>NC_140166.1:180628048-181228048 GCF_963971535.1 Notolepis coatsorum | reverse complement strand
TAGGTAATTTCATCTTTCCTTGTGATAATATTGTCACCCACTGTAACCGAGAAGCCGTCGGTCTTGCTGAGTTTGTTATTTGAACCGAAGAGAATGGACTCTGTTTTGCCCATGTGTAATGATAGTTTGTTGTCGGCGAGCCATATGCAGATTTTGCCTAGTTCCGAGCTGAGGGCTTTTTCAACCTGTAACTTGTTCTTGTCAGAGACCAGCAGGGCTGAGTCGTCCGCAAACAGGAACAAGTTGCAGTCACAAGCTGACGACATGTCATTTGCATAAATTAGGAATAGTAGCGGTCCTAGTATGCTTTCTTGTGGAACACCACAGCTCACTGTGAGGGGGGGGGGTATTGTTCAGGGTGTATGAACGTTAAACTTTTTCATTCACATATTCATACTAAAATATGATCTAAAGCAGGGCTATTCAACTGGCGGCCCGCGGGCCAGATCCGGCCCGCGGGATGATTCTGACCGGCCCGCCAAAGATTACATGATAATAATATATTTTTTTTTATTACTTTTTTTTCTTTCATGTCAACGTTAACACGCACAATTGAGCCAAAAGTCACTCAATTAATGACAGATTTCATTGATAAATTGAGGGAAAACTTTGCAAGTCGATTTGATGAATTTGACATGTCCAGAGAATTGATGCATTTTGTGAGCAACCCATTTGCCAATGTAGAGCTATTTCCACAAAAGGACAAGAGTTCCTTGCATCACTTCACATTGATGAAGGTCTCCTGCAACTTGAAATAATTGACATGCAAGCATCATCTGCTCTGAAGCAGGCACTTGATGGAAACAAGACAAACGTCTTTCTCAGGTCTGCATCCCCTTAACAATTGTATGTATTGAGCCGTACTGTATTGTACCCATTCTGCAATCTGTTAAATAAAGTTTTCATTCATTCATTCATTCACTTGAGAATGAATCCACCACAACATTTTGGATAAAGTGTATTCATGTCAAGACATTCCCCAAAATAAAAACGCTGGCAATATCTGTGCTAACAATGTTTGGCTCAACATACACCTGTGAATCCAGTTTCTCTCACATGAATGCCATTAAAACAAGCAACGTGCCTCCTTGACAAATGAGCATTTGCATCACTGTTTGCGGGTAGCCCTCACTTCCTATTAACCCTCTTTCTCTGCAATTGCACAGTCAAAGAAGTGCAATCGCTCTCATTAGATGTGTCTGCCCCCCACCCCCCTGATGTTTGAGAGTTAAGAGTGGACAATAAGTGCTAATAAGATGCTGTGATTTGCTGTTGTTGCACAGACATGAAGCACTTTTTCATAAGCTCAGCTGCACTATAAATGTATTTTTTTGTTCAAGTGTTGATGTTAGAATGTTCAGATGCACATCATGCACTTGTTTGTTTTTTATTTTATTTTTATATTGAAATGTTGAAGAGGAGATGTTGCACAGTCATAAATGAAGCACTTTCTGCAGATGTTGCAGATGTGGCACATAAATGAAGCACTTTTTTTGAAAAGTATACTACTTTTGCAATGTAGTTAAATAAAAGTTGTGAAAATGTGGTTGCGTGTTGTGTCAAGTGTACATATATTCATAGCACGGGGAGGCACCGTGGCAGTCCGGCCCCTGGCCCCTTGGGTTTCTGACAATGTGGCCCCCTGAACAATTTAGTTGAATAGCCCTGATCTAAAGTATAAGTATGTTTTCATCTCTTTCTGCAGCTTTCTCCAGAACGTGATTTATAGCCCCAAATGCATTATATTGATGATCAAATACAGTTTGATAGCAATCTGCGCGATATAAAAAAATCCAACTGGACGGACTTCTGGAAGTTACTACACGTCATCTGATGTTGACCGGATGGGCGAGGGGGCGTTTATAATTCCGTGGGCAGCGTTATACCATTCATCTAATGTGGGTCAAATGTTAATCAGATCAGTTAGTATAGAAGACATTGAAAAATAACGCTGAATCTTACCGTATCTTCCTCGCGCCGTTGGGCGATGAGCGTGAAGTATACATTTTCCTATTATGGGATGTTGGAATACCCGGTCCATTTCCAGGTTGTATAATGGTATATACGTCCAAATCATGTTGTTTATCGAGTTATTGGCAACGGATCGCTATGTATTGTGACGAGCTAGAGTGCCGGGACCTTTACCGAGTGCCCGGAAGTAATATGGGAGAACAGCACATCGTCCAAGTAACTTCCTGTTAGGCGATTGCGCCGATCGGCCACCAGATGGCGCTCTTGAACCGCTAGAGGGTTCAGTGGGGCTTTTTGGTGGGTCTCAGGCCAGCGGATGGGAAATATGAATCCGATCACAGATTTGTGAAATATTGATATCAAAGACGAGTTATGGCGTCTTCGGCAACTTGAGCATGGCGGGGAAGGACGCCTAAACACGTCTTCCGGCAGTTAAAGTGTTAATATTCTATTCAATGTCACGGACCTGTATGTTGCCGTTAACACATTCCCAGACAACAACATATATATACTAGGAATGCACCGAATGGGAAATTCTTGGCCGAAACCGATACCGAAAATAGGAAACAGTTGGCCGAAAACCGAATGTCGAAAGGCTGAAAATGATTAATATAAAATATAAATATATATAATGTATCTTTTTTTCCCCCCAGCTACCTGATTATGGCAAAAGACATGATTATGGCAAAACTTAACTTAAATAATATTAATAATGACCATTATGGGCCCATAAAACATTTATTCAGCACTTTTGAATGCATACATTAATTCCAGACTGACTGCTGAAAGATTGTACAATTTAAACATTTTCACTTTGCATACAACAAAATGTGCATTAAAGTCAAGTGCATTTTCTTTTCTCTGTAGGATAACTACAACAAAGTGCATTCAGAACAAAGCCAAGGTGCTTTAAAACTGCATAACGATCTGCATAAAGACACACACACAGGACTGTTGTATTTACTACATCTCCCATGACTCTTAGCGGGGGATGACGTAGCTTACGAGAGACGGGTCAAAGAGCAACGTTAGTTCAAAATGTTTTAACCGCGACGGGCATATAGTAATGGCGAGGATATAAAGCATGTTAAAGACGCATTTATTGGATGAGTTGCTCGCGGTCGCGGAGTTTACATAGAAACAGCGCGACTCCCAAGAGGAGTTAGTTATCACAGGCTGCAGAACGCAGGAAGAGCTGCCAAGCTGCTCACGTTACACGTTGCACGTTTTGATTACGTCATCACAACAACACTTTCGGTTACGAACGTTACGTATCCCTGTTCTTTGACATTCAGTGATATATTTTCAGTGCTACAGTAAAACCCTTTCGGCCGAAAGAGCCTTTTTAACCATTTTCGGCCGATCATTTTCGGTGGCCGAATTTTCGGTCCATCCCTAATATATACACGTGTTTGCTCGACAACCGTTGAAAGCCAACCACGTATATATACGTTATTTGGTCAGTTTTATTTTATTTTAATATTCTATTCAATGTCACAGAGCTGTATGTTGCCGTTAAAAGGCATACTGGGACCCTGAGGGTGCAGTACCGGCCAGATCCTCCCAGGTGGCAGTATCGAGAGTGCAGTAAACCCCATTCCAGACTGTGTGTTACATTTAAATCTCACCGGGCGGAGAATGTTAGTACAGGGAAGCCTAGAGGTTCACTCGATCACATTGAAAAGTGTCCGGGACACTCGATGCATGTGTTGTGCGGGATTATGTTGTGGACCAGATGGACACCAGATGGACAAGATGGCGATCAAACAATTGGAATATTCTTTTTGGAATAGCCCCGGTCTATCTGACATCAATTCCAGCTTGATCCTGCAATGTTTTCATATTGATCCAGCTGATCAGTGTGTGTAGTGTTACTTGCCGATTGCCGTTACTGGCAATCAAAGCATCAGAAACTATGCAATGAATACCTATATATACACATTTGATTTGTAAATAGTAGTGTGTCCATGGATGAAACGCCAATGCTTTCAGTAGAATTCACGTAGCGCCCTATAACTCAGCTTTCCAGGAATTTGCCCGGATCACTCCGAAACGTCAGGTTATTCTATAACGCTAGTTATACGAGTATAGCGAGCGCTCTGCTCTCTTGGAACTATCCCTTTATCCAGTCTAATATTGAATAATTTTCTCCACATGCACACACCCATCCGCCTGGCCACACCCACACATCTACATAAGCGGGGTTGTGGCCACACCATCAGCTCCTTCCCACATCCGCTCCTCTACATAAGCGGGGTCGTGGCCACACCATCAGCTCCTTCCCAAGTCTTTCACCACCGAAGGCGAAGACCACGGGGTCCTCAGTGAGTCAGAGCAGAGCACTCGCTATACTCATATAACTAGGGTTATAGAATAACCTGATATAACCGGTATATTATCGTATAGCTTACGCTCTGCTCTCTTGGAACACAGGAGCTGAGCAGAGCGGAAGCTTGACAGATGTACCCGCTGAGGCCCCCCACAACCATCAGAACCGGGGAGGACCCGAGCCCCCTGGAACCCCTAGAGGGGGATGGGAGGGAATTGGATCAGACTGTGCGAAGAGAGTTTAGCACCTCAAACGCACAGGGTGAGCAGACCGTGGGACTTACCTTCACACAGAAGGACCCACGACCACTCAGGCCATGGTTACACTGGGCTAAAACAGCAACGTTTTGTTGCTGAATGATTACGTTTGCATGTCCAAGTTAAAAAGAAACGCAGTTTTGGCAGGAAACCGCGTTTCCCTAGCGGGAACGCTGAAAAGGGGTTTTCGTTTTTGGAAACTCGCAGACAATGGTGCCATGTAATTTGCGCGAGCCGGATACGGAGCCGTTCTGCCCAATGCCCATGCGCAGTAGATACCGATGCCAAATTCTCCCCCTCCCAGACTCATGTCATGTCAACAAACCCTTACGATGCAAGAGTCGACTGCATGAGCAGCTCAGAGCTCCTCGTTTTTTTTTTATCTTTTTCCCCCTCCATTTTCCTCCGATTCTCTCCCATCCCAATGTTAGTCGTATGCCAATTCCCAATCCCTTCCTGGTCGCTGCGCACTTACCCCCCACAGTCAGATCATCTGGGAGAGTGGAGGCTATCACGTGCGTCCTCCGACACACGTCCAGCCAATCAACCGCTTCTTTTCACCTGGCAGGGCGGATCCTCCCTGAGAGGGCGTAGCGTGTGGAAGGATCACACTATCCCACTCAAGTCCTATCCGCGCTTAGCAGGCGCCCCGACCGAACTGTAGGAGTCGCTGTTTACAACGACCCGGACCCACCCCGCCAGCTTCTCCCACCCTCTAATACAGCCAATTGTATTAGTGTGAACGGCCAGCCAAGCTGGTGACAACCCCGGAGCTGTGAGCTGGATTCGAACAGGCGAATCCAGCTCACAGCTTCGGGGTTGGTGACGAACGCAATCTCCGCTACGCCACCTAACCGCCCAGAGCTCCTCTTTCAACATAACAAGCATTAAACAAAATGGCCCAGTCATCCATTCACTTTTGTTTAATACATGAGGCGTTGTCTAATGTTATCTAGCTACTGATAGCTCCTGATATCAACGTCTGATATCATCAGTTTGACATTTGTTTTCGCAGGTGCTGGCTGGCTAGCATCGCTTGTGAGCTAACGTTAGCTACCTAGCTAACGTTACTTTCAGACCCTGTTAGTCAAGTTGAACTATCGCTCTGGGGACGCTGATTAATATAACAAGCTACAACAGTCTGCATTCCCTTAACAATTGTTGGTATTGAGCCGTATTGTATTGTACCCATTCTGCAATCTGTTAAATAACGTTTACATCCATTCATTCTGCTAGCATTAACGTTACATCGCTGCTAGCCACAATGCTATATTGTTATACTGGCATATCCCAATCATGTTAGCACGTAAGCTAACAAAATCTGCGATATTTTTGTGAGACTAAACTCCGCTCTTGGTGGTCAATTGTGTTGATGTTAGTTTTGTTTCATCAACAAATCAACAAATGAGGCAGAACACAGTGAATGTATCCGTTTGTTTATTGCACTTTATTTCTTGCTGAAAAAGAAATGCTATGTGGCTAAATGGCTCATGCGAGGTATAAAGATGGTGGCTTTTGAGATTGAGCAGGATGTGGAGTGTCTCGTTCAACCTTTCTGATTGGTTGAAAATGGCCTTCATGTTTGAACTACATCGCCACCTACTGCTTTGGCATTGTACTACATGTATATAGTAGACGAGACAAAACGACGTCTAACTTAACTCTTTATACTTGCCTGCCAATACGCAGCTTTCTGAAAAGCGAAATGAAACGAAACGAAAATGGCCCTAGTGTAACCACAGCCTCAGGCGCGCATCCCGCGTTATTTTTTTTCCTAGCCGCATTTCTCGGAGACGCTCTCTGATTGGCCACTGACATGTTTGCCCAATCGCGTGACGAGCTGTGTCTTTGCCCATTTCCGCGTCGAACAGCCTGCAAACTACCTGGCGTTCTATCGCCATGCTCTAAGACAAACTCTAACCTTAACCAACTTCGAAAGAGTGCCTAAGCTTAACCGTCGAAAGAACTTGCCGTCACGCTCTAAGACAAACTCTAACCATAACCAACTTCGAAAGAGTGCCTAAGCTTAACCAGTGTAGAAACAGGCGTCGGCCAATCAGAGAGCGTCTCAGAGAAATGGGGCTAGGAAAAAAAATAACGTGCGCATCCCACATGCCACCAGGGAACGGACGGGAAGCAAAACACCCCCGTCACAGCCCCCAACATCACGGGGTCAAAGGTCAAGAAACCAACCCTGTGGCAAGGCCGTAGCAGCGGAGCGCGGAGGAGGACCCAGCCCCAGGAACAACCTGAGGGCCAGGAACCCCCGAAAAAGGGGCCCGCGTGAGGTCAACGATGCCGTAGCATCGGGACCCCCCCAGACGGTCACTGATGACACCCCCCCCCCACATCGCCAGCGTATCGGACAGGGCCTAAATCAAGAGTAGGCCCTTCCCCCCTTTGGCACGCTGCCCTGAAGCACTCTAGCTTACTGCACCTGGTATTCCCAGGGGGTCCCCCATCCAAGAACTAACCAGGGCTGAACCTGCTTAGTTTCCGAGATCTGACGAGATCGGGCGTGTCCAGGTTGCTTCATTACTTCAGGCAACCAACTTGCGCCTAGCCACGCCCCCGCGGCAGCAGCAGGGCGGAGCAGCAGGGCGGAGCCCTGCCGCGGCATTATGCAGCCGTAATCCCCCGTTTTAACATAGACGGTTAGCTCAACTCGTTCGCCGCCTTGCTGTGGAGCCTGCGGTGCGTTGGTGACAAGTTCGAATCACTTCAATTATTATTTTCTTTTTTTTTACGTTATAAACGTGCATTCTTTCGCCGGTTAAGTTTAGGCATTCTTTCGGAGTTGGTTAAGGTTAGGGTTAAGTTTAGGCATTCTTTCAGAGTTGGTTAAGGTTAGGGTTAAGTTTAGGCAGGCCTGTACGCTGCGACGAGATCGTCGCAAATTGCCCCCTAATTTGGCCGGTGCGAATGAAAAATTATATCTACTCGCAAGCTTGCGAATAGTGATTTCACCCCTTCATTCGCATTTCACTACACTAACATTAGCCTACAACCAGGGCTGTACAGGCGACATAATGTTGCGGTTGTAATTTCATTAGACAGACCAGCGCGGACATTTAATAACATGCAATTTAATTGACACGAGCAATGGGCTAACGTTAGCTGGTGGTCCCGAGTGAAGCAGGGACGGCGGAGCTATAGGCTAACGTTAGCTGGTGGTCTCGAGTGAAGCAGGGACGGTGGAAAAGTGAGGAAAGGGGGTGGGTTATATTGACAAGTGACAACGCTTGACAACAGAAGTTTAAACATAACTTCATATTTATTAGTTATTCGTTTCTGTATATTAGGGATGTCCGATATTATCGGCCGACCGATATTATCGGCCGATATCGGCAGTAAAATGTGATATCGGAAAATATCGGTATCGGTTTAAAAACAAAAAAAAACAATAACAATATTTGTTATATATATATCCAGTGAAATTATTAGTTACCTGAAATTATTCAGTTTTTTGGACGGGGAAACCCTGCATATATCGGTATCGGTTGATATCGGTATCGGAAATTAAGAGTTGGACAATATCGGAATATCGGTATCGGTAAAAAAGCCAATATCGAGCATCCCTACTGTATATCATTCACTGTGACTTTCCATCTCCGTGTTAGACTCTTCCTGTTTACATTCGAGTGTGACGTCATCACCTACGGCAGCTTAGACGATCAAAACGCGAACCTAGAACAAAACCCGGGGGGGGGGGGGGGGGGGGGCTGGCCCTCTTGTGCGTTCTCGCCCCCTCTCTCTCTCTCGCTCTCTCTCTACATTCAATGATTTAAAGTAGCCAAACGTTACAGACAGTATAAATACTAACTGGATAGTTGATGATAAACATTTAATTTCATTATCTGAAATATTCTAAAATCATTAAGTCTGCTATAAGCCATTATCCCTTTGTGTGTAATTATTATTTTCTCACAGTAGTATATATATATATATATATATATATATATATATATATATATATATATATATATATATATGTGTGTGTGTGTGTGTGTGTTTGGCTAAAGTGGATAGAAAACACAGTACTGTGCAAAAAAAGGGCACCCAAGAGTTTTTATATAAATAGTCTTAGATGTAAATAATTTTTTTTATTAGTGTGTCAGTAGACTACTCTTAGTACATTTTCATTAAATAATTTTTTAAAGCATCTTCATGGTTTAATAATGCAAACATATGTTGCAGGGACTTATTATAATCATCATATTGGCGTGACTGTATGCATCAAAGGGTTAAATCAAGCATTTTTAAGTGCTTTAGGAAATGTCAAAATATTGCGATATATATTGTGTATCGTGATATGGCCAAAAAATATCGCAATATCATTTAGAGGCCATATCGCCCAGCCCTACTATAATGGTAAAATAGTTATTTAAAAATTTGCCCCTAAAAAATATTCTTTGCCCCTAAATTTCTCATTTAGGGGCAAGTGTGCCCCTAGTGAAAAAGCTTAGCGTACAGCCCTGTTAGGCATTCTTTCGGAGTTGGTTAAGGTTAGAGTTTGTCGCAGAGCATGGCAATAGAATGCAGCCTATTTCCGCGCTGCCGCGGTCACATGGGCGTCGTGGCCAATCAGAGAAACGCTGAACGCAAGTCGGTTGCCTAAAGTATTGACGCGTCCAGGTTGTGTGTATATTTTCCCTAACGGAGTTGCACTTCCGCGTTCGGTTTGCGCAACCTGATTGGCCACTGACGTTTTTTCAGCACCAATCGCGTTACTCCTAACAATCGCGCCAGCAGGCTGTTACCCTAACCCTAACCTTAACCAACTAACCCTAACCGTAACCAACTAACCCTAACCAACTTCGAAAGAGAGCGACTTCGGCGGTCAGGTGGCGTAGCGGAGATTGCGTTCGTTACCAACGCCGGAGACGCTGGATTCGCCTGTTCGAATCCAGCTCACAGCTCCGGCGTTGTCACCAGCTTGGCTGGCCGTTCACACTAATACAATTGGCAGTATTAGAGGGTGGGAAAGCTGGCGGGGTGGGTCCGGGTCGTTGTAAACAGCAACTCCTACAGTTCGGTCGGGGCGCCTGCTCAGCGCGGATAGGATCTAAGGGGGGTAGTGTGATCCTTCCACACGTTACACCCTCTCAGTGAGAGTCCGTGCTGCCAGGTGAAAAGAAGCGGTTGATTGGCTAGACGTGTGTCGGAGGAAGCACGTGATAGCCTCCACTCTCCCAGACCGACTGTGGGGGGTAAGTGCGCGGCGACCAGGAAGGGGATTGGGAATTGGCATAACGACTAACATTGGGATGGGAGAAAATCGGAGGAAAAAGTAGGGTGAAAAAGATCAATAAATAAAAATAAAAAAAAGAATTCACCATTGATGTTTCGGGTTCTTGACGTGCATATAACGCTGGCCCTGGGTGCTTCCAATGTGGAACCACGTTATGGGCCGGTGCGCCTTGGTTGCCCAATTCATAGTGTAACTGAGGGGTACAATTCCCTGACTGTATTACTAGATATGATACTTACTACCACTACCTTTGTACTTAATATTCGGCCACCCAGTACACGGCATAAATATATTATCATAAACACTCTCACGTAGATGAAACGGATCCAACACAAATGTACGAAGTCGAAACAGGTCTTTATTTCTACACAGCGATGGTGTGTAGAACAAGCACTTAATCACTTAATTACATTTATGAATTGAAATAGTATGCACTTTTATGGCAAAGAGTATTCGTCGGTATATCAATAGAGAATGTCCAATCTCTGAAGGCGCAGGTGGTAAATATACGACCTGGAATAGTTAAGGAATAACAGCAATGATACTTTAATGATTATATACTAGATACACTAGAGGGGGTTAATCCGGTCGCTTGTAAGCCGACAGGAGTAGGAGGGGGGGGGGGGGGTAGAATCCGGCTGCCTCGTCCGGCCAAGGGTATCCCAGGTGAACCCACTGTAGTGCCGTTCAATGCGCCGGCGATCCTTGGACCACAGATGAAAGCAGGTGGACTCTTTGTGGGCCGGCTCTCTCCGGTCCACGGGGGAGAGACGTGAAGCGACCTCGTCTTGCAGAGCGTCTCCTCACCTTGCGTCCTCTCCAGGGGGGGGGGTTCCAACACACGGCAGTGTCGGGGGTCTTTATCCATGGAATAATCAAAGTATACAAAGCATAATCTGTGCCTGGGAAGGCGGGCTGTCGTCGGTAGAATAATCCGGTATACAGGTCCACTCGCTCGTCGGCTCTGGGGCTCCTCGGGTGCAGCTTCACATGGGGTCAACCACCCTGGGTAAGCAGCCAGTTCTCTGCCCGAAACGATGGGGTACTGACTACGGTAGTATTCTCACCGCACGAAGCACTATATATTAACAGACTATTATTAGCTTAATAGACTACGTCCAACTCGACGATATAGTGCCAAATATGACTATTCAAATATTAATATACACGATGTCTCAATACCGATGGTAGGCGAACTTGGCCTTACTCCCACACGTGGCGTCGCGGGGAGGCTTTACGTCTGTGACTCTATTGGAGGGTAAGAAACTGGACTGAAAAGAAAGTCCTACTTTAGTAGCGCAGTATATATACGCACTATGAACAAATAGTCCCATTAGTGGTGCGGTAGCCAGATTCCTACGCGGAACTAGGACTTGTTCGTACATGTGGAGCGGTACGTTTGAACTGGGTCTGAGGGGTATGGCAGCCTGGCACCAAGGTCTCGACCAATAGTAGAATGGAGACTATTATGGGATGTTCAGTAGGCTAGAATGGATATTCAATGCATATTGTACAAGGAATATACAAGGGATATCAGGGAATATTAGAGAATATACAAATACAATTAAATATATATATATAAATATATATATTCGGTTTAATCTGGCCCTTCACAACAGCCACCCCCTGAATAGGTCCCAGACCTAATCAGTTAAACAGAGACAGATTAATCGCGTTGTCTATTTACACATAAGGGTTTGCTGTAGGGGTCAGTCAACTTCACAAAGTCATAGGGTTGTAGGGTCATGGTCATCATCGATTGTGTCTGGGAGTCGAGGCAGTTCTATGAGCCTCGCCACGGGACGGGTGTAAGTGCGACCCTGGACGAGCACTTCAGCTGCTCGGACCTTGCCGTCGGCACCGGTGATCACTTTGCTTACGCGGCCGGCCGGCCACATAGCTCTGGGCAGTGATTGATCAATAATCATGACGACTGTTCCTTCTGTCAAATTGTCTCTCTCCTTTACCCACTTCTGGCGGGTCTGTAGAGACGGTAGGTAGTGCAGTAGGAAACTGTTCCAAAACTTGTCGGCTAATACTTGGCTGTACCTCCACATTCGTCGGCCGTTCGCTTCTTCAGGCCGGTACATTGTCTGTGGTAATGCAGGATCTAGCCGCCCCATCAGGAGTGTGTTGGGGGTAACTGGGTCGATATCCGCCACATCACTGGAGACATATCCGAGGGGCTTCGAGTTAAGTACTCCCTCAATCTCCGTGAGGACTGTCAGTAGGACTTCTTCCGCCACAGTCTGGGCCCCAAGTACTGCGTACAGGGCTGTCTTTATGGAGCGCACTTCTCGTTCCCAAGTGCCACCGAAGTGGGGTGCGTTTGGGGGGTTGAATTGGAAATCAACCTGTGCTGGAGCGAGGTGGGTCTTAAGTTCTGGGCCCATAGCTTGGAAGCTCTCTCTCAGCTCTCTTTCGCCGCCTTTGAAGTTTGTCCCATGATCGGACAATAGGGTAGACGGTCTTCCTTTCCGTGATGTGAATCTTCGGAAGGCCATAAGGAATGAGTCTGTGCTCATGGTCGGGAGAAGCTCGATGTGTATCGCTCTGGTGGTCATGCATTTGAATACAATACCCCACCGCTTCTCGGTTCCTCTTCCTTTCTTTATGTGCAGCGGGCCAAAGCAGTCCATACCCGTTGAGTGGAATGGCTTGTCACCGATTCGGAGGCGACATGGAGGAAGGTCAGCCATCCTTGGTATGCTGGGCTGCGCGCGCCACTTGCGGCAGTCTAGACATGTTCGCTGGAAGCGTCGTACCGCCTCTCTTCCTTGTAGGATCCAGTAACGACGTCTGATTTCCGCGAAGACTCTTTCTGCTCCTGCGTGATGTACATCCTCATCGTATTTCTTTATAATCAGCTCTGTGACCTTGTGTCGGCTGTTCAATACGATCGGGTATTTAATGTCATCCGGTAGATTAGGGGCTCTGCGTAGGCGACCACCCACTCTGATGAGGGTATGAGCGTCGCTCTCGGGGGCCAGGTGAATTAATCTGCTGTCGGATGGGACGGGCTTTCCTCCCTGTAGACAGGCCAATTCATCGGGGAACGAGTCTCTCTGGGCTCGCTGCAGTAGAAGCAATTCTGCTTCCTCGTAGTTAGCTGCTGACATATCAGCGGGGGACTTGCACTCCGGGTGGTACCGCAGGAATGTTCTTTGTTGTGCACTCTCTATGGACGTGCAATCGTCTATGTTAGGGTCGGTGGAGGCTACGGTGCTCAATCCACAGAACACAGACTTCTTATTTTCCACCTCCTCTGGACTTGCTTCCCTCGGGATAGGCATGGGCCACTGTCCTTCCGGGAGTCTTAGGAATGCGGGGCCGTCACTGTAGACATTGCGACGGGTGAGGTCATCCAGGGGCATCCCCCGGGTGATGACGTCAGCTGGGTTCTGTTTTGTATCAACGTAGCGCCACTCTGTTTCTCCGGTTAACTCTTCGGTTAAGTCTTGAATCTCGGTGACTCTGACTCCCACGAAGACTTTGTACTTGCATGAGTCCGATTTGATCCAGGCGAGTACCGTCGTGGAATCTGACCACAGGATTGTTCTAGACACCGGTATGGTGAGCTCACGTTGGATGAGCGTGGCTAGGTGCGCTCCGGCTAGGGCTGCGCAGAGCTCTAGACGTGGGATAGATTGTTGCTTGCGTGGGGCTATTCTCGAGCGGGCGAGGACAAATGCTGTGTAGATCTCTCCCCCCTGGTCTTGGGCCCGCAAGTAGGCTACTGATCCGTATGCGACCTCTGAGGCGTCACTGAAGACGTGTAAGTCCATTTTACATGTCTCTGGCCTCACCGTGGGTGGGAAGTAGCTTCGGCGCAAATTAACGCCTGGGAGTGAGTGGAGCTCCATCTCCCACTCTCTCCAGGTGGATGCAAGGTGTGCGGGAATGGGGTCGTCCCAGCCCTGGTCCTTGTCCCACAATGCTCGTACAATCATTTTTGCCCTGGTGGTGTACGGTAGAATACATCCTAGCGGGTCATATTGTCGGGCGAGTGTTGTGTACACACTCCGTCTGGTGGTCGGCGCCGCCGCCGGCCTTCCCTGCTCCGTAGTCAGGGGCTTGTGTCTGTAGTGAAGCGAATCTGTTTTGAATCGCCACACCAATCCCAGGGTCATCTCCTGGGCTTCTCCCGGGATTGTAGCCATCCAGGTCTCGCTGCTGGCTGCCTTGTCCTCGGAGGAGAGGCTGCGCAGTACTTGCGGATCACTGCTGGCCCACTGCCTGAGATCAAAGCCGCCTTTGATCAATGAGGCGCGGAGTTTAATCAGGAGAGCCTCGGCTTCTTCCTGGGTTGAAAGGCTTTGTAGACAGTTGTCTACGTAGAAGCTGTTCTTTACGCTGTGTCGGACCTCTTCGTCCGCTGCTGGGTCCTCTGCTACATGTTTCTGTAGTGCAAATGTCGCACAGCAGGGGCTGCACGTCGTTCCGAAGGGGAGGACTTCCCATTGGTAGATGGCTGGGTGCTCATCTCCTGGCTTCTCTCTCCATAGGAACCGTAACAGGGGCTTGTCCGCCTCTACTAATCTCACCTGCAGGAACATTCCTTTAATGTCCCCGCTGATGGCCACCTTTTCCTGGCGGAAGCGGAGTAGAACGCCGAGTAGGGAGGGGCCGAGTGTGGGACCGGGCAGTAACTCTTTATTCAGATTTTGGGATCCGATCTGGTAGCTGCAGTTAAATACTATGCGGCCTTTACCGTTGTGATGGACCTTGTGGTGGGGCACGTACCACAATTCAGTGGTCTGGTCAGCCTCTTTAATGTCCATCTTTGTGACGTGTCCCGCTGTGATGAGCTTCTCAATCTCAGCGCGGTATACACTCTCTTGGGCGGGGTTCTTGGCTAAGCGCCGCTCCGTGTTCAGCAGGTACCGTTCTGTGGCGTCTGTCTTGGCGTGGAAAGTAGGCATTCCTTCTCGCCGCAGGAGTGGCGTGGCGTATCTCAACACGCCGTTGACCGGGACTCTCTTGGTCCCTGTCTCGAGGAGGTGAATTGCGTAAATGTCATCTTTAGAGCGAATGTCTTTCTTTCCGTTCTTAAAGGGCATTTGTTCCAAGGTCCATAGCCGCTCTACGTGTTGCAGGAGTGCGGTTTCTCCCTCTGTGACTCGGGAGTGGAGACATCTAGTGGCTGTACTTCGGTTGAGAGATTTGGCGAGCGGGCCTTGGAGAGTCCATCCCAAACGGGTCTCGACTGCTGCAGGACAGCCTCGGGGTCCGGTATGAACCCGGTCTATCGGGACAATGAGGTCTGCATGGTCGGAGCCTATCAACAGGGTCGGCATAGCATTGTCTATGAGCGGGATCGGTAACTTGCGCAGATGTGCATATTTCTCCATCAGCTTGGCGACGGGGTATGTGTACCGCGACAGTCCTATTTCTTGGCTGGTGAAAGCGTCTGCAATCTGGTACCGTCGCTCAGGCTGGCCGCTTGCTGCGATAGAGAATGAGACATTCTCGCCCTTTATCGTCTTCAAATCTCGTCTTATTGTCCGAATTGTCATTTGGGTTTCGCTTCCCCGCAGCCCTAGCTGGGCCGCAGCGGAGGCGAGCAGCAGGGTCTTCTCTGACCCGTCATCGAGGACGGCGTAAGTGTCCAGGACTTTATTCTGGTAGCTTAGTGTCACACGCACTACTTTTAGGAGTACTCGGGCTCCACTGCTGCTGGCGGGATCGATGTACATGACGCTCGCTTTGCGGCTGGATGGTGCAGGTGAAGGGCGCCGTCTGTTACTGTCGTGAAGTATGTCCAGATGGGCTCCATCGCACTTGGTGCACCTTTTTTTTAAGCGGCATTCGGCTGCCATGTGTGAGCGCGCACAGCGAAAACAGCGCTTGTTGGACTTTATCCATTGACCTGCTTCCTCCGCGTTCAGCTTGGGGAAGGAGTCACATTGCGCTAGCCAGTGTTCTTTCTCACAGTAGGGGCACACTATCTTCCACTTCTCCGTTCTGGAGGGGGTACTGTGGCTCCTGCTGCTCGGTACTGACTCCGATTGGTGCATCACAGTCACCGATCTTCTTCCATCATTTAGTCGTCTGGTTCCTTCTCTGGAGCCAGGGGTGCTCCGTCCGAATGTATCTAGCCGTAGGCTGCTGACTTCCCTCGCCAGGAAGTCTGCTAGATCGAGGAGGTTCGGTTCGGGGCCATTCGGGTCTCTGTGGTCCCTCTGCCGCCTAAAGCGCTCCTGACGAGCGGGCGGCAGCTTCTCCAGGATCCTTTCCACATTTGAGTTGGCGTAAAGTTCATGCCTCCCCTTCTCTCTTTGCGCTCCCAACATCCCTACCAGGGACTGCACTCTGATGGACAGGTCGTCCAGTGCTCGATTGTCTATTGCTGGGGGTAAGCGGTCGATGTGTCGGATCTCCTGGATCACGTAATCCCATATGCGCCCATACCTCTGGTCCAATGCTACCAGCGCTGCTGTGTATGGGGTGGTGGAAGTCGCGTAGGCGAGCGCTATATTATGTGCGCGGGGTACCTTTAAGTGCTTCAGTAGGATGGCGTATTTGTGGCGTTCATCCAATACATCCACCAACATGGTCTCCAGACACATGCGGAGTTCTGTATACTGGGCCCGGTTCTCTTGGGTGAAGTCGGGTACCATAGGCGTGCCAATGTATGACGCTGACTGTGGATACATCGGCGAGCGTTGGGGGAGAGGCCTCCTAGGCGAGTCTCCTCCCGCTCCTTGGTATGGGCTGGTACCGGCAGTGTACCATGGCCCGCTTGTCCAGGTGCTGTTCCTCGGTGCGGGTCGTGCGTCGTGCTCACCCGTGTATAGAGTCGGGGGTCTGTAGCGCAGCTCCGCGGGAGTATAGCCTGGGCTGTACCGGACCTCCTGGTCCGGTAGAGTACTGTGCTGTCTTCGGGCGTGGTTCTCCTCCTCTTCCTCTTCGTCTTCAGTTAGGTCATCCAGTGCTTGTAGTCTCTGGTTTAGCCTCTCCACAGGATATGCTGCTCCTTCCCGGTTGCTAGGTCTCGCTTGGACCGGTGGGGGGAGGTGGTCTGTGGGGGGTATAGACCTCGTCTGTTGGTCAAGTTCAGGGTTGTTTACTCGGCTAGGGGATGCCGCCCTGGAGGTGTGTCTAGACGAGTTCCTGGAGCCTCTGGCGGAGGGAGAGGGTGTTGTCCGTCTGATCAGCTGTTCTATTAGTTGCGACTGCTGTCTGTCGCGCGCTGCGTCCCGTTGAGCACCGGCTCGTTCTCTGGCCACATTCTCTTCCATCTGAATGCGTCTTATTTCTAGACGTATCTGCTCGTGTTCGCTTCGCTGCTGGATCTGCAGTCGGTCGCGTTCAGCAGCGGCGTTCAGGCTGATGAGGAAGGCCTGCTGTAGGGTCCTCTCTGCCTCGCTGGGAGAAGGCGGTTGTATAGGGGAGCCTTCCCTCGGGGTACTCCTTGCGGAGCCTTGGAGTTCTATCTCCACGGTGCTCTCCCCGTCTTCTTCCGTGCCGAGTTCTCTCTCGGTAGCGTTGTATTCCTCCCGGGACTCATCGGGGACTACTTCTTCAGTACTGGCGGGGTGTGAAGTCATGTCTGGTTCCCACTGGTCCCCACCGTGAACTTGGTCAGTTACATTAGAGCCCGTAGGGGCCTCTATGGTCGGGGTAGTCTGGGCGTTGGGGTTAGACATACTTTTACTTTCTAGTTTTACCGCGTTTACTGTTAGTAGAAGACTAGGTTGTTGACTGACAGCGTAAGCCTCTAAGTATTGAGGGAGCCGTCGTTCGCGCTGCGGGCGTTGGTTAGGAGGATCGTTTCGTGGAGTGTTCATCATAGGCCATTTCAATATTAATAACACTATATTAATATTACACTAATTACCATCCGGCTCGAAGGACCAATTGTAACTGAGGGGTACAATTCCCTGACTGTATTACTAGATATGATACTTACTACCACTACCTTTGTACTTAATATTCGGCCACCCAGTACACGGCATAAATATATTATCATAAACACTCTCACGTAGATGAAACGGATCCAACACAAATGTACGAAGTCGAAACAGGTCTTTATTTCTACACAGCGATGGTGTGTAGAACAAGCACTTAATCACTTAATTACATTTATGAATTGAAATAGTATGCACTTTTATGGCAAAGAGTATTCGTCGGTATATCAATAGAGAATGTCCAATCTCTGAAGGCGCAGGTGGTAAATATACGACCTGGAATAGTTAAGGAATAACAGCAATGATACTTTAATGATTATATACTAGATACACTAGAGGGGGTTAATCCGGTCGCTTGTAAGCCGACAGGAGTAGGAGGGGGGGGGGGGGTAGAATCCGGCTGCCTCGTCCGGCCAAGGGTATCCCAGGTGAACCCACTGTAGTGCCGTTCAATGCGCCGGCGATCCTTGGACCACAGATGAAAGCAGGTTGACTCTTTGTGGGCCGGCTCTCTCCGGTCCACGGGGGAGAGACGTGAAGCGACCTCGTCTTGCAGAGCGTCTCCTCACCTTGCGTCCTCTCCAGGGGGGGGGGTTCCAACACACGGCAGTGTCGGGGGTCTTTATCCATGGAATAATCAAAGTATACAAAGCATAATCCGTGCCTGGGAAGGCGGGCTGTCGTCGGTAGAATAATCCGGTATACAGGTCCACTCGCTCGTCGGCTCTGGGGCTCCTCGGGTGCAGCTTCACATGGGGTCAACCACCCTGGGTAAGCAGCCAGTTCTCTGCCCGAAACGATGGGGTACTGACTACGGTAGTATTCTCACCGCACGAAGCACTATATATTAACAGACTATTATTAGCTTAATAGACTACGTCCAACTCGACGATATAGTGCCAAATATGACTATTCAAATATTAATATACACGATGTCTCAATACCGATGGTAGGCGAACTTGGCCTTACTCCCACACGTGGCGTCGCGGGGAGGCTTTACGTCTGTGACTCTATTGGAGGGTAAGAAACTGGACTGAAAAGAAAGTCCTACTTTAGTAGCGCAGTATATATACGCACTATGAACAAATAGTCCCATTAGTGGTGCGGTAGCCAGATTCCTACGCGGAACTAGGACTTGTTCGTACATGTGGAGCGGTACGTTTGAACTGGGTCTGAGGGGTATGGCAGCCTGGCACCAAGGTCTCGACCAATAGTAGAATGGAGACTATTATGGGATGTTCAGTAGGCTAGAATGGATATTCAATGCATATTGTACAAGGAATATACAAGGGATATCAGGGAATATTAGAGAATATACAAATACAATTAAATATATATATATAAATAAATATATATATTCGGTTTAATCTGGCCCTTCACAACACATAGAAACAGCGTTTTTTTTATGCGGGCGACTAGGAAGGAGATTTTTTTATCTCTACCGAGTGCCAGTGCACTAGGTTAGACTCGATGACTCACGTGCATCTCCGGGGGGAGATGACGGAGTAGATCATTACATTGGCGGAGGGGTCTCACGCCCATGAGGTGGGCCGCCAGGAGCAGCGCATTCACGCTCTGTCCATCTTGGTGGTGTTGTTTTAGATCGACACGCGTACCTACCCCCCTCTTAGGACTAGCGTCTCCGGCGTTGGTGAGAAACGCAATCTCCGCTACGCCACCTGACCGCATCAATGATGAATTCTAATAAGAAACACCAGACAACGTTCCCTCCATGCTGTCTGGGACGAGCAGCAGGAAGCCGGTCAATAAGACACAGACACAGGCCTTATATGACGCGACTGAGGGCAACCCCGTCAATTCTGCTCCTCACATAAGAGGGGAAGACAGAAGGTCCCCCAGAGAGACCTCTACGTGAGTACAATTGAAAAAGATACATGCAATAATAATTGGGCCAAGTGACCAACGGCCCAATACACACTGTAATAGAGCAGAGCAGAAAACAAACCGTTTTCGAATGCATCGCATCATCCAACTTTGACAAAGACAGCGGTCTGCAGTACAGCGCCTGTAACCTCACGGATGTCTCCTGGCCAATAGGAAACACGCCCAGTGACGTAACCCATGGCCGGGGGGAAATCCCATGACCCACCCATCCTAACATGGAGTGGAACCAGGGAACCAGGGAACCCCCCCCCCTCTCCCTGTGACGCGCTGCCCCTCAGCCGACAGGGAAAACTGACAGGCAGGAGGTCCCACCTCCCGGCCAATCAGTAAAGGGGGGGGAAGGATTTATCAGCCCACCCCTTATGACCCCTCACCCCTGATACGATGCAACGACAAAGCAGAGCCATGACACCAGTCATAGCATGCTACATGAAAGCGCATTATACCCGTTAGGGTAACAGCTTCACATTCTGCACGCCAGCCACAGACTATAACCTCGTCTGTGCAAAAACTGGCTTTATACATGGCTTCAGGCTCATGTGCGAACTTGCCACCTGAATTTTTTACACCTTTACCCTAACCTAAAGTAAGAAAAACACAGACCAAGAGAGCTACACATGTAAACTTCTGTAGGCCAACACCTAACCCAGTTGTGGATTCAATGCCACGTTTACTTAACGTGAACACGATACACAACCCTCACACAACACACAACCATCACAATAAAAAGGGGCAAAAGTTCACTCTCACTACTGCAAGAGGAACGCCGTTTTTTATGATGAGAGAAGACATAAGTCCTCGATCAAGTGTTGGTCACAGGCCTTGCTAAGTCTACATAACAGCGACCAAACAATTTTCAGAGAAATTGCCTCTCTCTAAGCAAGAGCACAACCCCAGCAGAAGCTGAGGGATTTACACCGTATCCCCAAAAATATAGTGAATCAACACACATTTTGTAAACAAAATCATATTTGAGGGGGGGGGGGGGGGGGGGGGGGGCTAGGGGCAAACCAGGGAATAATTTCACCCACCCCTCACCACCTCACCCCTGATACGACGCCAAATGTGTAGAGTAAAAGCTTTACATCATGCACGCCAGCCACAGCCGAAAACCTTGTTTGAAAACAGGTTTCCCACAGCTCTGCTTATGTGTGAAAAAAACTTGCCACTTGTTATTTTCATCATTACCCTCAAGTAAAGAATAACAAGCTAAGAGAGGGACTCAGCCCTCGATCATATGCCACTATGCACAGCATTGTAGGGTAACACCCAGCCGGTTGTGGGCTCAGCCACGTTGTCTAAACGTTACATGAACACACAACTTCTCATCATAACAAAAACCCAGTTCATTTTTACTAACGTAAAAAACAACGCTGTTCTTAGGTAGAGAGAAGACATAAGCCTTGGCCAACGCTAACCTAACCTATACAAAGCGACCAAGACAATCTTCACACCACACGTCGTATCTCCAAATGTAGTGAAGTAACATATGTTTTGTTAAACAAAGACATCGTTATTAACTAAAAACATTCGGGAGGGGGAGGAAGGAAGAGTGGGGTAATGTCCAATGGACACCTTACCTGCACCAATGAACTTTAAGTCCATTGGTAGCTTTAACTGCTTATAATAAAACCATCCGCTTAGCAAGGAAAGATTACTTCTCTAAAATCATTACAGAAAATGCTGGAAACTCCAGAATCCTCTTTTCCACTATTAATGTACTACTCAACACTGCCCCTATAGGGCGGGCCATACTTTTTTTTTTTTGGAAAATCAATGGAGTGGGGTGTCTAAAATATGTGTTTTCTTGTGGGGAATTCAAATATGGGATTATTTTTCTAATCGGATAACTCCTACCTACATTGTTTTGGATTTCAAAATGGCCGATTTGACCATTTTTCACCCCTTGGCCATACATGGATGCCAACATGAATCTGAAGGAAATCCTAACATGCAAGGTGTCTAAATGATGCGTTTCTTAATGGGGAATTCAAATATGAGTTCATTTTTGGCATAGGATAACTCTAACCTACATCATTTTGGATTTCAAAATGGCCGATTTTACCATTTTTCACCCCTTGGCCATACATGGATGCCAACATGAATCTGAAGGAAATCCTAACATGCAAGGTGTCTAAATGATGTGTTTCTTAATGGGGAATTCAAATATGAGGTAATCTTTGGGATAGGATAAATATAACCTGCATAATTTTGGATTTCAAAATGGCTGATTTTACCATTTGAACCCATTGGTATTGTATTACAAATTTGCAAAGATAAAAAATATATGGGAAATCATTTATAATGACAAAGCCATCAAATGTATTAACAAGTGAACTGTATATAACTGGATACAACTCCAAAGATCAATAATAATAATACTAACAATAATAAATTGTATTTGTAATGCACACAAACACCTAAGTGCTAAATCTCGATCTCCTGACTTCTTGAACTTTGCCAGGTTCCAATATCTTGATTGGACTCATTCTTGGATGGCAAGATCTCCTACTGTACTGCTTTAGCCACCAACCTACAAACACAAACTTAAAGTCAACGTCAGCCATAAATAGGTGAGCTCTTTCCAGAACTACTCAGCAGAAACCTCTGTAACCATTTTAACAAACGTCTCAATGTATTGAGAAAATCCATGGGGCTCCATCAATCCTCTATCTTCTTAAATTTGATCAGGTTGCACAAGTCCTGCTTGGATTCATTCTTGGACATCAGCCTCCTGCTGGTCTCCTGAGCCCTGATCCCTCCATCCCTTTTTTCTTGTGAAAAGTACTTAGCAGAGGCCTCAGTCACCATTTTAACAACCCTCTCGATGCTTTGTGTGTGGCAAGGCCAGTCGAGAACCTCCATGGGGGTGTTGATTAAGTTCTTCACCTCGGAGGTGCTTAGGGAGCAGGTGAGAGGTGGCTCTGACAAATCTTCTGACCAGCTGATTAAGCCACCAATGCTGGAAGCGTCACTATTGATGTGAGGTGTTCTTCTGATCCTGACACAGGAGTCTCCCAGCTTGAGTGTCTGGATCCCCCTCTCCCCTGATGGCCAGGATTCTCTCCACCCCCTCAATTCTCTCTTTTTGATCCTCAGAGCACAGCAGTGTTGGAGGATGGCTTCACTGTGGGCATACCAAGCAGATCTTCTTACAGTTGGCATCACAACATCCAGCACCTCCTTCCTCTGAGACTTGAGGCAGTCCAGCTGAAACAGGATGTGCCTAGGCCCTTCGATCCAGGAGTGCTTGACCTTCATGTTGAACCAACATGGATAATACACTCCAATGATGAATTCCACAATGCATTGTAGATTATTCAGGTTCTTTCTTTTAAGTTGATGCTTTGACACCCAGAGCCTGAGGAGTCTGTTTGCTGTGGTGAGCCAGCGGCTGTGGTTTACCGGTCCAATCTCCAGCAGAGCCAGCCTTGCAGAAAGCACTCCATCCCTGATTGCACAGACCAGCTTATAGCCATAGTGTTGATCAGTTGAGAGATCTTGAATGATCTTCTCAGGCAGCTTGATCAGCGGAGGGCCAAGAAAGATCCTGGTGAAGTTAGGATTGATCTCCAAGTCTGTAACAGAATCAAGGAGCTGTCCTATTGGCCCAGACAATTTGTTGTCTGACAGAGTAGCCCCATCAACTTCAACAATGAGACGGCGCAGTGGAAGTTCACCAGTGTGCAGGTTGCACACCAACCAGACCAGCTTTCTCCCTAGGTGCAGCTCCAGCTTCCGCATTACACCTGCCTTCACTCCAGTGTTGACATTGGTCGAGTCTCCTCCAATGGCCCACAAGGTCTTATCAGAACCTCTCTCTTTCAGCCAGGCAAACAGGACCTTAGCAATCTTCTCTGCATGGGACTCCTCTTTAGTTGCTTTCTCTGGTGTAAAGTGGAACAGATAGTTGCTGCCAGGCTCACTAGCAACACTATAGTGTTCTTCCTTGATCTTTGCAGGAAAAGATTGGTCACTGCCCTCAGCTTCCATCATCACATTGGTCATGTCAATCCGGCCATCAAAGAGGATACAGGAGATCCCCCCCTCCTCCCTGCACTTCTCCTCAAACTCTTCCCCCAGCTCTTGCATCAACTTTTCTTGTGCTCTCTTAACCTTGTTCTTATCAATCACTTTACTTGTGTCATCTTCTAAGATGAGTCCTGCATCAATCAGAGCTGCAGTTGCTATAGCTGTAGTTGGCCTTAGACCTATGCCATACCTTACACTAGCAAGGGCGATGTTTGGAATCTCGTCATAATTGTTCCGTAGCTTTGCTGAAGCTGCAGGGTCAGTTTCAGGAATGAGCTCAACTTCAGGGACTGTAAGGAAGCTCTCAACATCCTTCCTGGCAACCTTGTCTGCTGCTGCAAAGCTTTCTTCTTTGCCCCTTCTCCTTTTCTCTGCCTTCTTTTCCATCCCCTGCCTTTCCAATGTTTTAAGAAGATAGAGGATTGATGGAGCCCCATGGATTTTCTCAATACATTGAGACGTTTGTTAAAATGGTTACAGAGGTTTCTGCTGAGTAGTTCTGGAAAGAGCTCACCTATTTATGGCTGACGTTGACTTTAAGTTTGTGTTTGTAGGTTGGTGGCTAAAGCAGTACAGTAGGAGATCTTGCCATCCAAGAATGAGTCCAATCAAGATATTGGAATCTGGCAAAGTTCAAGAAGTCAGGAGATCGAGATTTAGCACTTAGGTGTTTGTGTGCATTACAAATACAATTTATTATTGTTAGTATTATTGTTATTGATCTTTGGAGTTGTATCCAGTTATATACAGTTAACTTGTTAATACATTTGATGGCTTTGTCATTATAAATGATTTCCCATATATGTTTTATCTTTGCAATTTTGTAATACAATACCAATGGGTTCAAATGGTAAAATCAGCCATTTTGAAATCCAAAATGATGCAGGTTATATTTATCCTATCCCAAAAATGACCTCATATTTGAATTCCCCATTAAGAAACACATCATTTAGACACCTTGCATGTTAGGATTTCCTTCAGATACATGTTGGCATCAATGTATGGCCAAGGGGTGAAAAATGGTAAAATCGGCCATTTTGAAATCCAAAATGATGTAGGTTAGAGTTATCCTATCCCAAAAATGAACTCATATTTGAATTCCCCATTAAGAAACACATCATTTAGACACCTTGCATGTTAGGATTTCCTTCAGATTCATGTTGGCATCCATGTATGGCCAAGGGGTGAAAAATGGTCAAATCGGCCATTTTGAAATCCAAAACAATGTAGGTAGGAGTTATCCGATTAGAAAAATAATCCCGTATTTGAATTCCCCACAAAAGAACACATATTTTAGACACCCCACTCGATTGATTTTCCAAAAAAAAAAAAGTATGGCCCGCCCTACTGCCCCTACACCTACACCTCCTCAGTCATCAACGGTTAAGTGTGAAGAACTTGCACTATTCTTTAACAACAAAATAACCTTGATCAGGGCCAGCATTACTCATGATGGAAATAAAGCTGATTGCGGCAAACCGTGCAATGTAACCATGAGAAGTTTCACATGCATCACATTAGATGTACTCTGCAAAACTGTCTCAGAATGTAACTCCTCCACCTCAGACATTGACCCTATACCTACAGCTTTCTTCAAACGGGTATTTAATAGTGTTTCAAGCCCTGTGCTAGATATCATAAACACTTCCCTTAGGACTGGTATTTTCCCGGATGCCTTTAAAACAGCAGTTGTAAAGCCATTACTAAAAAAACCTAACTTGGATAGTAATGAAATGGCAAATTATCGTCCATTATTACATGGCGTTTTCACATACGCCAAAATGCTTGCTTGTGATTGGTCAATAGCCCCCCGACAGCGGTCATTATTTTTCAATAATGGCCGCAGATTTTTCAATAATGACCGCAGTGCGCAGCTGTTCGCAATCAAGCCCACTGACACACACTGTTTCAGTGCGGTGTTCTGCTGCCGGCGATGACAGGGGGCGGAGCGACGAGCGGAGCCAGAACACAGCGGAGCCAGAACAGAGGCAGGCTGCCCACGATAATAATAATCACTTTATTTGGGCTGACAGAGCCACAGAACAACTGCGATTTGTCAAATGAATTAGGTATATTGTTAGTAAGTTAGCCATGTAATAAGCGGGATAATGTATAGCTTTACTCGGTCATTGTCGCAAAATAATTGACCTTCACTGACGTTTAAAACACCTCGCCGAAGCGGCTCGGTATTTTAAACTACGTGTCGGTCAATTATTTTGCGACAATGACCTCGTAGCTATACATTATCCCTTACATATCCAACCTACCATTCATTAGTAAAGTACTTGAAAAGATAGTTTCAGTTCAAATAAATTCCTTTCTTGAAGAAAACAACATCTTAGAAGAATTTCAGTCAGGATTCAGAAAATATCATAGCACTGAAACTGCCCTCACCAAAATAATCAGTGACCTCAGACTAAACTCTGACGAGAATAAGATCTCCATCCTTATCCTGTTAGATCTCAGTGCAGCATTTGATACAATCGATCACGATATTCTAATCGATCGTCTTGAAAACCATGTCGGTTTCTCAGACCATGTGCTGGGCTGGTTTAAAACATACATCAGAGGGAGGAAATTCTATGTTAAACTAGGAGATCACATGTCTGATATATACGACAACAACTATGGAGTTGCACAAGGGAGTTGCTTAGGTCCTTTACTCTTCTCCCTTTACATGTTACCGCTGGGTGATATCATCAGAGAACATAATGTAGATTTCCATAGCTATGCGGATGATACACAACTGTACATATCTGCTGAACCAAATGATACAGCGATTAGCTCCATTACAGACTGCTTACTGGCAATAAATAAATGGATGAGTAAGAACTTCCTGAAACTAAACGAGAACAAAACTGAAATTCTAATTATCGGCTCCAAAACTAAAAAAGAAACATTAATAAAGAACCTGGGGGGACTAACCCCCTTCAATTCTCATATTAGCAAAGTGACGAAAACATCGTTCTTCCATCTCAGAAATATAGCAAAAGTACGACCATTTATTAATCAGAACGATGCTGAGAAGCTAATTCATGCATTCATATCTAGCCGGTTAGACTACTGTAATGCACTTTTCACGGGTCTCCCTAAGAAAACCACAGAGAGGGTTCAGCTAATCCAAAACTCTGCAGCCCGACTGCTAACTAGAACCAAAAGGAGAGAGCACATTAGTCCAGTCTTAGCCGCTTTACACTGGCTTCCTGTAACATTTAGAATTGACTTTAAGGTCCTTCTCCTTACATACAAAGCTCTAAATGGACAGGGACCTAGCTACATCGCCAACACTCCAATAAATTACACACCAGCAAGAACACTGCGATCATCAGCTGCTGGACTACTAGAGGCTCCCAGAAGCAGTCAAAAGAGGATCGGTAATGCAGCCTTTATCAACTATGCCCCAAAACTATGGAACAAACTACCCCAAAACATCAGGGAAGCCAACTCGCTAGACATCTTTAAAAGACAGCTTAAAACCTATCTCTTTGCTCAGGCATTTCACTGATAGATATCTGCTACCACCTAGTGGCAAGAGGAAACATCAGGGATATCCTGACACAACTTGTATTTATTCTTACCCTGCCTACTCTTATACACTGCCTATCAAATTCATGTGTCGGTTATTGCACTTTTTACTTCTTACTGATGACTATTTTTAAACTGAATCATTTTAAACTATTCTTATTATTTGCTAGATCCAAATGTGAAACACTGTGATTATTTGTTCATGAATTACAGCAGTATTACTGAATAGAGAGCCTATTAGGATGCTAGATCCTAATGTGAAACACTGTGATTTGCCATATCTTGCTATGCTCGCTCATGCCTGTATTTTTTATGTCCGTTCTATTTTATAATTTTTTGACTATTTTTAAACTGAATCATTTTAAACTATTTTTACTATTGTGTTACTGAAAACTGTAAGCGGAGAGCCTATTGGGATGCTAGATCCTAATGTGAAACACTGTGATTCTACCTGTCTATCTTTTTATGCTCGCTTATGCCTGTATTTTTTACTGTTGTGAAGCACTTTGAACTGCAACCTCTGTATGAAAAGTGCTATACAAATAAAGTTATTATAATGAACGCAGGACGAAAGGCTGTAACACGTATTCTCACGGCTAGCGCCAATGGTTGTAGCACAAGCTAAACAGCTAACTCTAGGCTAACTGATAGCATCAAGCTAACGTTCCCAGCCGAGCGCAGCCGCCAGCTAACGTCATAGCTAAACAGCTAACTGGCTAAGAGTTAGCTCATACCGGCTATTGCTAGCCACTAGCTAACGCAGAAGCAAACTAAGCAGCTACTACTGAAAGCTGTACAACGTGAGAAAACACTTCAGACAGCCGCTGTCTTTTCCTCTTCTTATCCGAAGAAAAAAGGGAAAAGGCAACACACGCCCCTGTTCAGAACGGTGTTTACCAGACACAGCGGTGTCGGCAGCAAGCCCCTCGTTGTACGCGGGCTGCAGCCGACCTGAGCTCTGGGATATTCTCATAACGAACACCAAGCTCACCTCCCTCGCGCCGGGTGTTTTTCATCTTGAAAAGCGGGGCCAGCACGGCGACAGAGGGTATCCGTTTGTCCAGAGACCCGGGGAATTGAACCGCAGATTCGGAATCACGGTCCCAGGAAAACAAAGCTACGACTTCACTGAGGAGGAGCTAATGTTATCGTGGGGCATCAGACTAGAACCCCCTCCACGCCGCTAAGGGGCAGCGAAAAGGATCCTAGCCTGGAGCCGACCTTCGTAAGCTGTGCCGTTGACCCCCCACAACTGACACACCTGGCGCCCGCGTCGCAAAAAACATCACCCGCCCAGAGAGGCCGTCAGCCCCCACACAGCCGACCGCCTCCCAAGCATAGTGTCCAGCTGCAGAGCCGGAGGCAATGCCGGCGGGGATTGCTCAGCGACTCGCGCCCCTAATGCGAAGTGCCGGTGGAGGTCAGAATGATCATCATCTTCTAGACACTCCGGTGGCGAAGACATTATCGCTGTATTTCCTCGAAAAATTGTGAGAGAGAAAACAAAGATATAATGTCAACGCAGCTCCTCTTCTCCAATAACTATTTCGGTCACTAAACTAAAGTGGTGTATACAGGCATTTTACGGTGGTGAAAATAGGGAAGGAGCTGATGGTGTGGCCACGACCCCGCTTATGTAGAGGAGCGGATGTGGGTGTGGCCAGGCGGATGGGTGTGTGCATGTGGAGAAAATTATTCAATATTAGACTGGATAAAGGGATAGTTCCAAGAGAGCAGAGCGTAAGCTATACGATAATATAACTATACATGTACATACGTATACAAATTTATTATTTTTTGCATGTTCAACAGAAGATACTGACTGTCAAATGACCATAGTATTGTCCCCATAGCTATAATATAGAATATACAGTAGATATAGCTCTACAAACAAGGTGACGCACCCCTATCTTTAAAGCGTGGCCTAGCTAGAACAGGATGAGGAAAATCCCTGGCGCTGAATGAGTTAAAGAAAGAAATATTCCACCCTTATTTCGGGCTGTTGGAGACAGTAAATGTGGAACTGTTATATGGCACAGGAGTAACATCGTTAGCCTCATACAATAATCGCCTAAGTCATTTTTCAAGATTGTTGGAAAAGAGCCTCGGAAGTCAGTCACAAGTCATACGAGTGAGTTAGGCAGATGTTTTTTTTTTAACGTAACAAGTGTTCCGATTGGCTGAGGACATAGGCACTAAGCCAGGGCGATGCAGCAGTGTGAGGAGAGTAGTTAGGCAGAATCTGAATCCTGAGGTTGGGTTTCCCCCAGTAATACACATACCCTTCTTATTCTGTTGATAATATCCTCCAAGTCCTCGATGGTTTTCAGTTGTCTTTGGATTTCTTTCTAATGGGAAAACAGAGGAGAAAGTGGGTTAGAAGGTTTCTCTCCAATAACACCAATGTCTGTTTATCTTCATTGCAGTGAGACAGAGTCAGGCTCCTTTGTATGTAAACGTGACACCACCTCAGCCTCCCTTCTCTCCACCCTCCAAGTCCAACCTTCGCAGTTTTGGGGACAGAGCTCTTCTCCAGGATAGCTCACAGGCTCTGGAACTCTCTTCCCCAAGACACTAGATACTCAGAATCTCTCTGAGTTTTCCAATCCCGCATAAAGACCCATCTCTTCTCCATCCTTGCGTGTTTGTGTTACTTTGTCTGTTGTTTGTCTCACTACCACCACGCTTAGTGTAAAGTGACTTTGAGTTCTAGAAAAGCAATATAAAATCGCATTTATTACCATTATTATTGTCCTCCCTTGCAGGTCCACGGCCATTTATGTAATGCTAGCTACACTAGCTAAATATCACAGCCGGTCAAATAAACGTCCATTGTGAAGAACTTGACCCCCCACCCCAGCGACACTATATCATATAATTCAATTGAGAGAGAGAGAGAGAGAGAGAGAGAGAGAGAGAGAGAGAGAGAGAGAGAGTCTGCCTGTTTCAAACCTTCAAATAGTTATTTTCACTCAAAGTCGTGTTCGATTCAACATCGGCATCCAGAAAGCAGACAGACTCTACATTGAAATTATAACCCTCCCTGCTCTTCTCACTTTAGCTTCCAGTAGTTCCAGGTCAGCCGTCTCCAGCACATGTTCCTTGTCCATCTCTAGCTGCTTGGCCAGGTGGTCTATGTGGGTCAGCTCGTCACAGAGCTCCTGGTTCTTCATGGACAGATTGGCCACTTCACTGGAGGCATCCTGTTTCTTCTGCTGCAGCCCCTCTACCTTCTGCTCCAGGGTCCTGTTGGTCTCCTGCAGGTACTCTATCTGTGGACCCAAGGCAACAGTAATATCTCGGGTCAGGCAGGCAAGAACGGTGCGATATGTGCAAAGTGGGGAAGTGTACTATACTATCAAACTGAAACGTTCAAATTCACAATATTCACATATTTCAGAAATCTGACTAAATATATTTTTTTGGTATTCATTTAGACAACAAAATTGTTGAATTGACAGTTCACAATATCAAAAGGAACCCACAACACAGTGTATGTTACTTGCCTGAAGGTTGAGGTGGGCAATCACTTTCTCATTACTAATATTCTGAGCCTCTATGGAGATGACATCATGAGGACGACCTCCATCAAGTGCACGATTTAGACGATCAATCTCTGTGTCTCGCTCCTCAACCTAACAACAATAACAACAACGGTATTACTAAAAAGAAAGCAACACAGGATTAACTTAATGAGAACATTAAGCATATTACAACTTCAAGTTCTTCTAATTCATGTATTTGTTTCTCACCTGGGTGTTTAAGTGTTTGATACATCCCTGAGCTCTTTCCAGGTCAAGTTCTACTTTTGTGATCTTTTCCTGCAGCCCATTGATTCTAGAAAATAGGATTTTAAACAAACAATCAATAAATGCATCACACATACATAGAAAGATCTCTATCTATTGTGTGACTCTCAATACTATCCCCATACTAGTGTATTATAGTAAATTGTAGTGTATTATAATGAATTATAGTAAATTGTAGTGTATTCTAGTTAATTCTAGTGTATAACAGTGAATTATAGTAAATGATAGTGTATTCCAGTGAATCATAGTGTATTATAGTGTAATATAGTGAATTATTGTGTATTATACTCATAGTATTCGATTGCAGACTTCTTGGTTGCAAACACATGATTGTAAATACCTGTATGGCAGGTATGATTAAATGCCAACCGTGGCAATGTTCCATATTGCCATTGTGTGACTCCCACTACTGTCCCCAAACTAGAGCTGAGAAGCTACAAAAGGAGAGTAAACCTCTCATCAGCCAACTGCAGTAGATCGGCAATGTACGGGTCATCAGGCTGCACCACAGGATACGCAGTTGTGGTGGAGGGGGGGGGGAGGTCATCAATCTGCATCCTCTGACGTCGGAAAGGAATGCTGCGCTTTCTCCCTCCTATCAAAGCACAACGGATACAATAGGTTAGGGCTGTCCCCAACTAAGGATTTGGATAGTGGACTATGATTGGCCGAAATTTGCCGATAGTCGACTATTAGTCGACTATGAAAAAAATAAAGAATTTGAAAGAAAAAAAAGTATAATTATAATTTTTTTTTATCATTCCATTTGGGCTGTGGGGGGTGCTTAATGTCTGAAGGAGTCAACGGAAGGCTTCTTGTCCTCTGCAAAAGCATGCAATTGGTCCACTGATGGATACATCTTGATATTTGTCTAGTGTGTTCATTAGATGGGTGAAATCCTCTTTCAGTGCCTCTGTGCCTGTTTTCTTAGGCTGTCAGCCTCTGGTATGCGTGCCATTAGCGTTAGCCACGCTTCTAGGCCTCTTTTCTTTTGGAAAGAATGATAAAGAAATATATATATATTTAATATATATATATTTTTTTGTATTCGACTAAGAGGTTGGCAGTCGACTACGGCTCCTTTCGATCGATTAGTCGACTATTCGACTAATAGGGGTCAGCCCTACAATGGGTACTCGTTTAATTTTTTAGAAGCATATCTCTGGTGTCCTGGGTGCGTGTATCACTTCCGCAACGGATTTAGTCGGATTTCGGTTTCCGGGTTCGCCTGATTGGCCGCGACGGCCACGTGACACGCCGCGGCACCCCCCCGCGGCAGCGGCAGACTCAGCAGGCTTGCCGCTGCGCCCTGCTGTGGCGAGACGCTGGAGTTCACTTCCCCTTTCACATCGCGCCACGCTTATGCTGTCTAGCACAGTCTCTAACAGTAACAGTAAGAAGCATTTTGGATAAAAGTATTCTGTACTTCTGTATGACAACAATGTATGCCTTTCAAATGTTAAATGATAAATGATTAAATGATACACACTGAAATCTACGCTCTCTCATCCTGCTTTCCACAACGCGACAATATTATTAAACAGCAGCTCTGTCATTGAAGTGGGAAAAGTGAGCCGTATTGTTTATTAGTACATTGCATAGTATATTGTATGGTAACTCAGTTACTTCTATTCTGCATCGAACATTGTACATATGTCTATACTGAACAGCGTGACCTCTATTTTTACTTCTATTTTACATGCTATACTATTTTATTTCATACTTATCTTGTCTAGCACAGTCTCTAACAGTAACAGTAAGAAGCATTTTGGATAAAAGTATTCTGTACTTCTGTATGACAACAATGTATGCCTTTCAAATGTTAAATGATAAATGATTAAATGATACACACTGAAATCTACGCTCTCTCATCCTGCTTTCCACAACGCGACAATATTATTAAACAGCAGCTCTGTGCTGTTCAGTATAGACATATGTACAATGTTCGATGCAGAATAGAAGTAACTGAGTTACCATACAATATACAATATACTATGCAATGTACTAATATACAATACGGCTCACTTTTCCCACTTCAATGACAGAGCTGCTGTTTAATAATATTGTCGCGTTGTGGAAAGCAGGATGAGAGAGCATAGATTTCAGTGTGTATCATTTAATCATTTATCATTTGAAAGGCATACATTGTTGTCATACAGAAGTACAGAATACTTTTATCCAAAATGCTTCTTACTGTTAGAGACTGTGCTAGACAGCATAAGCGTGGCGCGATGTGAAAGGGGAAGTGAACTCCAGCGTCTCGCCACAGCAGGGCGCAGCGGCAAGCCTGCCGAGTCTGCCGCTGCGGCGTTCCACGGCGTGTCACGTGGCCGTCGCGGCCAATCAGGCGAACCCGGAAACCGAAATCCGACTAAATCCGTTGCGGAAGTGATAAACGCGTCCTGCGTATACCCCCTGGTGTCCTGGGTTGTTGACTATCTGACGGGCAGACCACAGTACGTGAGCCTACGGAGCTGTGTGTCAGACAGACTGGTCAGCAACACCGGGGCCCCGCAGGGGACAGTCCTCTCTCCCTTCCTCTTCACCATCTACACCAACGACTTCCACTATCCGTCAGAGTCCTGCCACCTTCAGAAGTTTTCTGATGACTCTGCGATAGTGGGATGTATAAAGGACGGTGACGAGAGGGAATACCGGGAACTGGTAGTGGACTTCGTCACATGGTGCGATAAAAACCACCTGCAGCTAAATGTGGCGAAGACCAGGGAACTGGTGGTGGAGCTGGGGAGGAGAAGGAGTGCACCTGTGACCCCCGTTTCCATCAGGTTGAGGAGTACAATTAAATACCTTGGTGTGCACATAGACAACAAACTGAACAGGGCAAAACACGCAGAGGCACTGTACAAGAAGGGCCAGAGCCGACTACTTCCTCAGAAGGCTGAGATCCTTCAATGTCTGTACAAGGATGTTGAGGATGTTCTATGAGTCGGTGGTCGCGGGCGCCTTCTTGTACGTACGCTGTGACCTGCTGGGACAGCGGACTGAGAGCAGGGGACACAAACAGGCTGGATAAGCTGGTCAGGAAGGCCAGTAGCGTGGTCAGGGTGGAGCTGGACTCCCTAGCGAGGGTGGCAGACAGTTACGATCTTCCTGGACTCTTACTTTTGAAACAGCACTGTGCAATATTACACCTACTGTAGACCTCAGTATATTTTTACTGTATATTTTATTCCATTTTATTCTACTCTTATCTTAGGCAATTTGATTTGTTTTGTTATTCTTAACCTGTTCTTTCTAAATGTTTAATGTTGAGCGATTTGCAGTGTCAAATTTCCCTTGGGATAATAAAAGTATTTCTATTCTATTCTGTTTACCATAAAATGACATTTGAACAATAATGCAATGTAGTGCTTGTAGAAGCCAAAACCAACATATTGGAAGTTGTATTGTTTATGGTAATGGTATTGTATTTATGTTTTGAATATTAGGGGCACACCACTAGGGGCACATCACTTCTTAGTATAATATTAGATATTGTGGTGACTCACTTATCACGCACAATTGGTGCAGACATTCACTGGACTTGAGGAGCGGAGGAATGCTCCTTTAAGCCTGGGGATTCTGGGAACGGGGTGGGTATTTGGTGACCTATATTATGTCACCCGTCAGCTGGCTGCTGTCACTTTCAAGTAGTAACGTAAACGTCTCTGCACTCCGTTGGATGTATGTAATTTATGTTGGGAAGTAAAAGGAAAGACTCGACTACCGTCTCCCGTTTCATCCTTTCTTGCGATCCCACAATATATTATAATCCTACGAAATTTTGTTCCTACCGGAGCAATAGGGAAGACGCAAGAGAACTGTTCTGTTCTCAACCATAATTTTCTTTGGATAATAAACCTTACAAACTACATCAGCTGCAGCCTAGACATTCAACTCTGTCAACATCCACAACTTTTTGTTACCCGAGTAGAAGAAAATCTGAACCCCATTTGCATACATCGTGCAGCATTGTCAATTTATTAGGGAATGACAAGCGGCCACTAGCGCACCCAGACTATGGAATGCTCTCCCCATCCACCTGAGAGCACCATAATCTGTTGAGGCTTTTAAAAGGGGCCTAAAAACATTTCTTTTTAACAAGGCTTTTGCCTGAATTTCTCTTTTATTTTTACTTCTATTCATTTTATTATTATTATTTTATTTTACTTTTATGTTCTTCCATTTCATTGGTTGTTTTATTCATTTCAATTGTTTTATTCATTTTAATTGTTTTATTCATTTAACTTTTTGTCTTTATCTCCTGTAGCACTCTGAGATTCTCGTGAATATAAAGTGCGGTACAAATTGAATCTATTATTATTATTACTACAGTACTAGTAGTAGCGGCAATTAGAAAGGAAAATAAATAGCTGGATACGGATCCTAACTAAGTAGGATGCAGTTAACAGACTGCTGGAGAATGTAAAGCCGTCTTTACACTGACCCGGGTGTGATAGCTGTTGAAAGGTATCAAGCCAGAGAAATTGAGGGTAATAATAATAATAATACATACATTTTGTACAGCGCTTTTCCGAATGCTCAGACACTTTATAGAGCAAAATAAACAATACAGTTTTAGTAGAAAATATATATATATATATTTATAAAGAAATATAAAAGGTGAGAGAGGAAGGAGTTCAAGGCTTGAAGGCAAGGGTAAAAAGGTGGGGTTTTAGGGCTTTAAATTATGAGAGGGTGTCTGCATTTTGTATTTATTGGTTTAAAATACAGAGACAGTGCATATTAAGGAACATTTGACTGTAAATATGCCAGTTTACCCAAGTTGGCTAATTTTCAACTGTAGTCTCTGGGGCAGGTGACATGAGCACAACAACTAAAACACAGCAGGAATCAGCATAGGTTACAATACACTAAAATACATACAAATAAATGCATTAAAATACAACCCCTCAGTTAAAAAACATAGTACAATAATTAAAACACAGTAGGAATCAGTATAGGTTACAATACACTAAAATACATACAAATAAATACATTAAAATACAATCCCTCAGTTAAAATGGTCGCACACTTGACCATCTCTCAGGGTGTCTGCATGACGGATATGGTTGGGCAGGGCGTTCCAGAGGGTGGGGGCAGCTGCAGCGAAGGCCCTGTCACCCCAGGTCCGGAGTTTAGTCCTGATGGGTTGGAGGAGGTTAGCATCTGCGGACCTGAGGCAGTGGGTAGGCGTGTGGTGGGGAAGGAGGTCAGAGAGGTAGGAGGGGGCCAGGTTGTTGAGGCCTTTGAAGGTGATGAGTAGAATTTTGGTCGGAGCGGCAGGTGGAGGTGAGCATGCGAGCAGAAGAGTTTTGGACGTATTGTAGTTTGTTGAGGATTTTGGTGGATGTGCCATACAGAATGCTGTTGCAATAGTCCAGTCGGGAAGTGATGAGTGCATGGGTCAGTGTTTCAGCAGCAGAGAAGGATAGTGAGGGGCGTAGACGGGCAAGGTTCCTGGGGTGGAAGAAGGCGGTTTTTGTGATCTGGTTTACATGCAGGAGGAAGGAAAGGGTGGGGTCAAGAATGATACCTAGGTTGCGGACGTGGGTGGAGGGGGTGACAATGGAGCCATCGATGTCGACTGAAAAATCCTGGGTGGGGCGGGTCAGGGAATTTGGCCAATGATGCAATAGCATATATCTGCAGAGCCACAGAGCCCAACGTCTGGGCGGGGCTTCGTGGCATGGACCTGGCTTTGCACTACTGCGCATGCGGATGGGGGGGGGGGGGGGGGGGGGGGGCTCTCCGCATTTCTCAGAGACGCTCTCTGATTGGCCAACGCCTGTTTCTACACTGGTTAAGCTTAGGCACTCTTCGAAGTTGGTTAAGGTTAGAGTTTGTCTTAGAGCGTGACGGCAAGTTCTTTCGACGGTTAAGCTTAGGCACTCTTTCGAAGTTGGTTAAGGTTAGAGTTTGTCTTAGAGCGTGACGGCAAGTTCTTTCGACGGTTAAGCTTAGGCTCTCTTTCGAAGTTGGTTAAGGTTAGAGTTTGTCTTAGAGCATGGCGATAGAATGCCAGGTAGTTTGCAGGCTGTTTGGCGCCCCCCCCCCCGCTAATCCTCAGTAGTGCAAAGCCAGGTCCATGCCACAAGCCACGTCACGAAGCCCCGACTCAAGCCACGTCCACGCCACGAAGCCCCGCCCAGACGTTGGGCTCTGTGGCTCTGCAGATATACCCTACTCCAATGATGAGTAGTTCAGATTAGTCAGTTGAGTTTAAGAACGTTTTTTTGCATCCAGATTTTTATGTCAGAAAGGCAGGTGATGAGGGTGGAGTGGGTGGCGGCAGTGATGGTCTTGGTGGAAAGGTAGAGCTGTGTGTCATCAGCATAGCAGTGGAATCGGAGGCCATGTCTGTGGATGATCTGTCCAAGTGGGAGAATGTAGAGGATGAACAGCAGGGGACCAAGTACTGAACACTGGGGGACACCGTGGTCCGTGGGGGACTGGGACAATGGGGGATTTGGAGTTGTTGGTGTAGATTAATTGGTGTCTGGTCAGAGAGATATGAATTGATCCAGGAGAGGGCAGTGCCAGTGATCCCAATGGTGGACTGGAGGCGAGATATGAGGATGGAGTAGATGATGGTGTCGAAGGCGGCGCTGAGGTCAAGGAGGATGAGGATGGAGAGGGAACCAGTCAGCAGATAGCAGAATGTCATTGGTGAATGGTAACCTTTAATAGAGCGGTTTCTGTGCTGTGTTGTGTTTGGTGCGAAAGCCGGATTGGAAGGGTTCGTAGGTTACTGGATTCAAGGTGGGATTTTAACTGAGTGGCAACAGCTCGTTCTAGAATTGTTTACAGACAGAGGAGGTTGGAGATGGGGCGGAAGTTGTTGAGGGTGTCAGTGTTTAGTCTGGGTTTTTTTAGTAGAGGGGTAATGGCAGCGAGTTTCAGAGCGGGGGGGGGACAAGGCCAGTGGACAGAGAGGAGTTTATGATAGTAGTGATCAGGGGAGAGTGAGGGGAGGCAGGCCTTGACTCAAGGGGGAGGGGATGGGGTCCAGGATGCAGGTTGAAGATTTCATGCCAGTCATGATGGTGGATAAGTCAGATGCTGTGCAGAGAAGGATGAGAGTGGGGGATTTGGAGGTGGGGGAGGTCGGGTTCCGGATCAGAGACAACGGAGGTGGAGGAATTGGCCAGTCGGTTGTGAATTGTGTCAATTTTAGTTTGAAAGTGGGGGTAGAATAACCTGACCCACCTCAAGACCTATATGAGAGCAGCAGGAGCCGAGTTGTCGGACCAAATGCCACGCTAACCATCTCATGCCACTACAAGTACATTAGTTGTGTGACGTGCACATGAAAGTAGGAATTAGGAAAACATGAGATGTTTGTACAAGATATATAGTTGGAGGAAATACATTGATTCACACAGATTCCTCTCTACGGTGTTCATACAACATAAATGTAAATAAAGAATACCAGTAGAAATTGGTCATGGTCTGCTAGGGCATTTTAACCTGGGTCAGCACTGGCAGTGGGAAGAGGGTATATGTTAGGGCCCTCATCTTACCCGGTGTCTGCACCACAGCTTGCATGTTCTTCTCCTGCAGCTGTTGTATGCGTTCTGCTTTGACCTTGCTGTCCTTCTCCAGACAGCGGACCTTGTGCACATACTGGTTATTTAGAAACTTCAGGTCAGACGTCTCATGGTCAAGTTTCCTGACATAGGCCTTTAGCTCTGAAAGAAGACAGCAATATGTCAAGGCCAAGAGTCGACAAGTTGTGTAGTCTTCATCAGGGAAGCCTATATGTCAAAACAATGGCTTGAATAAATAATTTATGCAATCAATAATATATTGACTGGGGGGGTCATGGGTGTGAAATCAACACTATCAAGGGCTTATATTTAGGATATAGCTATAGTGCGATTCCTCAACCAGAATTTGACTGCTGGTCTGGTCTCTGACAAGAACAAGTTACAGGTTGAACAAACCCTAAGTTCAGAACTCGACAGAATCTGCACCTGGCTCGTTGATAACAAACTATCATTACACCTGGGTAAAACAGAATCCATTCTCTTCTGATCAAATAACAAACTCAAGACCAACGGCTTCTCTGTTACAGTGGGTGACAATATTGTCACAAGGAAAGATGAAATTACATAGTGGGTTCCATCCTAGAGGCAAATCTTTCCTGTGACAAGATGGCATCCAATGTAATCAAAAAAGTGAACAACGAACAAGATTCTTACCGGATCTCCACTCTGGTAAACAAAAATACCCTGAAGACTCTGGCAGGAGCACTCATTCAAGGGTACTACGACTATGCTTGCATCTCATGGTACCAAAGCACCTCAAAGGCACTAAAAACAAGATTACAAACATCACAAAACAAACTGGTCAAACTACTGCTTGACCTTACTCCTAGAACCCACCACACCCCTGCCCATTTTGACAACCTAGGATGGCTTAGAGTAGACGACAGAGTACAGTAACTTTCAATGGGCCTGGTCTACAAGATACACTACACCACTAAGGTACCCATGTACATGTCACTATACTTCCCAAAGGTCAGTGAATACCACGACACCAGAGGGAGTTCCACAAATCATGTCCAACCCAGATTCGGCTCAAACAAGGGACTAAACATGTTCCGCAATTATGCCACATCAATGTGGAACGCCCTACCCACAGCCCTAAAAAGATGTGAATCCCTAGTCCGTACCCACCTTCAAACCGCTCTCAAAGAGCACCTACGGGAGGCTGCAATTCGAAACTGGCCCCCGTAAATGTCTGAACCCCCCTCCTAATGTACAGTTCCCTCCCCCTCGTATGTATATATTTACTGTTAGGATCTGTTTAACATATCTTGTATGTCCCAAATGTAACAGTACTGTATATCTGTATGTCATGTATGTCATACATGTCATGTTTAGTTTAGATTAGAAGATTAGATTAGATTTTTATATCTGTATGTTGTGTATGTCATAAATGTCATTATGAATTGAAAATGGGGGTCCCTGATGTAAACAAGACGAAAGTCTTTCTCTGGTCTGCATTGAGCTGTACTGTACCCATTCTGCAATCTGTTAATTAAAGTTTTCAATCAATCATCCAATCAATCAATCAAAGACTGGGCTGTTACCTCTGGTGACCCGATCCTTCTCCTCTCTCAGTTTAAGAAGTCCAAGGTGTAGTTCATTGTTCTCCTTCACCAAACGGGCATTCTCAGTCTTGTATGGCTCCAGGAAGGCATCAATGTGTTTGCCTTCTTTTTCCGTCTTCCCAGCTGACAGTTTGGCATCACGCAAACTTTCAGTTGTATGGACTAAATCTCTGTAATGCGGGAAGGAAGGCACGCAGTCATTCAAGAAATAACCTTTGTTTCGACTATGCTATAATTATATGGTGGGATGTACGAGGTAGGGCATCGTTAAAGCTAGCCCCTTTCGTGACTTTCGGTTTGCAAGCCTGGGGCACAAAAGCCCCAGGCTTGCAAACCGATTGATTGATTGATTGATTGAAAAGTTTATTAACAGATTGCAGAATGGGTACAGTACAGTACAGCTCAATACATACAATTGTTAAGGGGATGCAGACCAGAGAAAGACTTTCGTCTTGTTTACATCAGGGTCCCCCATTTTCAATTCATCATAACATATATGACATACATGACATACAGATAGACAGTACTGCTACATCTATACATTTATGACATATCAGATTTGCAAATACAGTACTGTTTGTGATACAAAAAGTGTCCAGAAAAAGAGTATATACTTTTGACGTAGAAACTGTACATTGGAGGAGGTTGGGTGGGTGGGGTTGGTGGGTGGGGGCTGTACATTGGAGGGGGGGGGGGGGGGGGGTGGTTGGGGTAGGGGGGGGGGGGACACTGTACATTGGAATACTGACAAAGCCATACTTGGTAATTTACTGTACAACTGGGTTAAGACATTTGTAGGGGCCAGTTTCGAATTGCAGTCTCCTGTAGGTGTTCTTTGAGAGTGTTTTTGAAAGTGGGTAGTGATTCACATTCCTTTACAGCTTTGGGTAGGGCGTTCCACATTGATGTGGCATAATTGCGAAACGTGTTTAGTCCCTTGTTTGAGCCGAATCTGGGTTTAACATGATTTGTGAAGCTCCCTCTGGTGTTGTGATCGTGGTATTCACTGACCTTTGGGAAGTATTTTGACATGTACATGGGTACCTTGGTCGCGTAGTGTATCTTGTAGACCAGGCCCATTGCAAGTTGCTGTACTCTGTCGCCTACTCTAAGCCATCCTAGGTTGTCAAAGTGGGCCGGGGTGAGGTGGGTTCTAGGAGTCAGGTCAAGCAGTAGTCTGACTAGCTTGTTTTGAGATGTTTGTAATTTGTTTTTAGTGCCTTTGAGGTGCTTTGGTACCATGAGGTGCAAGCATAGTCGTAGTACCCTTGAATGAACGCTCCTGCCAGAGTCTTCAGGGTATTCTTGTTTACCAGAGAGGAGATCCGGTACAAGAATAGAGTTCGTTGGTTGACTTTTTTTATTACATTGGATGCCATTTTGTCACAGGAAAGATTAGCCTCTAGGATGGAACCTAGGTAGGCAATTTCATCTTTCCTTGTGACAATATTGTCACCCACTGTAACCGAGAAGCCGTCGGTCTTGCTGAGTTTGTTATTTGAACCGAAGAGTATGGACTCTGTTTTGCCCATGTGTAATGATAGTTTGTTGTCGGCGAGCCATTTGCAGATTTTGCCTAGTTCTGAGCTGAGGGCTTTTTCAACCTGTAACTTGTTCTTGTCAGAGACCAGCAGGGCTGAGTCGTCCGCAAACAGGAACAAGTTGCAGTCACAAGCTGACGACATGACATTTGCATAAATTAGGAATAGTAGCGGTCCTAGTATGCTTCCTTGTGGAACACCACAGCTCACTGTGAGGGGGGGGGGGGGGGTAGGGTACCGTTTACCTCCACCATCTGTTCTCTCCCCTCCAGGTAGGATTGTATCCAGCTCACTGATAAACTATCAAAACCTATTGCTTTTAGCATGTCAATCCGAAAGTCACGAAAGGGGCTACGTTAAAGCAACAACAGGTACAGGTGGACAGTCAGGGCCTCACCTGAACAACTTCTCCACCAGCGGCAAGGTCTCGATCCCCAGCGGCTGTCGGTACCCCAACTGATCCAGACGTTTCCTCAAGTTAACGAACTTCCTCTCTGCGTTAGTGCTCATTGTTGCAAACTGACAGGATACAGAATAAACACACTGAAGCTGGTTGACATAAACTACAGTTAGATAGCCAGCGTGTGTTAGCTGGTCATGACAAGTTGGTTGTTTGGTTTGTTGCCGTAACTACTAAGGTGAAGGTGACGTTAGCAAGCTTCAGCAAGTTAGCAATTGCCCTTTACTGTTTAGATCTGACCGTAGCTAGCTAGCGTTAGCTAATACTAGCATTACTCTAGAATAACGAGAGGCAGGCTAACGTTAGCTGGCCAAAGACTACGGACAGTTTTGCAGCAAGTTTGCAAGCATATAGGTCAGTCCTCCTAATAGTAGACGTTAGTTTAACTTACGGTGGCCTCTGCTCGCAAGAAGCTGCTACGATCTGTTGACTACTTTGACACTGGCTTCCAAACCCAACCAGCCGTTAACGACCAGCCCTTGTAACCTAACGTCCACATGCTATAACATTCATTGACGTTATTGTCTTAGTTAGTTGAGTTAATTAGCTGTCGGTCTATTGATATATCCCAAGAGATTAGTGATTCCGGTCAACTCTGTATTCTACAGATTTCTCTCGCGGTAACGTAGTTTAAAAAGAGCGCCGAGTCGCCGACGCTGCCTGCTGTCCTCAACTCCCATCTCCATGGAAATGAGTTGACACGCCGGGAGGTGGGGGCGTGTTTTGAATGAATGAATGAATGAATGAAAACTTTATTTAACAGATTGCAGAATGGGTACAATACAGTACGGCTCAATACATACAATTGTTAAGGGGATGCAGACCTGAGAAAGACGTTTGTCTTGTTTCCATCAGGGTCCCCCATTTTCAATTCATATAGACATATATGACATACATGACATACAGATAGTCAGTACTGCTACATCTATACATTTATGACATACCAGATTTGCAAATACAGTACTGTTTGTGATACAGAAGGAGTCAAGAAAAGGGAGTATATACATTTGACGTAGAAACTGTACATTGGAGGAGGTTGGGTGGGGGGGGTTGGGTACATTGGGATATTGACAACCATACTGGGTAATTTACATTGGAGGTGGTTGGGGGGGGGGGGGGGGGGCCGGGGGGCACACTGTATAAACAAGTAACACTGTACATTGAGGGGGGGGGGGAGGAGACACTGTACAAACAAACACAATTGTACATTGAACTATTGACAAAACCATACTAGGTAAATGACTGTACATTGGAGGGGGTTGGGTTAGGATATTTACAGGGGCCAGTGTTGAATTGCAGTCTCCCGTAGGTGTCCCTTGAGAGAGGTTTTGAAAGTGGGTAGTGATCCACATTCCTTTACAGCTTTGGGTAGGGCGTTCCACATTGATGTGGCATAATTGCGAAACGTGTTTAGTCCCTTATTTGAGCCGAATCTGGGTTTAACATGATTTGTGGAGCTCCCTCTGGTGTTGTGATCGTGGTATTCACTGACCTTTGGGAAGTATTTTGACATGTACATGGGTACCTTGGTCGTGTAGTGTATCTTGTAGACCAGGCCCATTGCAAGTTGTTGTACTCTGTCGTCTACTCTAAGCCATCCTAGGTTGTCAAAGTGGGCAGGGGTGAGGTGGGTTCTAGGAGTAAGGTCAAGCAGTAGTCTGACCAGTTTGTTTTGAGATGTTTGTAATTTTGTTTTTAGCGCCTTTGAGGTGCTTTGGTACCATGAGGTGCAAGCATAGTCGTAGTACCCCTGAATGAGTGCTCCTGCCAGAGTCTTCAGGGTGTTCTTGTTTACCAGAGAGGAGATCCGGTACAAGAATCGAGTTTGTTGGTTGACTTTTTTTATTACATTGGATGCCATTTTGTCACAGGAGAGATTAGCCTCTAGGATGGAACCCAGGTAGGTAATTTCATCTTTCCTTGTGACAATATTGTCACCCACTGTAACTGAGAAGCCGTCGGTCTTGCTGAGTTTGTTATTTGAACCGAAGAGAATGGACTCTGTTTTGCCCATGTGTAATGATAGTTTGTTATCAGCGAGCCATATGCAGATTCTGCCTAGTTCCGAGCTGAGGGTTTTTTCAACCTGTAACTTGTTCTTGTCAGAGACCAGCAGGGCTGAGTCGTCCGCAAACAGGAACAAGTTGCAGTCACAAGCTGACGACATGTCATTTGCATAAATTAGGAACAGTAGCGGTCCTAGTATGCTTCCTTGAGGAACACCACAGCTCACTGTGAGGGGGGGGGATAGGGTACCGTTTACCTCCACCATCTGTTCCCTCCCCTCAAGGTAGGATTGCATCCAGCTCACTGATAGACTATCAAAACCAATTGCTTTTAGCTTGTCAATCAGAATGGAGTGATTGACCGTGTCAAAGGCCTTTTGTAGGTCCAGCATGACCATGCCGCAGTATTTGCCTGCGTCCACCTCTTGTTTGATGTGGTCATTCAAATAGAGAAGGCATGTGTCAGTGGAGTGGGATGTTCTGAAGCCAGATTGGAATTCGTAGATTAGATTTTTTTCCGCTAGGTACTTTTCGACCTGTTCGTAGACTATTTTTTCCATGACTTTCGAGATGGAGGTGAGAATAGAAACAGGGCGGTAGTTGCCTGGGTCTAATTTGCTGCCCTTTTTGTGCAGAGGGGTCACCCTCGCAATTTTGAAGTCCTTGGGGACGTGTCCCTGTTTTATGGAGAGGTTTATTATGTGTGTGATGATTGGTGTGATGGCGGCTGCTGAGTCTCTGAGGAATTTGGAGGGGATGTTGTCATGGCCAGTGGCCTTGTTAGGTTGGAGGGCGCTCAGTTTATTGAGTACCTCATCTGTTGTTACCATTTCCAGCTTGAAGTCGTCCTTGCGGACCCCTAGGTTTTTGTAGTAAGCTACTATGTGTTCTACCCCATAAAGCCCTGAGTGGGAGGGTAGTTTGTTTACCAGTGTTGTGGCTATGTTTGTGAAGAAAATGTTTAAGTAATTGGCTACATCCAGCTTGTCTGTGATGAGCGTGTTGTCCGTTTTTATGTTTATGTTTGAGAATCTGGTTTTAAGTTTTTTACTGCATCCTAGTTGATTATTGAGTAATTTCCAAAGTTCACGTGGTTTGTTTTTGTTTTCCTCAGTTTTGTCATTGATGAAATTCTTTTTTGCAGTTTTGATCATGGAGTTTACGTCGTTTCTTAGTCTGTTTCTTTCTAGTTTGAGTTCAGTCACGTGGGCTTGGAGTTCACTGCTCGTGCTTTTAGTAAGCTTTGACTGACTTTTACGAAACTCAGAGCATTTTTTGTCTCTGGTTTTCATAGCGGCCAGTATTTCGGAGTGCATCCACGGCTCAGCGCGATTTTTTACCCTGGTGGTTCTTAGGGGGGCCATGTCGTTTAGTATTGCTGAGAATTTGGTTTTGAAACCAAGCCATGTTTCGTCAACCAGTGTACCATTGAGTTCATCTGACCAGTCCAGACTCTCCAGTTCAAGGTTGAAGGCCTCGCTAGAGTAGGTTTTGAGGTCTCTAGATGTGACTATGTTTGCATGTCGGAGTTATCCGGATGGGCGGCGTTTCATTGATTGATTGAAAATTGTATTAACAGATTGCAGAATGGGTACAATACAGTACAGCTCAATACACACAATTGAGGGGATGCAGACCAGCGAAAGACTTTCGTCTTGTTTACATCAGGGTCCCCCATTTTCAATTCATCATATGACATACATGACATACAGACAGTACTGCTACATCTATACATTTATGACATACCAGATTTACAAATACAGTACTGTTTGTGATACAAAAAGAGACAGTCGCGTCGCTGCTCAGCCTTACAACAAAAACTGCAGTACAACAAATGGAGTTCGGGTGGCAAGTGTAATTTATTATGTACATTTGGCATTAAGAAATAGCAATGATATATCAGGAAGAAATGTCATACATCAGAAGCACACAACTCAATATCGACTCAACTCAATGATCAAGTGAGCTTTGCAGCAAGTGGCTAAATCATCATAAAGACTAAACACAGAGATACGCGACGCACAGATGCAATTGTCTGCAACACTGTAATCCTTTGTGTAAATCTCTCTTTCAACAGTCAGGCACATTTACAATGTCAGTTCAATTAATTCAAAGCAATGGATGTCTTGGTGAGTAGTGCATCTTCAACGAGTGTGAGGCAATTTGTGAACAAGCAATATGATGAAGCACTCCACAGTGGCAAACTTAATGAGACTGAGCAATGCTCGAGAAGTATTCCAACATGTCTTTGATGGTAAAGTCCATAGTGATTCCAGATCCAGGATAACAACGGCCGATCAAACCTTCAAAGTGCTTGTACTGACGGATGAACTCATCTTGCATAGAGTGCCACACCACCTAGTGGGGGGAAAGGGGATTGTAGTGGAATTACAGTCAAGTTTGTTGGCCCAGACACAAGTTTTTTTTTAATATAGTAATATATCTGATTATATTATTTATACTAATAAAGTATAGCTCAGTGGGTAGAGTATGATTCAGACTAAGGCCACCCATACTAAATTTTTTTGTATCGATTAACACTATGAGGTATTTTGGACTGCAAAGGTGTCCAAAACTCTGCTTGTTTTATTCAACTAACGTTAAATGGCATAAAGACCACATGTTTCTCACCTGCAGCAGGCTCTCCTCCTCACACAGGTGTTTGTCTACCTTCTTGTACAGGTTGTCGAGGCCCTTCTTCACCTCCTTGCCGGGGTACTCTTTGATAACCTTACGCAGCTCCTGCTTGTTAAAGGCCAGCTGGTAGCTCACCTCCTCCTCACGAACGCCCTGAGCTACGCGTGCCTCGACCCCTTCAAAGAAGTGCTGCAAAAGACAAGAGAATACAATTTACTTACAATTGACCCGATTCTTACAGTATCTCTAAACCAGGAATTCTCTATCTGGAGGGCCTGGAATCCCTAAAATTGTTCTTTGATTCAAGACTTGTATTTGTCATATGCACAATTAAACAGACAGTTACACTGTACAATGAAAATCTTACTTAGCTAGTCCCCCCTTCACACAGAATCTCAAAATATAGACTTAAACTAGAATAGGAGGGCACCCTTCAATAGTCAAAGGGCACCATTCCATCTATGCATCCCTGTTCTGAAGGGCCATAAACCAAATCTATAAATAAAAACATTAAAGAAGATTACATTGAGTTTCTCCAGAGGCTGGCCCAGAGAGTTGATGACGTAGGACTGCAGGTGGTCTGTGTATTTGTGCTTGGCCTCTCTTCTCTCCATCTCCAGGCAGGAGATCTTGAGACGGGACAGCGTGGAGAAGATGTGGTGGAAGTTCTCCATCATCACTACGTCCCTCGGCGTCTTCTGGCTCTCATTGGCCACTTTCTCCACTGGAGACAAGAGGACAAAGATATTCAGCACACTATCAGCACTATACCACTCAAACCTATTACTAATAATCAATACATCTCATTCAGCACAGGCTGAGCAGGACTCACCATTCAGGAAGACGGCCCTGATGAGCTTGACATAAGCCTTATCCAGATCCCCACGGCGCTCCGCGTTACGAAAGATGGTCTCAGCCAGCTCAGCAAACTCTTCAAACCCAGTAACAAAGGGCAGGATTCCCACCTTGCTCTTCTTTGAAATCTTGACTTCCTCCATCTGTCTGATCTGACCAGACTGTAAAACAAAAAATAGAAAAGGAACGTCTTTAATCGGTCACTAGACAAGCATAACCAGTCACATTACCATATTATATAATCTGTCACTAGACAAGCATAACCTGAGACACATTACCATATTATTTAATCTGTTAGACAAGCATAACCAGTCATATGACCTTATTATTTAATCTGTCACTACTAGACAAGCATATCCAGAGTCATAGTACCTTATTATTTAATACGTCACTAGACAAGCATAACCAGATTCATATTACCTTATTATTTAATCTGTCACTACTAGACAAGCATATCCAGTCATATTACCTTATTATTTAATCTGTCACTAGACAAGCATATCCAGTAATATTACCTTATTATTTAATCTGTCACTACTAGACAAGCATAACCAGAGTCATATTACCTTATTATTTAATACACAAGCATAACCAGTCATATTACTTTACTTTATTATTTAATCTGTCACTACTAGACAAGCATATCCAGTCATATTACCTTATTATTTAATCTGTCACTAGACAAGCATAACCAGAGTCATATTACTTTATTATTTAATCTGTCACTACTAGACAAGCATATCCAGTCATATTACCTTATTGTTTAATCTGTCACTAGACAAGCATATCCAGTAATATTACTTTATTATTTAATCTGTCACTAGACAAGCATATCCAGTCATATTACTTTATTATTTAATCTGTCACTAGACAAGCATATCCAGTCATATTACCTTATTATTTAATCGGTCACTACTAGACAAGCATAACCTTATTATGTTCCTCATTGCATTACCTTTTAATATCTATAGATAGATGTCACTTGAAGTTGCTCTTGATGGACATAGCCATCTATGGACATTGGTCTGTATTATGTACATATAATTGCCAGGGCATTTTTGCATTATTTATTCATTTTCATTTAGTTTTCTTTTGTATTTCACTTTTATTTCTCTCATGTCTTTATCCATTATCTGTGATTTTCTTCTCGTTAATCTTTTCTGGTTTTCTACCACATTCCTTTGTGTAGGACTGCTGACAACAATACAATTTCCCCTCCGGAAAGTTCACAGTTCTTGTTTAATCCCCTAATTTTATGGGTTCTACTCACAATGCATTTGTCAAAATTCCTCTTGACAGTGACCAGCACATTTCCCAGAGTGGTGCTGAGGTAGGATGCGGGGTCAACGTTCTCCGCTGTCCACACATGGTGACTCATCTTCACCAGCATGTAGAGAGAATGGAAGCTGTCAATCTTGTCGCCCAGGGCGATTAGACTGTTGAGTTCTGTTTCAATGCTCATGAAGATTTTATTCATCATCAACCGCACCAAGTCTTTCCTGGTAGTGGTTAAAAGAGAAGAGAGATCACGGTCTTTAGAAGGAAAATAAATTGTAGACGTTGACGATGTTTTCTTGACAACAATGCATAAATGCAGTGCCAACAGGAGGCAAAAGAACATTTAAACCAATTTCCTCTTTGTGCATTCAGTAGAAATCTATCCGGCTGCAAGCTAGCCTATTTTAGTACAAATGAATGGAAGCGGAATTGGACCACTAGCATAGCTTACAACTCTAGGAGAGGTGTTTTGGGCCAATAGCTAGACTTCCATTCATTTGTGCTAAGCTAGGCTAGTTAGTTGCCCGAGATAGTTACTTGCTAGTTACTTGCCTGAGATAGTTACTTGCCTGACATAGTTTAAAGAACATTTACATCATGAAATTACATTCTTGTTTCTATACCGAAACATCAACATTAAAAAAATCCAGATGCATAATAAATATCAAATGACATAACATTTTCTTTCAACCATCCCTGTTTGATGGTGTCTCTTCCTATTGTAGTATCCTTATTTTGAGAACTCAAAACTCATAAAACACCTAAAAGGTTAATACTGGTGGAATTAAGTGTGATATCTGAAATTCTGATAGTCAGAACAGAAGTGTTGCCAATAAATATGTAACTAACTAGTAACTAATTACTCTGATGATCAGAAGAAATATGTAACTAACTAGTAACTACTTACTCTGATGATCAGAAGAAATATGTAACTAACTAGTAACTACTTACTCTGATGATATGGAGTGTCTGTGTTCCCCTTGAGCAGGTTTTGACAAAGCAGTTCCATCTGAATCATCCGTTTCAGGCTGTTAAGAAAACAGCACTTTAATAAGAGAAACCTAAACAGCAATCTGCAGCCAATTAAAACACATAAATCAATGATACATGGGTTATGACGGAAAGCAGCTAGGAATAATCTACTATCAATTAGACATTTTGAGTATGCAAGCTTAGAAGTTTAAAGCCAGTAAAGTGCTATAAAAATGAATTAAATTCAGAATAGGGCTGGGCAATATACAGACAATTCTGAATCATCCAAAATTCTGAATCCTTTACAGATGTCATTCAGTGCCACGTGCGTATTACAGAGAAACCGGGAAACCGATGGCTTGGCTCTGCCTAATTTCATCTACTACTAGTGGGCTGCCAATATTCAGAAGATATCCTACTGGCTTCGCTCTCCCTTGACAGACTGGTGCCTGTTGGAAGCTAGGTCTTGCCGTCTAACTTGCCTTCCTGCACTGATCTACTCCAAGCTGCCACTCTCTCCCTCTAAATTCACGCTCAACCCAGTGGTAATAGCTACACTCAAAATCTGGACCAATTTCGTACCCACTTCAAATATATAGATAGTTCCATCAACGGCCCCATAAATAACAACCACTTATTTCCCCCCTCAACTCTTGATTCTGCTTTCTCACTCTGGAAAGACAAAGACCGTGTCAAATTCTCAGACCTCTTCAACAATAATAGGTTTGATAGCTTTGGAACAATCTGAACCAAGTATAATCTACCCCGGAACAATCTATTCCGTTACTTCCAGATTAGGCATTATATACAAGCCTGCTACCCCTCCTACCCTGATCTCCCCTGTGATCAGCCCTGGGAATATCTCTTCACAATCAGACCGGGGCGGAAAGGCTTTATCTCTGATGTCTACAGCTTTATCTCTGATCTTGACACAACCTCTCTGTCAAAAACAAAGAACAAATGGGAGGCTGAGTTTGGAGAGGACCTCTCTGATGAATGGTGGATCAGAGCTATAGACCGCATTAACAACACGACCACCTGCGCTAGATTCCAATTCAAAATCTTCCATAGACTCCACTACTGCAAATCCAAACTGGCAGCGATATATCCTGATGTGGAAGACAAATGTGACCGATGCACTCTTTCTCCAGCCAATCTCCCCCCCCCCCCAAATAGCTATGTGGCTTACGGATATTATGTTTTTTTTTTTTTTTTTTTTTTATTAATTTTTTTTTTTATTATTGCAAAACAAAACTTATTAAAAGTCAGTACTCAACACACAATGTATAATGAAACTTTCAGTAAAGGTGGTTAAAATATATGCAAGTACAGAAACAGGATAAAACAAAAATAGTCAATAATAACATTTTAACCGTATACAGTGTATATCCAGCGAAGTTACAATTATATAAATGTTAGTATATAATATACCCCTAATACCTATTTTCTAAAACCCTACACACATATGCTCCAGCTCAAACCCCCCCCTCCCGGACCCCCTCTTGGATAGTACCTCCATTATCCCTCACTCCTAACCAGACACTACCATTATAGGCTAGCTTTTATTCTCTCCACCACTTCTAACCACATTGACATTTTGGATTCATTGAGCCCCAGAATTCTTGCTGTAGATATTTCTTGATATATCACATCGAGATATGTAAGAAACCACACTTTCCGGCACATTTTTTCCGGTTGAAACCAACGTGATGCGATCAGTTTTTTAGCTACTGTGATACCCGATAAAACCAATCTTTTTAGTTGTGGATTCACTGCAAACTCAAAAACATCATTCAATAGCAATACCGCAGGGTGTACAGGTATATTCCAAAATACGAGTATTGATAATTGTTGGGACACATCTTTCCAGAATGCCTTAACTGGTGGGCAGTCCCAATACATGTGCATAAATGTTCCTTCGTCCCCATTTGTACATTGGGAGCATTTGGAGTCTTGTATAAGCCCCATTTTGCACAGCCTTATAGGAGTCAAGTATGTCCTGTGAATATAGTTCAGATTGATTTGTTGATGATCCGGGTTCCTTGATGTAAGTCGGACATTTGCCCAGGCTCCTTGCCAATCAAAGTCATTTTCCAGGTCTGGTATATCCCTCCTCCAGACATTGTCTAGTTGAAGGGTTTCATACGAGGACGTTAGTAATTGATAATAAAAACCTGATACAAAACCTCCCAATGTATCTCTTTCATAGAAAAATTTGTGGTATCTGTGGTGTTCAATTGGTATGAGTAATGGAACACCGTGAGATCTCATACAAAGTCGTAACTGTATGTAAAAAAGCCATGTGGACTCGGTGAGGTTAAACTTTATGCATATTTCGACATAACTACAGAGGCCCTTGTTATTAAAAATATCCCCTAATGAGTGTATGCCTCTCTCTTCCCATATAGGGAATCTTATAGGTCGTTTTCCCATTAAGAGAGCATTGTTATTGAATATGGGAGTGTGATTATGCCATACTTGAGGGTTAGGAAATTTCCTTTGTGTTTCCCGCCATGTCCTGATTGCATGGGTAATTATTGGGCCAAATTCTCGCTCACAATGCTTGATTGAAAGTTTAGTGTATGCTATGTCTTTCAATCTCTGTGGGGCTACTATGTTTTCTTCTAATTTTCTCCAAGATACCAAAGCCTCGGGGTCAAACCATATCTTCTTCAATGGTCTTAATGTGAAGGCATTAAAATATTGTAAAAAATCTGGGACTGCCATGCCACCGTCTGCTTTATTTCTCTGTGCGGTGGATCTTTTTATGCGAGGTGGTTTGTTATTCCAAATAAATTTGTATGTGGAGGTTTGTAATCTTTTCCAGTAGCCCTCTGGAGGAGGTAACGGAAGCATTGAGCTGAAGAAATTGATTCTTGGTAATACATCCATCTTAACTATTGATACCCTTGCCTGTACTGAGTTTTTAAGTTTTGCCCACCTGTCCAGGTCGTCTTTGATTTTGTTCTGTATTTTTGTGTAATTGTGCTTCACCGTTTGTCTTATGGTGGGAAATATTTCCACACCCAAGCATCTGAAATGTTTGACCATGGGTATCGCACCTGGGAGGGTTGTCTCTTTTTTTGCACTGGTGTTAAGAGGAAGCAAAGCCGACTTAGGCCAATTTATTTTAAATCCCGATAAATCACCAAAGTTCTCTATCAACTTGAGTATAAGCGGCAATGTGTTGTTGGGGTTTTGCATGAACAATATTACGTCGTCCGCATATAAACTAATTTTATGATGTGTGCCCTTGATTACTATTGGTTCTATGTGTTGGGATTGTCTTATAAATTGTGCTAAAGGTTCTAATGATAGATCGAATAGTCCGGGACTAAGAGGGCAACCTTGTCTGGCTGAGCGTGATACCGGAAAGATATCGGAGATGAATGTGCCTGTTGTAATCCTGGCCGATGGGTCCTTGTATAGTACTTTAATCATATCAATGAAACCTTTTCCTAACCCCATCCTTTCCAATACTGCCCATAGAAACGACCATTCCAACCTGTCAAATGCTTTCATAGCATCCAGGGATAGTATCGCCTTAGGTGTGATGTCCTCTTTGTCTGTATCTAGTACGTGCAGTATTCGCCTTATGTTATCATTGATCAGGCGACCTTTTATGAAGCCTGTTTGGTCCGGATGAACTAAAGACGTCATATGCTTTTGCAATCTGATGGCTAATATCTTAGAGTACAGTTTGACATCGGTTCCGAGGAGGCTTAAAGGACGGTAACTACCGCACTCAGTGGGGTCTTTGTCTTTTTTGTGAAGAACTGAAATGAGTGCGGTATTTTGGTGTTCAATGAAGCTTCCCTCTTTGACTGAGTATAAGATCATATTTAGTAATAAGGGTCCAAATATGTCCCAGCAAGAAATGTACATTTCTGATGGGATACCGTCAATTCCCGGAGCTTTGCCGTTTTTCATTCCGGATATGGCCTTCTTGAGTTCTTCTAATGTGATCGGTACTTCTAACTGTTTAGCGTCTTCCTCCGTAAGTTTAGGGAGAGTAATTTGATTAAGATATGTGTCTAATTTGTCTTGATCAAAGGTCGTTTCTGAGTTATATAAATCGGAGTAGAATTCTTTGAATGTATCGTTTATTATTTTGGGTTCTGTTACTAGAGCTTGTTGTTTCCTAATGGCAGTTATATCTGCAAATTTTGCATTAATTCTTAGTCGCATGGCTAATAGGTGACTAGGTTTAGAACCTTGGAAGTACTGCTGTTGTCTTGTGCTGCGTATTTGCAATTCCGATTTTTGTCTGTACATTGCTTTGATCTCTGTCTTTAGAATGTTAACTTGGTTATCTAGTCTAGTAGAGTTGTTGTATTTTAAAGAATTAAAAAGCGTTGAGTAAAGCGTTTCCATTTCAGACAGTTTTGTGTTTTGATTTTTGCGCAATATGGAGGTAAATCTATCCGAGAAATCCTTGATCATATTCTTTACCGACATCCATAATATTCTGGGATCTTGCACCGAGTTAGCATTATCCCGTAGGAATACTGTGAGAGCTTCTTTAATTTGTGTAATGAATTCCTTGTTGTTAAGCAGCATCGAATTAAAACGCCATCTTGGGGCCCGGGCAGATAGTGTACCAAATGTTGCTTTCAGGATTAAGTAGCAGTGATCTGATAGCGCATTGGGTGTCATTTCCACTTCATATTTATCAAATATTCTCGGGGATGCAAAGACGTAATCAATTCTGGATAGTGTGTTGTGTCTCGCCGAACGACAGGAGTACTTGCGGGTCATGGGGTTAAGTGAACGCCATAAATCAGTTACTCCTGTTGATTTCGACCAATCTTTTAATGCTTTAGATGAATTCTTTTGTTCGCTGGAGAAGGAAAGGTAAGTTTTGTCCATCCTTGGGTTCCAAATGGCATTAAAATCTGCACCTATTATATATGAGTACTCGGGATGGTTTAACATTTCTCCTGTTAGTGAAGTGAAGAAACCCACTTCGTACAAATTCGGGGCATATACCGCTGCCAATGCAATTTTCCTGTTATTGTGTATAATCCTAGCTATAGTTATGCGCCCCTCAGCATCCGACCATACCCCTTTCAATTCGATATTTAATTTGCGTCTGACGACTATGGCTACCCCTCTAGTTCTCGTAGCAAAAGAAGAGTGACTAATATTATGGTATATGTTATCCGCTAACGTATTTATGTCTCCCTCTAAAATGTGCGTTTCGCTTAATAGAGCCACGTCCACATGTTCTTTTTTCATCAGTGTGAGCACGCTTTTGCGCTTGTGTTGTTTGTTTATCCCACCGGTGTTCCATACCATTATATTCAAACTAGCCATAGTCTATGCATGTTTTCGTGTAGTTTTTGGTAATGTTTCTGGAGTATGAAGCTACAATAGATGTACATCCAATTAATGAGGTCCCGTTGAGAGCTGAGCTTAAAAACATATATATATATACAAATAAAAATCCCCTATTTTCCCCTCACCCAGAAAGTCGAACATGCCTGTGTTCCAAGAACACATCCTCCGCGATTGACTTTCTCCCATGGTCCACCGGATTGCCCAAACTGAGCATTGTAATCCTAATTTTCCTATGCTAATTGCCATAGGATCTAACATTTCCATTCTATTGCAATAGAATGTCGCTTTTGGTCTTGCACCTTCCCTTACTGTAATGAAGTATTGTGATAAATAACATAAAAATAAAAATAAAAAATAAAATAAAAAAAGAGAATAAACCTTTATCGACATATTCTCGATATTATGTTCTTTTTAAAGTTGGAAAAGATTAAGTTTACCCAATACTGGCAGCCATTTATCACTTACTTTGAGAACCTTAACGCTACCCACCAACTAATTCCCTTATAGTCAAAAGTTCATGTCCGTGTAAGAATGCGAGACTTATCAATGTAACCCTGAGACTAGAGCAAAGATCCACTGAAACTACTATAAGCCCTGAACAGCTGGAAATAACACCTACATCTGACGGACCTGATAGCTGTACACACCAACCATGGCCTATAGCCTACTGTGCCTACGTGTGAGTGACTCCCTCGAATACCATTTTATTTGTGACTTTTACTTTTTATTTCTCTACGTTTTTTATATTATTCTTTATACTTTAACTTTTGATTGATGTATGCAGATGTGACTGCATATGACATATGTTGACATACTCCATGATACAACTCAGGTACCCTGCTCTGAAAATGGCAGTAATAGGAAGTGCTTAAGGCGAGGCACCCCAGGTGAATAGGCAAATATAAATCTTTTGGTTGATTTTGAGATTGTTATATTTTGCTTCCTAAACATGTCTTCTATGAAACTAGTGACAATAAAACGTCAATAACACACATTTAGTTGTTTATTTTACTTCATTTTGCCTGATTGCATCCATAAATGTGCACATATTTAATGGAGAAGTGCCTCATTTGCATATATAAACATAAAATTCAGAAAACTTGCAATATATTTTTTCTTAGTTTATATGTACATAACAAACTGGGAAAGTTTCATAGTGATATCTATTCAAATATTTGTTTAGTCTATTCCCCCTAATAGGCTAAACAAATATTTGAATAGATATCACTATGAAACTTTCACAGTAATCGGTTGTGTTGAGTTTGTTACTACACTGTTTGTAGCCTGTGTGTAGTTCTGTTCAGTTCAATAACATCATTATTATTATTATGTTATTCAGTTATCAGGCATGTGTTTAGGTTGTCTATTACTTTTTTTTTTGATCCACTTTTTCTCCCATTTTTCTATATTTTTCTCCCATCCCAATTTCGTATCATCCAATTCAACCCTCCCCTGTCACGAACGCTGTTTCTTGCCTCCCACAAGCCGGCTGCAATGTGGACTAAGTCATACATAGCACAAGTCCCCTCCGGTACTTGAGGTAACAGCAGTCGCATCTTTTCACCTGCGCAGCTCGATCTCTCAGTGGCAAGGAGTAACGCGTGGGAGGCTCACGCTGCCCCCGACACTTCCTGATTCTACTGCGCAGGCGCACCAACCGATCTGTAGGAGTCGCTGTCCACAACGCCCGATCCCCACCCATCAGTTTCCCACCCCCTAATACGGCCAATGTGTATTAGTATGAACGACCAGCTAAACTGAAAGCAATGTGGAGCGCTGGGCTCGAACAGGCAAGCCCAGCGTCTCCAGCATTCGTGGCGAGCGCCTTGCCCACTACGCCACGTAGCCGCCAGGTTGTCTATTACTAATGGTTTGATTGGGTGTTGTGTTTGTAAATAGAGGTTTCAAATAAAAATGTATGGCATTTTACAATACAGAACTTTGAAGATGTTTTCCCAAAAATTAGTTTTTATGCGTTTTTCTTACACGCAAGGGTAGAGGGGGGTGGGGGGAGTATTATTTGGGGGGAGGGGAGTGGGGTCCGTTACATCTGACATTGTCCGATGTCATGTGTAAATTGAGAAGTGCAAATAAAAATATATTGGGGGGAAAAAACAGACGTCATTCAGTATGTGAGGTATTCCGCTCAAGCATGACTACAGCAGACTAGTGCATCACTCTCTTAGAATCTGGATACAATGTAGGAAAAGGTTCGGTCTACAATCAATGTCGTCTCGGGCACCAATCCCTTGCAATCATATGTTCCCACCGTCCCTATTGGACTCTGCTTTTAAGATCTGGAGCAATAAGGGTATATCTATATATCTGTATATTGACAATGTTTTTGCCTCATTTACTCAGCTGACTCAAAAGCACGACATCCCCCGGACTCATTTCTTCCGCTATATGCAAATTCGTGACTTTGTACGCAACAGATATCCTACATTTCCCAACTTGCCTGAAAAAACAACTTTAGATGAATTTCTAGATGTTAATGTATATAGAAGGGGAGCGATTGGAGTATTGTATGATATATTGTCGACCCTATATTCCCCCTCTCTCACTATTATCAAATCACATTGGGAGGATGATCTGTCTGTAGAATTTTCGGATGAACAATGGCAATCTATTCTCCGGAATGTTCACTCTTCCTCAATATGTGCCAGACATGGGCTCATACAGTTTAAGGTGCTACACCGTCTACATTTCTCAAAGGAGAAGTTGGCTAAGTTTTATCCAGGGACAGATCCTTTGTGCAATAGGTGCAAGACGATGACGGGTTCTCTCGTTCATACATTCTGGACGTGTCCAAATCTATATAATTATTGGACATCTATATTTGATACTTTTTCTGCAATATTTGGAACAAAAATTTACCCTTCCCCTATAATCGCAATCTTTGGAGTGGCACCAGAGGATATACCTATTCACATAAAACACTCGAAAATAATTGCTTTTTCTACTTTAATTGCTAGGCGTTTAATACTTATGATGTGGAAGCAGGAGGCCTCTCCCACACATGTTCAATGGACCAGAGATGTAATGGGGTTCCTGCACTTGGAAAAGATGAGATGCACCTTAGGAGGCTCTACGGATAGATTCTATAAGACATGGCAACTAGGGATGTCCGATATTATCGGCCGACCGATATTATCGGCCGATATCGGCAGTAAAATGTGATATCGGAAAATATCGGTATCGGTTTAAAAAAAAATAAAAACAATAACAATATTTGTTATATATATATCCAGTGAAATTATTAGTTACCTGAAATTATTCCGTTTTTTGGGGGGGGAAACCCTGCATATATCGGTATCAGTTGATATCGGTTGATATCGGTATCGGAAATTAAGAGTTGGACAATATCGGAATATCGGTATCGGTAAAAAAGCCAATATCGAGCATCCCTAATGGCAACCCTTTTTGACGTATATGGAGAATGAAAGGTTGGGTACACTCCCATAGTGGAATCTATGAGACTATGTTGGGACCTCGGAGCAAGTTGAAGATGTGAATGTGTTTTTGTTTTTGTTTCGTTATGTTTGCATTTTACTTATTTCTGTTAGTTTAGTGTTTGCCTAATGTGAGTCTGAGTTGAATCTGGGGGGTGGGCTGGTGGGAGGGAACTGGTGGGGGGATGGGCTGGTGGGGAAGAACCAAAATGGATGATTCTCTATTTTGACACTGACCATATCATGCTGGTTGAAAATGAAAACAAAATTATCAAAAAAGCATGACTACAGCAAATTGATGTTTCATCATTAGCTGAAATCAGTATGACAGTTTCATACATCACTAATGGATACAGTTTTGCAGGCAGCGTGCAATACAAGCAGTGAAAAGCTTTGTTCTAACCACAGACGAACCTGAGCTAGAGGCGGTATGACAGCGGGGTGCTGCTGCAGCTTGAAGAACTTGCTGATGAAGTCCTGTTCTGCTAGACACAGAGGCTCCAGCTCACTGAGGACCTGCTCGAATATCTGCACACACAAATACACATCATTTAGTTTTATATATGGTAAATATATCACAGGGGCGTAGTTCAGCCAGATGCGAAGCGGATGTACAGTACGGTACATCCCCTCTTAGCCTTGTCACACATTACTGTTTTAAGGACAAGTAGGACACATACCTTCCCCACCAGATATGTACTAGGCAGTATAAATAGTGTAAAGCCCTTTATCTTTATAATTCTCTAATGATTCACTTCGCTTTATGGACACCCCTATGCATAATTGGATATATTTTTAAAAAACTTTACTATAGGAATATCAGTGGCCTGCTCTGCATTATATGCACAATATCTAAATACATTTGCTACACATTAACCCTGTACATTTCAGTTCCCACCTGTACACTTGTCCCCTGTTCATTGCCTTGTATTACCTATCCTCAGGAAGAATAATACTCAATCTCAAGTTCTGTCACCTTGTCAAATTTGGTCCTGTCGGCCACGTCCAGGTCGGAGGCCGACATGTTTCCCATGTCCAGCAGGGAGGAGGACTGGGAGCGCCTGCTGTTGGAGCCCTGCACGGCCAGCTTGTTCAGGCTAGAGGTGGAGCCTGTCAGCTTCCCAGAGCTGCCATGCAGGCCTGAGACAGCGTAGGGAATGGACTGCGGTTAAGCCGGTGTATTATAGGCAAACACAAGTAATAAAATATCTTTCAAACTCTTGACTCAAAGCAATAACGTCGCTGCATTCAGAAGATAGGAGTTATTTTCAAAAGTCTAATGGCAAAGGTCAGCTTTTGTGGGCTTTTTTTTATTTTTATCATAGCACCTGAATGTGTTACAATGCATTCAGTTATAGAGAACAAAGCATATCCTAATGGACCACGGCTGGGAACTGGAACACAAAGGAAGAGGGAGGTCTATAGGGAATAGCGGGTTCCTGAGCAAATGTTTTCCTTGAATTGCAGCTTTTATGAAATACACTAGTGGACTAGTGGGGGGTTATATGCAGGAGCAACTGGTGGATCCAGCTGTGATACTTACTTTCGGTTTCCTGTTTGAGTGCACTCTCTTTCCGCGGAAGCGTGGCTGGCAGCCGGTTAGAAAGGCAGGCATCAAAGACAGAGATATGTTAGGCTTAATACATGCAGTATGGGGCAGAGGGGGGAGGGGTTGAGGCTGGATGTTAGATGTAAAAGGTCACAAACACTGACATGCACTGCAAGTTGCTTAGGCAGGCCTGGAACTCGCTCGGTCCTTTGGAAAACAAATTCTTGTTTTTGTTTTCAGAGGGAAAGAGAAGGTTGAAATATAGAACACAGAAAGCAGAGCTCTTTAATCTTGCCAAAACCAAAGCTAAACCAATATGTTTTTTTTCTTTTTACAAATAACACCCAAATGAATTATAAACAAGTTTGTGATGCCTTCTTACACAAAGCTAATGGAAAATCCTCGTTAAGTTACACATTCACAAGTTAGCAGCCAAACAGATTGGAAAATAAGTGATACAAGTGTCTTTTTTAGGCTACTGAACATAATTATGATGCAGAGGGCTGTACTGAGGACGTAGGGGCTGTTTTATATGATGCAGAGGGCTGTACTGAGGAGGTAGGGGCTGTTTTATATGATGCAGAGGGCTGTACTGAGGAGGTAGGGGCTGTTTTATATGATGCAGAGGGCTGTACTGAGGAGGTAGGGGCTGTTTTATATGATGCAGAGGGCTGTACTGAGGAGGTAGGGGCTGTTTTATATGATGCAGAGGGCTGTACTGAGGACGTAGGGGCTGTTTTATATGATGCAGAGGGCTGTACTGAGGACGTAGGGGCTGTTTTATATGATGCAGAGGGCTGTACTGAGGACGTAGGGGCTGTTTTATATGATGCAGAGGGCTGTACTGAGGAGGTAAGGGCTGTTTTATATGATGCAGAGGGCTGTACTGGGGAGGTAGGGGCTGTTTTATATGATGCAGAGGGCTGTACTGAGGAGGTAGGGGCTGTTTTATATGATGCAGAGGGCTGTACTGAGGAGGTAGGGGCTGTTTTATATGATGCAGAGGGCTGTACTGAGGAGGTAGGGGCTGTTTTATATGATGCAGAGGGCTGTACTGAGGAGGTAGGGGCTGTTTTATATGATGCAGAGGGCTGTACTGAGGACGTAGGGGCTGTTTTATATGATGCAGAGGGCTGTACTGAGGAGGTAGGGGCTGTTTTATATGATGCAGAGGGCTGTACTGAGGAGGTAAGGGCTGTTTTATATGATGCAGAGGGCTGTACTGAGGAGGTAAGGGCTGTTTTATATGATGCAGAGGGCTGTACTGAGGAGGTAGGGGCTGTTTTATATGATGCAGAGGGCTGTACTGAGGAGGTAAGGGCTGTTTTATATGATGCAGAGGGCTGTACTGAGGAGGTAGGGGCTGTTTTATATGATGCAGAGGGCTGTACTGAGGAGGTAGGGGCTGTTTTATATGATGCAGAGGGCTGTACTGGGGAGGTAGGGGCTGTTTTATATGATGGAGAGGGCTGTACTGGAGAGGTAGGGGCTGTTTTATATGATGCAGAGGGCTGTACTGGGGAGGTAGGGGCTGTTTTATATGATGGAGAGGGCTGTACTGGAGAGGTAGGGGCTGTTTTATATGATGCAGAGGGCTGTACTGAGGAGGTAGGGGCTGTTTTATATGATGCAGAGGGCTGTACTGAGGAGGTAGGGGCTGTTTTATATGATGGAGAGGGCTGTACTGGAGAGGTAGGGGCTGTTTTATATGATGCAGAGGGCTGTACTGGGGAGGTAGGGGCTGTTTCATACGATGCAGAGGGCTGTACTGAGGAGGTAGGGGCTGTTTTATATGATGCAGAGGGCTGTACTGGGGAGGTAGGGGCTGTTTTATATGATGCAGAAGGCTGTACTGAGGAGGTAGGGGCTGTTTTATATGATGGAGAGGGCTGTACTGCGGAGGTAGGGGCTGTTTTATATGATGCAGAGGGCTGTACTGAGGAGGTAGGGGCTGTTTTATATGATGCAGAGGGCTGTACTGAGGAGGTAGGGGCTGTTTTATATGATGGAGAGGGCTGTACTGCGGAGGTAGGGGCTGTTTTATATGATGGAGAGGGCTGTACTGGAGAGGTAGGGGCTGTTTTATATGATGCAGAGGGCTGTAATAAGGAGGCAGTGGCAGTGTTTGCCATTTTATATGATGCAGAGGGCTGTAATAAGGAGGTAGGGCCTGTGTTAGCCGTTCTATATGACGCAGATAGCTGTATTGGGGAGGTAATGGCTGTTGTATATGATGCAGAGGGCTGTACTGGGGAGGTAGGGGCTGTGTTTTCCGTTTTATATGATACAGAGGGCTGTACTGAGGAGGTAGTGGCAATGTTTGCTGTCTTATATGATGCAGAGGGCTGTACTGGGGAGGTAGGGGCTGTTTCATACGATGCAGAGGGCTGTACTGAGGAGGTAGGGGCTGTTTTATATGATGCAGAGGGCTGTACTGGGGAGGTAGGGGCTGTTTCATACGATGCAGAGGGCTGTACTGGGGAGGTAGGGGCTGTTTTATATGATGCAGAGGGCTGTACTGGGGAGGTAGGGGCTGTTTTATATGATGCAGAGGGCTGTACTGGGGAGGTAGGGGCAGTGTTTGCCGTTTTAAATTATGGACACAATAACCCTGGATGCAGTCTGCAGTGTACAGAGGGTCCGCTCTAGGGATGGGTCATAAAAAAAAAAAAAAAAAGCGAGGATCAACGTTTGTAGTAATGTGGTTGTTTAATATGCAGGTAAAGATTGATCATTTGATTGGTGGAACCGTGTTGACTGAAAAGCTATTTTCTATTTCAGTCACCACCTGGCCTCTGGCGTCATTCTTTCTTGGTTCAGTAGCTGGCTGCAATGTACCGTTAGCCATGTGGCAAACATTTTGATGAAAAAAAAAAAGAATTGAATGAAACTCTTGTCTAACGTGGGATATGTGGACCGGAGTTGTCCAATTGTGGCAACATTTTCACAAAAAATGCATCCGTTTATGCAACAGGAAGCGAGGACGACGGACCTAGCTAATGAAATTAGACTAGCATGATGAGCAGTTCCTGCAAGATGGTCTGCTGTGTCTGCCATGCACCCGCCAGCCCGAAAACTCTGCAGAGCTGACTGCAGATGTCACAGATATCACACGATCGCTGAAGGAGCGGGAAAAGGGTCAGAGGATGTGGGGAAAACACGTTTCGCTACAACAGCCAAAGTTTGTCAGAGGGAAGCGACAGTTGTGATAGGAGGATCAAGAAAAGAAGGCAGAGCTTGAGATAGGTCAATAGCCCGGTGCAAACAGCAATAGCAAACAGTGATGTCTGCATCGCACACACAGCAGATTTTGAAGTCCTCAAACCAAGCTTTGATGATGGTATGAGGTTGGACTAGTGATGTTTTTCTATGTGCAAGAGAATGATCATGTCACCTCATAGAACTGCAACTGAACTTAATAACACGGTACAAGTAGTCAAGTATAACACACTTATTACAATCAGACATTACATGCATTCCAAATCACACAGTATAGAACACATTCAAATGCAAAGCATGACAACTATTAGATTAGAAAGAAAGCTTTTTCTTTCACTGTCACAGTCAAGCGTTTTGTACCCAAACACCAGTTTACCTGTGACTCCAAGGTCTTACCAAATTTGCCCTTAGCTTCCTTGGTTGTACCCGCCATCTTTATCTTTGCAACCTCAAAGAAATCTTTGATTTCTCGTTCATATAATCTGGTCATGTAGTCGACGTAGGTCTGAAAATGTAGTGAGAAAATATGTTCAAATTTTAAGACGTCAAAGAATAAAACACACTATTTGAGATATTGCACAAATGAACCAATCGCAAACTTGCCCTCTTTTCTTGAACTTCCAATCACAACAAAGTTTGCCAGAGGGAAACAGTTGTGATTGGAGGATCAAGAAAAGAGGGTGGTCAATTGTCATAACAACCCTACCAAAAGAGGAGGATAAAGTAGTTTATAGTGTTAAACAGAATGATGCTAAACATTCAGAAGATTCGCCTAAAAATACATACCTAAGTAAATGGAAGATTGCTCCACATCTACAAGGTCCATTTGCATGTTCTTGGTATCTAGGGACATCTATGGATCTCAGGTAATGTATTCCCAGTGTCAGAAATATTGTGTCTGTTACTAGGCTTAAGTAAATTGTAATGAACCAAAGGAGAATATAAATTTTCTTTTTCTTTGATGGTGAATAACACCATGCTAACATTGACCAGATGTGGAAAAAATGCCACTGAGCTCATTCAGCACCTTCTTGAGATCAAGTGTACAAAGAATTTAAGCAAATAAAGGGCAGATGATTTACAGGGGGTTTTGTAGATACAGTACTGAATTTTGACACCCGGACACATGCAATTTTAAATATGAATAATATAGAATATAGAATATCAGGCGTATAAATGACCTTATTATGGCCAAGTCACACATCTATGGATCAGACCAAGTCTCCTCTTTCCAATGGCAGAGTTCAATCTGAATTTAGTACCACCAGGCGCCCCTGACAGGGCAGCAAAGACCGTGAATGAAATCTACTGTAAGTACAGTTACTTTTTTGTAATGTAAATAGCTCCGCCATTTTCATATCAGAATGAGATGCGTTTATTTTTTTATGTTTACAGAAAGGTAAACTAACTACATTCTATTTATGGCAATAACATTCAGGTTTGTTCGACCAGTGAGATATTATCCAGAAAATAACGTTAAAAAAAGTTCACGCTGGAAGTCAGATGATTGACAGGGGCTGGCGTGAGCTAGGGAGTGTAGTTTTATGAAAATCAAAAGCCCTGGGTCTCCTCTCCTCATAAGACTACAAACAAAATGGCGGCATAATTTCCTCAATCAGGTTTCTGTCGGGATGCGCCAAAATATTTATACACTTATATTTAGCTAATAAAATCATTGGTAAACAAACGTAGTGCTGAACAAATACACTTTGACTGCTGTTTTGATAGGGTTAGGGTCTTTACTCTTGGCTACATCTGAAAAAGAAACACAACATTAATTAACACATCCACCGCCGGAAATGGCTTACGACGTGTTTCAAGTTCATGCGAATTCTGCCATTCCACGGCGTACGACGTTATTGAGATCATAATGAATTTTTTCGCCATGTTATTCATAATTCCCTCACGGAGCCTGGTCTGATGCAGTGGGAGCCTGCACAACTCTGCAACGCTTCAATACTGCCGCCTGGTGGATGAGCGGCGAGTTGCAACCGGAAGTGGATCTCTGGAGATCTCCGGTGCATCTGGCAAATGCGTCCGGCACTCGCAGACACACGTCTGTAGACACACGTCCGTGTGTAGCGATCGCTGCCATAACGCAATAATCGATACGATTTGGCCGTTTATTATGATTATACAAACCGGAAATGGATTTAGGAGATCGCCGTCAAATAAGTGGGATCTTTTTACTCCAGTCTCATCGGCTAACGGTAAGAGGACGCTGACGTCATTTTCAGCGCGTTTGTTTATTATTATCCATGCAAACTGCTCTGATCAATATATCACCCATACTACATAAAGCATTTACTGACGATCACGGAATTATAAACGACCCCCCCCCGTTCATCCGCGCATGATAAGTCATAACGTTTAGGATCATGTACAGTTGAAATAGTTAATATAGCGTGTATCGCCAACAAACTGCAGTTGATCATCTATATATGCGTTTATGCCTATATCTCACGTTCTAGGAATTACTGCAGAAAACGATAAAAACATATTTATATTCTAGGCGGTATTTTCGTATGAATCTATGAATGAAAAAGTAAAACGTTCCTACATCCTGAACGATAGATAATCGATGTTGAATGGGCCATAGTAATGTCAATTTAGCAATACAATTTAAAAAGTTATAGCCCTGCAAAGAAGGTAAACATCTCCATAGGCTTAGACTGGTGGCAGTGATCAAACATTGATGGATATAAGCGTGGCAGGGAATGTGTTAATACGTTCTGTATTGATCGATTTATGGCACGATATGAATCTCGGCCCTGTACCGGACCAGACAGGCTTAAGGGGTTAAGACAGTGGTTCCCAACCAGGGGCAAAGTCTCAGAGGATTTGAGGCAAAGAATTAGGAAAAAATAAATACCCTGTTAATCTACATCTTTTTTTTAGGTGTAATCTCAAACTAAAGCAGAAATATCAGTAAATCCATGCTCTTGATGACCTTTACTGTCTTAAAAACGATAAGCAATGTGCTTCCGAAAGGCCCCACCTAAATTGGGAGGCAGTGACTTTTATCAGGGGTGAATTAGTGTGTGCAGGGTTCCTTTTCAGCAATTTAAATGTAATACTTTTTTATAAAACCTTTTTAAAAGGTGCTATACTGTAGATAACATTTATATGTAGAGTAATCATTAAAAAAAAGAATACATCCACAGAGCTTTTAGAAAGTTAGTAATTTAGCTGACACTTTTATCCAAAGCGACTTATAAGTTCTGTACAACATGATTATTGTTTAATGAATTTATCATTTAAAATGCTCTGGCAGATCCAAAATTAATGTTGTTGTTTACATGTATGTATCCCCTCCCTACTTCCCATACGATGAATTGGAAATGGGGGACCCTGGTGGAAACAAGACGAAAGTCTTTCTCTGGTCTGCATCCCCTTAACAATTGTATGTATTGAGCTGTACTGCACTGTACCCATTCTGCAATCTGTTAATAAAGTTTTCATTCATTCATTCATTCATTCATTCCCCATGTGGAATGCACCCGATTGGATAAATGACATGCTGGTGCTCTAGTGCGTCATCTAGTGGCTGAATGTTATCGGTTCTATAGCACTTTTTTTTTTCTCCACTTTTTTTCTCCCATTTTTCTATATTTTTCTCCCATCCCAATTTCGTATCATCCAATTCAATCCTCCCCTGTCACGGACGCTGTTTCTTGCCTCCCACAAGCCGGCTGCAATGTGGACTAAGTCATACATAGCACAAGTCCCCTCCGGTACTTGAGGTAACAGCAGTCGCATCTTTTCACCTGCGCAGCTCGATCTCTGTGGCGAGGAGTAACGCGTGGGAGGCTCACGCTGCCCCCGACACTTCCTGATTCTACTGCGCAGGCGCACCAACCGACCTGTAGGAGTCGCTGTCCACAACGCCCGATCCCCACCCATCAGTTTCCCACCCCCTAATACGGCCAATGTGTATTAGTACGGACGACCAGCTAAACTGAAAGCAAATGTGGAGCGCTGGGCTCGAACTGACGAGCCCAGCGCTTCCAGCATTTCGTGGCGAGCACCTTGCCCACTACGCCACGTAGCCGCCCGGTTCTATAGCACTTTTAAGAACACTTTGAATATAATTTTTAATACCCATTTCACAGCCATACTGGCAAAAAAGTAAGAAGAAAAATTACTATGAAAGAAGTAATTCCATATGAATCTTTGGGGGTTATCTGATACCTATTACCCTAGTCATAGTGCTTACTTTGCAGCACATTTAAAACGCTATACAGAGAAGTTATCGCAACATAGAAGTAACTAACCTAACTAACATTTGTTAGACTTATCAAAATTATATTTAAGACCTTTTTAAGACCATGCGGGAACCCTGTGTGTGTGTGTGTGAAGGAACTGACCCTGGACAGACCCTCGTACTTCTCCCTCTGTGTGTGTGTGTGTGTGTGTGTGTGTGTGTGTGTGTGTGTGTGTGTGTGTGTGTGTGTGTGTGTGTGTGTGTGTGTGTGTGTGTGTGTGTGTGTGTGTGTGTGTGTGTGTGTGTGTGTGTGTGTGTGTGTGAAGGAACTGACCCTGGACAGACCCTCGCACTTCTCCCTCTGTGTGTGTGTGTGTGTGTGTGTGTGTGTGTGTGTGTGTGTGTGTGTGTGTGTGTGTGTGTGTGTGTGTGTGTGTGTGTGTGTGTGTGTGTGTGAAGGAACTGACCCTGACTTCTCCCTCTGTGTGTGTGTGTGTGTGTGTGTGTGTGAAGGAACTGACCCTGGACAGACCCTCGTACTTCTCCCTCTGTGTGTGTGTGTGTGTGAAGGAACTGACCCTGGACAGACCCTCGTACTTCTCCCTCTGTGTGTGTGTGTGTGTGAAGGAACTGACCCTGGACAGACCCTCGTACTTCTCCCTCTGTGTGTGTGTGTGTGTGTGTGTGTGAAGGAACTGACCCTGGACAGACCCTCGTACTTCTCCCTCTGTGTGTTCTTGAGCCACTCCATGAGCTTGGCGTAGCGCAGCAGGTCCCGGTGCAGCGGGCTGTGTTTGGGAAGGGTCAGCTCGGCGGTGTGCTGGGACAGCGTGGAGCTCTGGTCGTGACCCTATGGAAATGAAAATCAATTAGTACTGTATGAGGTGAACGCAGCCCGGCGTACACTGCCACACTCACATAGTGCATCGGACAAGCAAAAAAAAAGAAAAAAAAAACACTGGAAGATGCTTTTTCTTAATCCCCATCACAATCTCGCGTGGATAGGTTGTATGATGATGACACTGTCAAACCAACATGTTAGTGAGATCAAACCATTTCAGACATGTTTTGTGAGTCTGGATGTAACTTATAGCGCCGTACGGAGCTTCTCCTCATCTCTACTGTGTTCACTTTGTACTGGTGCTGCTACCAGGCATGCAGGCAGAGCAGACAGGTAGAGAGGGTGTTATGGTTGAATACCTATGCGTGACAAAGGTACATTAAGCACCGCAGTACAGAAAAGCACAAGAGCAGCAGGAACCCAATCCTTTTGATGGAGGAGGAGGAGGAGGAGGAGGAGGAGGAGACACACGTCCGCGTCTCTTTAGGTTTTGGGATCAGATGAGAGAGAAGCGCGGGAAGTCGTTATAATAAGCATATCCCATGCGATCAGTAAAAAGCTCTGTGGGGGTCAGGGGTGCTTGAACTGGTGCTGGGTAAGTTGGGTGAGCTGGAACAGGCCAAAGGTTAGAACAGAGGAGGGGGGGGGGGGGGGGGGGGGGGGGGGGGGGTACTCACGGAAGTGACAGACAGGAGGACCTATAGAACTGAGGGATGGTCATTTTGAAGTGACTGAGGTGGTTGAACTGACACAGAGACAGAGAGCAGAGTGGGGGGGTTGTGAGCTACACAGAGTCAAGAATAGAAGGAAGAGTATAGGAAGGAAACAGCAGGGCAGGAGCATAGATATCTATATAGAACACTAGATAGCTTACCCGCGCTGCCGGCCAATGTAGAGCGACGTTTGTCGTAGGGCGGCCATCTTGCTCGAGGCAGCTCAGCTACTGATAACATTCACGTCTACTTTTTTACTTAAAGGCAGTTTTTTAAATAGTAAGCAATAGTAATAGTAATAATGCTTGTAATAAACCAACCCGTTTGTAAATCCGTCAATATTTCAGCGAGTTATGAGTATTTTTGTCTGTGCAGATCACTCACCCTCACTCAAGGCTGACTCGAGCAAGATGGCGGCGGTTCAGTGACGCTGGTGACTCCGCCTTAAGCTATCTAGTGTTCTATATAGATATCTATGGGCAGGAGGACCAGAGAGCCAACCAGGAAGTAGCTAACCAGGAAGTAGATGAAAACTAATGTGCACATACCATGTATTCACAGTCACAAGTTGGAGTCGAGCTCTCAATCTGCTGTCACGTGCGATTCCTTTTCTGTCTGTCCCTCTCTCTCTCACTTTCCTGTCACTCACTCTATTGTAATACCCAGTTTAGGGGAGAAATATTATTTATATTTAAGTTTAAAGGATTTTTATCACCAACATCTACAAGGCGGAAATTATTTCTTTGACTTCAAACTAAGCCTTTTCCAGACAATACAAGATAAAGATTTGCATAATGAACAAAAAGTGTAAAGTCAATTTACTCTCAATACTCAGGGTGACTAATGCTTTTCATGGATACGTATTATATATAAAGAGTATTATTCTGGAAACACATTATCTTTTGAGTTTTGAGGCTCTTTAAACCTAAAGAAAAAAGACTGAAAACAAAATCCATTAGTGTTATGCTTTGAATTGGGCGGCATTACACAGGAATTTCTTGTGTGACTCTTAAGATAGTGATGGCGTCACAATTGTTTAAATGTATGTGGTTGAGAAAGTCTGGCTCCACAATATAATAAACAATTGAACTGGATGAACTCTTTACTTTAAAAAGAAGCGTTAAAACAAATAGCAGAAATCCTACTTTGCTTGCAGTTAGGTGAAGAAGTACTATTATTGCTGTGGCGTTTGTTACCTGGTGAACAAACACGTTGTTGAGGTGATTGGTGAGGCGCCGGGCGAAATGGTCTCTCAGCTCGTTGAACAGGTGCAGTTGCTGCTTCACAGCCATTAGTTGGGCATGGCCTGTCGGAGAAACACAGTTCAACCTGGGCCCACACGTATACACAGAAAATGCAGTACTTCTTTTCTTCCTTGTTTTCTCCACCTCCGTACACACGAAAACGGCAGAAAAAGCTTTAGGTTTTAAGATTAAGATTAAGATTAAACTGGATTTTGAAGAAGTCTTTATTCATTGCACACATTGACAATGTGAATCACTACCCACCTTCAAAAACACCTACGGGAGACTGCAATTCGAAACTGGCCCCTACAAATGTCCTAACCCAGTTGTACAGTAAATGACCAAGTATGGCTTTGTCAGTATTCCAATGTACAGTGTACAGTGTTCCCCCCCCCCTACCCAACCCCCCCCCCCCCCCCCACCTCCAATGTACAGCCCCCCACCCACCTCCAATGTACAGCCCCCCACCCGCCCCACCTCCTCCAATGTACAGTTTCTACGTCAAATGTATATACACTCTTTTTCTGGACACTTTTTGTATCACAAACAGTACTGTATTTGCAAATCTGGTATGTCATAAATGTATAGATGTAGCAGTACTGTCTATCTGTATGTTGTGTATGTCATATATGTTATGATGAATTGAAAATAGGGGACCCTGATGTAAACAAGACGAAAGTCTTTCTCTGGTCTGCATCCCCTTAACAATTGTATGTATTGAGCTGTACTGTACTGTACCCATTCTGCAATCTGTTAATACAATTTTCAATCAATCAATCAATCAGTCGTCATGCAGTGGCACACACATGCATTTTTTTCTTTTTCAGGGGTCGCCGTTCTTAGTTTTAGGTCATGCCATGGGTTCATTTCATGCAAGATGTGTTTGCGTTGCTATGTGGACGGAGAGACTTTCTAAAACACTAGTTGGCACGGACAATAAAACAATAAAACAGGATTTTCTTTTTAAACGGAGGAAAACCCCTGTTTTAAAAAAATACCTGTGTACGTGTGGACTTAAAGGTGCTGTAAGTGGTATTTTTCTGTTTGTTCGAATAAGTGGTCTACATGTTAAAATAATAGCTCTACATTCCGACAGACATCACTTATAGAGAGTTTGGTCAGTAACATGGGTCTCCCAGTCCCTCATGCTCTGCAGTAAACACAAAATACATGTTCTGGAATCCCTTTCCCACTTTATCCAATCAGCAGAGAGAAGTCCACACTGCAAAAATTGTAGTTTTAAGCAAACGTGTCCTTGAAACAAGAAAAATAATCTACCAGTGCAGTAGGCAAATTTGGCTTGGTAAGATTTCTTGAAATAAGTGAAGAATATCTAGGGTTCTCTCTCCTAAACGTATCAAACCTGCTCTGAGGACTGGATTACACTACATGTTCCTCAATGTAGAAGCTTATCAAACTTACTCTCAGGAGTGGATTACACTACATGTTCCTCAATGTAGGAGTTTATCAAACCTGCTCTCAGGACTGGATTACACTACATGTTCCTCGGGTAAATTCCGAACTTGGAAAGACTCTAGTCTACACTAGACTCATGAAATAAACTACAAAGCACTTTAAATATTGACTCTCTCTCTCTGGTGATACTGGGACATTTAAAAAATGTGCTTTTGTATCTTAATGATTTCGAATGATGTAATTGTTTTAACCAATGCTAATATTTGTGTCTTATTGTCTGATTTATCGTTGCCTTCGTTTTTTTTTATGATTAATGACTAATTATTATAAAAAAAAGTTATTATTAATTACTCAGAGGCTGCAAATATACTTTATTTCTCGCACAAAATAAATTATTATGAATATACGTTTAGCTTCTTTCATATTTTATAAATCCTCTCACTTCCCATCCCAAAGTTAACACTCAACCACCAATGTGGTCCCGACCGCGTGTAGCTTAATCCCAGCGGAAGAGTCGCAGAACGCTTCCGCATTCTTCGCACCACGCCAGTACGGTAATGCGCATTTCCTTTTCCTTCGCCCAGGTGCTCGCGAGGTGCTCGCGCGCGCATGAGATCCCCGCTTGGTTCGACACATATTAATCACGCTTTGGTTCATATTCTTTGGTTCATATTTGTTCTGAAGGATCAGATTAAACCGAATATATATATTTATTTATATATATATATTTAATTGTATTTGTATATCCCCTGATATCCCCTGTATATTCCTTGTACAATATGCATTGAATATCCCTTCTAGTCTACTGAACATCCCATAATAGTCTCCATTCTACCATTGGACGAGACCTTGGTGCCAGGTCGCCATACCCCTCAGACCAAGTTCAATCGTACCGCTCAACATGTATGGACAAGTCCTAGTTCCGCGTAGGAATATGTCTACCGCACCACTAATGGTACTATTTGTTCATAGTGCGTATATATACTGCGCTATTAAAGTAGAACTTCCTTTTAGTCCAGTTCCTTACCCTCCAACAGAGTGACAGACGCAAAAGCCTCCCCGCGAACCACGTGTGGGCAGTAAGGCCAATTCGGCCCAGTATCGGCATTGAGACATCGTGTATATTAATATTTGAATAGTCATATTTGGCACTATATCGTCGAGTTGGACGTATTCTATTAAGCTAATAATAGTCTATTCATATATAGTGCCTTGTGCGGTAAGAGTTCTATAGTAATCAGCACCCCCATCGTTTCGGGCATCAGCTGGACGCTTATCCAGGGTGGTTGACCCCACGTGAAGCTGCACCCGAGGAGCTCCAGGCCAAAGAGCGAGTGGACCTGTATATTGGATTATTCTACCGACGACGGCTAGCCTTCCCCGGCTTGGATTATGCTTTGAGTACTTTGATTATTCTATGGATAAAGGCCAACACTGCGGTGTGTTGGAAATACCCCCCCCGGAGAGGACGACAGGTGAGACGGCGCTCTGCACAGTGAGGTCGCCTCACGTCTCTCCGTCGTGGACCGGAGGACGCCGGCCACAGAGGGTCCAACTGCATTCATCTGTGGATCGAGGATCGTTGGGCACCGTGTCGCACAACTGTGGACTCTCCCAAGATACCCTCGGCCAGACGGGATCCAGCCAGTGACTCTCTAACCCCCCCCCCCTCCAGCTGTCCTACAAGCAGTCGGAACCTTCCCCTAGTGTATCCAGCTATATAATCATTCAAGTATCATCGCTATTGTTCCCTAAATATTCCAGGTTGTATATTTGCTTCCTGCGCAATCAGAGATTGGACATTCGATATTGATCTACCTACGAATACTCATTTGCCATAAAAGTGCATACTATTTCAAATCATAAATGTAATTAAGTGATCGTTGTACATACCTTTTGCTATGTATTAAAACTCAAACTTTCGATTTGGTACATTTGTGTTGGATCCGTTTATCAGGTGGGAGTGTTCAACATATTCATACCTAGTACTGGGTGGCCAGAGTCTAAAGTACAAGAGGTAGTGGTAGTAAGTATCATATCTAACCATACAGTCAGGGAATTGTACCCCTCAGTTACAATTGGTCCTTCGAGCCGGAGGGTAATCAGTGTAATATTAATATAGTGTTATTAATATTAAAATGGCCTATGATGAACACTCCACGAAACGATCCTCCTAACCAACAACGCCCGCGGCGCAAACGACAGCTCCCTCAGTACCTAGAGGCTTACGCTGTCAGTCAACAACCTAGTCTTCTACCAACAGTAAACGCGGTAAAACTAGAAAGTAAAATTATGTCTAACCCTAACGACCAGGCTACCCCGACCATAGAGGCCCCTATGGGTTCTAATGTAACTGACCAAGCTCACGGTGGGGACCAGGGGGAACCAGACATGACTTTACACCCCGCCAATACCGAAGAAGTAGTCCCCGACGAGTCCCGGGAGGAAGACAACACTACCGAGAGAGAACTCGGCACGGAAGAAGATGAGGAGAGCACCGTGGAGATAGAGCTCCAAGACTCCGCACGGAGTACCCCAAGGGACGGCTCCCCTATACAACCGTCTTCTCCCAGCGAGGCAGAGAAGACACTACAGCAGGCATTCCTCGTCAGCCTGAAAGCCTCTACTGAACGCGATAGACTCCAGGGTGAACGCGATCGATTGCAGATACAGCAACGGAGCGAAGAAGAGCACATACGCCTGGAAATAAGACGCATTCAGATGGAAGAGAATATGGCAAGAGACCGGGCCGACGCCCAGCGCGCCGCCACCGGTGCCCAGAGAGAATCGGATCTCACCAAGCGCGAAGCCGAGCGCGACAGAGCACAAGCGCAACTAATAGAACAGCTGATCAGAAGGACAACACCCCCTCCCTCCACCAGAGGCTCCAGGAACTCGTCTAGACATCACTCCAGGGCGGCATCCCCTAGCCGAGTAAGCGACCCTGAACTTGACCAACAGACGAGGTCTATACCCCCCGCAGACCCCCTTCCCCAACCGGTCCAAGCGAGACCCAGCCACCGGGAAGGAGCAGCATACACTGCGGAGAGGCTAAATCAGAGACTACAAGCCCTGGATGACCTAACGGAAGACGAAGAGGAAGAGGAGGAGAACCACGCCCGACGACAGCACAGTACTCTACCGGACCAGGAGGTCCAGTACAGCCCAGGCTATACCCCCGCGGAGCTGCGCTACAGACCCCCGACGCTATTCACGGGTGAGCACGACGCACGACCCGCACCGAGGAACAGCACCTGGACCAGCGGGCCATGGTACACAGCCGGTACCAGCCCACGCCAAGGAGCAGGAGGAGACTCGCCTAGGAGGCCTCTCCCCCAACGCTCGCCGATGTATCAACAATCCGCGTCATACATTGGCACACCTATGGTACCAGACTTCACCCAGGAGAACCGGGCCCAGTATACGGAGCTCCGCATGTGTCTGGAGACAATGTTGGTGGATGTCATTGATGAACGCCATAAATACGCGATACTACTGAAGCATTTAAAGGTACCCCGCGCGCACAACATAGCGCTCGCCTACGCCACTTCCACGACCCCATACACCGCAGCGCTGGTAGCGTTGGACCAGAGATATGGACGTATATGGGATTACGTGATCCAGGAGATCAGGCACATCGACCGCCTACCCCCAGCAACAGACAATCGAGCACTGGACGACCTGTCCATCAGAGTGCAGTCCCTGGTAGGGATGCTGGGAGCGCAGAGGGAAAAGGGTAGGCATGAACTATACGCCAACTCAAATGTAGAGAGGATCTTGGAGAAGCTACCGCCCGCCCGACAGGAGCGCTTTAGGCGGCAGAGAGACCACCGAGACCCTAATGGCCCCGAACCGAACCTCCTCGATCTAGCCGACTTCCTGGCGAGAGAAGTCAGCAGCTTAGGGCTAGATACATTCGGACGGAGCACCCCTGGCTCCAGAGAAGGAACCAGGAGACTAAATGATGGAAGAAGATCGGTGACTGTCATGCACCAATCGGAGTCAGTGCCAAGCAGTAGGAGCCACAGTACCCCCTCAAGAAAGGAGAAGTGGAAGATAGTGTGCCCCTACTGTGAGAAAGAACACTGGCTGTCACAATGTGACTCATTCCCCAAGATGAATGCGGAGGAAGCGAGTCAATGGATAAAGTCCAACAGACGCTGTTTTCGCTGTGCGCGATCACACATGGCAGCCGAATGCCGCTTAAAGAAAAAGTGCAGTCGGTGCGATGGAGCCCATCTGGACATACTCCACGACAGTAACAGACGGCGGCCTCCACCCGCACCATCAAGCAGCAAAGCAAGCGTCATGTACATCGACCCCGCCAGCAGCAGCGGAGCCAGAGTGCTCTTAAAGGTAGTCCGTGTGACATTGAGCTACCAGAATAAAGTCATGGACACTTACGCCGTCCTTGATGACGGGTCAGAGAAGACCCTTCTGCTCGCGTCCGCTGCGGCTCAGCTAGGGCTGCGGGGGAGCGAAAACCAAATGACAATTCGGACAATAAGAAGAGATTTGAAAACGATAAAGGGCGAGAATGTCTCATTCTCTATCGCAGCAAGCGGCCAGCCCGAGCGACGGTACAGGATTACAGACGCTTTCACCAGCCAAGAAATAGGACTGTCGCGGTACACATACCCCGTAGCCAAGCTGATGGAGAAATATGTACATCTACGCAAGCTACCGATCCCACTCATAGACGGTGCTACCCCGACACTGTTGATAGGCTCCGACCATGCAGACCTCATTGTCCCGATAGACCGGGTTCATACCGGACCCAGAGGCTGTCCTGCAGCAGTCGAGACCCGCCTAGGATGGACTCTCCAAGGCCCACTCGCCAAATCTCTCAACCGAACCACAGCCACTAGCTGTCTCCACTCCCGAGTCACAGAGGGAGACACCGCACTCCTGCAGCATGTAGAGAGGCTATGGACCTTAGAACAAATGCCCTTTAAGAACGAAAAGAAAGACATTCGCTCTAAAGACGACATCTACGCCATTAACCTCCTCGAGACGGGAACAAAGAGAGTCCCAGTCAGCGGCGTGTTGAGATACGCCACGCCACTCCTGCGGCGGGAAGGGATGCCTACCTTTCACGCAAAGAAAGACGCCACAGAGCGGTACCTACTCAACACAGAGCGGCGCTTAGCCAAGGACCCCGCCCAAGAAAGTGTATACCGCGCTGAGATTGAGAAGCTCATCACAGCGGGACACGTCACAAAGATTGACATTAAAGAGGCCGACCAGACGACTGAATCGTGGTACGTGCCCCACCACAAGGTTCATCACAACGGCAAAGACCGCATCGTGTTTAACTGCAGCTACCAGATCGGATCCCAAAATCTGAATAAAGAGCTATTGCCCGGTCCTACACTCGGCCCCTCCCTACTAGGCGTACTACTCCGCTTCCGCCAGGACAAGGTGGCTATCAGCGGGGATATCAAAGGGATGTTCCTGCAGGTGAGATTAGTAGAGGAGGACAAGCCCCTGTTGCGGTTCCTATGGAGAGAGAGGCCAGGAGATGAGCACCCAGCCATCTACCAATGGGAAGTCCTCCCTTTCGGAACTACATGCAGCCCATGCTGTGCTACATTTGCACTACAGAGACATGTCGCAGAGGACCCAGCAGCGGACGAAGAGGTCCGACACAGTGTGAAGAACAGCTTCTACGTAGATAACTGTCTACAAAGCGTTTCGACCCAGGAAGAAGCCGAGGCTCTCCTACTTAAACTCCGCGCCTCTCTGATCAAAGGCGGCTTTGATCTCAGGCAGTGGGCCAGCAGCGATCCGCACGTACTGCGCAGCCTCTCCTCCGAGGACAAGGCAGCGAGCAGCGAGACCTGGATGGCCACAATCCCAGGAGAAGCCCAAGAGATGACACTAGGACTAGTGTGGCGCTTCAAAACAGATTCGCTCCACTATAGACACAAACCCCTGACCACGGAGCAGGGAAGGTCGACGGCAATACCGACCACCAGACGGAGTGTGTACAGAACACTCGCCCGACAATATGACCCGTTAGGATGTATACTACCGTACACCACCAGGGCAAAGATGATTGTACGAGCATTGTGGGACAAGGACCAGGGCTGGGACGACCCCATTCCCGCACACCTCGCATCCACCTGGAGAGAGTGGGAGATGGAACTCCACTCACTCCCAGGCGTTAATATACGCCGAAGCTACTTCCCACCCACGGTGAGGCCAGAGACATGTAAAATGGATATACACGTCTTCAGTGACGCCTCCGAGGTCGCCTACGGATCAGTAGCCTACTTGCGGGCCCAAGAAGAGGGGGGAGAGATCTACACAGCATTCATCCTCGCCCGCTCGAGAATAGCCCCACGCAAGCAACAGTCTATCCCACGTCTAGAGCTCTGCGCAGCCCTCGCAGGAGCGCATCTAGCCACGCTCATCCAACGTGAGCTCACCATTCCGGTGCATAGAACAATCCTGTGGTCAGATTCCACGACAGTACTCGCCTGGATCAAATCGGATTCATGCAAATACAAAGTCTTCGTGGGAGTCAGAGTCACTGAGATTCAAGAGTTAACCGGAGAGTTAACCGGAGAAGCAAACTGGCGCTATGTTGATACAAAACACAACCCAGCTGACGTCATCACCCGGGGAATGTCCCTAGATGACTTAACCCGTCGTAACATCTACAGTGACGGACCAGCATTCCTCAAGCGCCCGGAAGGAGATTGGCCCACGCCCACCCCGAGGGAAGCAAGTGACGAGGAGGCTGAGAATAAGAAACCTATGTTCTGTGGATTGAGCACTGTTGTCTCCGCAGACCCCAACATAGACGATTGCATTACCATAGAGAGTGCGCAGCAACGGACATTCCTGCGGCACCACCCAGAGATTCAGTCTCCCGCTGATATGTCAGCAGCTGACTACGAGGAAGCAGAACTGCTTCTACTGCAACGAGCCCAGAGAGACTCGTTCCCCGATGAACTAGACTGTCTACAGGGAGGAAAGCCCGTCCCATCAGACAGCAGATTGATTCATCTGGCCCCCGAGAGTGACACACATACCCTCTGCGGAGAGCCCCCAATTTACCGGATGACATTAAGTACCCGATCGTATTGAACAGCCGACACAAGGTCACAGAGCTGATTATAAAGAAATACGACGAGGATGTACACCACGCAGGAGCAGAGAGAGTCTTCGCGGAGATCAGACGTCGTTACTGGATACTTCAAGGAAGAGAGGCGGTGCGACGCTTCCAGCGAACCTGTCTAGACTGCCGAAAGTGGCGCGCGCAGCCCAGCATACCACGGATGGCTGACCTACCTCCATGTCGCCTCCGACTCGGCGACAAGCCATTCCACTCAACAGGCATGGACTGTTTTGGCCCGCTGCACATAAAGAAAGGAAGAGGCACCGAGAAGCGGTGGGGTATTGTATTCAAATGCATGACCACCAGAGCGATACATATCGAGCTCCTTCCGACCATGAGCACAGACTCATTTCTTATGGCCTTCCGAAGATTCACATCACGGAAAGGAAAACCGTCTACATTATTGTCCGATCACGGGACAAACTTCAAAGGCGGAGAAAGAGAGCTGAGGGAGAGCTTCCAAGCTATGGGCCCAGAACTTAAGACCCACCTCGCTCCAGCCCAGATTGACTTCCAATTCAACCCCCCAAACGCACCCCACTTCGGTGGAACTTGGGAACGAGAAGTACGTTCTATAAAGACAGCCCTGTACGCAGTACTTGGGGCCCAGACTGTGGCGGAAGAAGTCCTAATGACAGTCCTCACGGAGATTGAGGGAGTATTGAACTCAAAGCCCCTCGGTTACGTCTCCAGTGATGTAGCAGATGTCGACCCAGTCACCCCCAACACCCTCCTGATGGGGCGGCTAGATCCCGCGTTACCCCAGACAATGTACCGGCCTGAAGAAGCGAACGGCCGACGAATGTGGAGGTATAGCCAAGTATTAGCCGACAAGTTTTGGAGCAGTTTCCTACTGCACTACCTACCGTCTCTACAGACCCGCCAGAAGTGGGTAAAAGAGAGAGACAATTTGACGGAAGGAACAGTCGTCATGATTATTGACCAGTCACTACCCAGAGCTATGTGGCCGGCTGGCCGCGTAAGCAAAGTGATCACCGGTGCCGATGGCAAGGTCCGAGCAGCTGAAGTACTCGTCCAGGGGCGCATTTACACCCGTCCTGTGGCGAGGCTCATAGAACTGCCCCGACTCCCAGACACAATCGATGATGACCATGACCCTATGACTTTGTGAGTTGACTGACCCTTACAGCGAACCCTTGAGTGGTAGACAGTGCGGTTAATCTGTCTCTGCTTAACTAATTAGGTTGGGACCAATTAGGGGGCGGCTGTTCTGAAGGATCAGATTAAACCGAATATATATATTTATTTATATATATATATTTAATTGTATTTGTATATCCCCTGATATCCCTTGTATATTCCTTGTACAATATGCATTGAATATCCCTTCTAGTCTACTGAACATCCCATAATAGTCTCCATTCTACCATTGGACGAGACCTTGGTGCCAGGTCGCCATACCCCTCAGACCAGGTTCAATCGTACCGCTCAACATGTATGGACAAGTCCTAGTTCCGCGTAGGAATATGTCTACCGCACCACTAATGGTACTATTTGTTCATTTGTTCAACGAAGAGGGACAAAGAGGAGGAGTTTTCCTGGAGTTCTCAGCAGAGGGATCCACCGATCCACCCAGTGCTAAGTACACCATAATCCCACATTTCCCTCCCACTCTGCTATTTCCCTACTATCTCGCTTCCTCCCTACCCCCTTCAACCTCCTCCTACCACTCTTGACACCACAATGTGCCTCATACCTATATCCACAATCTGCTCCTCAAGAACAGAATCAACCCATCCACGCCAGTTTGCTAGCAACCCGGCTAATCTCTCCTACCCTCCTACAGCCACTAATACACCTGTCACAGTACAGGGAGGCTTATGGAATTGTCAATCAGCAGTCAAGAAAGCTGACTTCATTACTGCCTACGCCCATAGTCTAAATCTGCAGCTCCTGGCTCTAACTGAGACCTGGATAACCCCCAATAACTCGTCAACACCTGCAGCATTATCTACAAACTATAACTTCACTCACACACCTCGACCCTCCAGACGGGGTGGAGGCACTGGCCTCATGACATCTCCTTCATGGGCTACAAACCTAACGCAACTCCCAGAACTGTCACTCTCCTCCCTCGAATATCATGCAGTATCTGTCTCTAATCCTTTCAATCTCACCATTGTTACACTCTATCGCCCTCCAGGTCCCCTCGATCACTTCACAGATGAGCTGGACATGCTTCTAAGCTCCTTACCGGAAGATGGTACCCCGCTCCTTCTATTGGGCGACTTCAACCTGCCTGACTCATCTCAGTCGGTCCCAGTGGTCTCCCTCCTACAACAATTTGACCTGACTCCCACTGCCATGCCTCCCACCCACAAAGCAGGCAACTCCTTGGATCTCATATTTTCCCGTAACTCCAGCATCATTAACACCACGGTAACTCCCCTACATGTATCTGACCATTCCTTCATATCCTTCTCACTAACTCTCATGCTTAACCGAAAAGTCTTCACCCCAACTCAAACCGTCTCACTCAGACGCAACCTGCCCTCCCTATCCCCCTCCACCCTCTCCTCTGACATAATATCCGCTCTACCTTTGAGTGACACCTTCTCTGCTCTCCCCACAGAGATGGCAACCTCCACCCTCCTCTCAGCCCTTGCAACCTCCTTCGACAAGCTCTGTCCCCTCGTTGAGAAACCTGCCCGCCGTTCCCCACCCAGTCCATGGCTGACGGATGCAGTGAGAGAACAAAGACAGGTCCTGAGAGCGGCTGAGAGGAAGTATAGAAAGTCACGCCTCACTGCTGACCTCGACACATATCACAACCTCTTGTTAACATTCTCCAAAACCATTACTAATGCCAAAGCTTCTTTCTTTCACCATAGGATTGAGGCCTCTGCCAAGAATCTTCGCAAACTGCATGCTACCATGTCCTCCCTCCTCACTCCCCCCCCACCTCCTCCTCCCTCATCTTTTTCTGCCGAAGACTTTGCGATCTTCTTTGAGGAAAAAGTGGAGAACATCCGCAGCTCCTTCTCCCAACCCCCACCCATTCCAAACGCTGAATCGAGAACCTCATCCTTCACTCTGTCATCTTTCTCTCCCATTACAGAAGCCGAGACCCTGACACTGGTAACGTCGAACCGTCCGACTACATGCCAGCTGGACCAGCTACCCTCCCCACTCCTCCAGACCATAGCACCGGACATCCTCCCATTCCTAACTGCAACCATCAACTCCTCACTCAACTCGGGGGTGGTCCCCACCTCCCTAAAACAAGCCAGAGTCACGCCCCTCATAAAAAAACCAACCCTGAACCCCACCGTCATAGCCAACTATCGCCCTGTCTCTCTTCTCTCCTTCCTTTCTAAAACACTTGAACGTGCTGTATCCAACCAACTTACTGCTTATCTCTTACAGAATGACCTCCTAGACCCCAATCAGTCTGGCTTCCGGACTGGCCACTCCACAGAAACGGCCCTCATTGCGGTCACAGAGGCACTTCACTTAGCAAAAGCGAAAGGCCTCTCCTCTGTCCTGATTCTCCTAGATCTATCTGCAGCCTTCGACACAGTCAACCATCAGATCCTCCTCGCGGCCCTCGCAGGAATGGGAGTGGCTGGATCTGCGCTGACATGGCTGACATCATACCTCAACGACCGCTCCTACCAAGTGTCATGGAGAGGGACTCTGTCGGCCACCCGCCCCCTCCGGACGGGTGTCCCCCAGGGCTCGGTCCTAGGACCCCTTCTCTTCTCCCTCTACACTAAATCACTGGGTAACATTATCACATCTCATGGCTTCTCATATCATTGTTATGCCGATGATACTCAACTCTTCCTCTCCTTCCCTCCCTCAGATATCCACGTCTCTGAGCGGATCTCGGCCTGTCTGTCCGACATCTCCGCCTGGATGACGACCAACCACCTCAAACTGAACCTAAGCAAAACAGAATTGCTCCACCTGCCGGCCAAATCCTCCCCCCTGACCGACCTCTCCATCACAGTCGAGAATGCAGCTGTGACCGCGTCGCCGACCGCCAAGAACCTTGGTGTTGTCCTCGACGACCAGTTGAACTTCTCTGCTCACATCGCAGCGACAACCAGAACCTGCAGATTCCTCCTGAGCAACGTCAGAAGGATACGCCCCTTCCTGACAAAAGAAGCCACCCAACTCCTCGTCCAATCAACAGTCATCTCCCGCCTCGACTACTGCAACGCACTTCTAGCTGGCCTCCCGGCCACTGTCACCAAGCCTCTTCAACTCATTCAAAATGCAGCGGCCCGCCTGATCTCAAACCTACCGAAGTCAGCCCATGTCACCCCACTTCTTAGGGACCTGCACTGGCTCCCCATTGCTGCACGTATCCGCTTCAAGGCCCTCGACCTAGCATACCGTGCGGCAAAGGGAACCGCTCCCGCCTACCTCCGGTCAATGGTCTCTAACTACACACCCTCAAGACCCCTACGCTCTGCGTCTTCTGGCCGCCTCAGATCTACTTCTATCCAAGCTCCCGGAGGGTCATCAAAGAGAAGCCGCCTATTCTCAGTCCTTGCCCCACAATGGTGGAATGAACTACCCATCCCAGTTAGGACAGCCGAATCCCGTCCAATCTTTCGCCGTCGACTAAAGACTCACTTCTTCAACCATTATCTGAAATGATAAAAAAAAAAAAAAAAAAAAAAAAAAAAAAAATCTAACCCCGACTAACCTTAATGTCATGCACTTGTCCTAATAAACTAACCTACACTGTAACACGCAACACTTTGATGAACATTGTTACTCAGCTGATAGAGTTATACCCTTCTTGCTGTCTTGTCGCACAGAACTTGTAAGTCGCTTTGGATAAAAGCGTCAGCTAAATGACTAAATGTAAATGTAAATGTAGTGCGTATATATACTGCGCTATTAAAGTAGAGCTTTCTTTTAGTCCAGTTCATTACCCTCCAACAGAGTGACAGACGCAAAAGCCTCCCCGCGAACCACGTGTGGGCAGTAAGGCCAATTCGGCCCAGTATCGGCATTGAGACATCGTGTATATTAATATTTGAATAGTCATATTTGGCACTATATCGTCGAGTTGGACGTATTCTATTAAGCTAATAATAGTCTATTCATATATAGTGCCTCGTGCGGTAAGAGTTCTATAGTAATCAGCACCCCCATCGTTTCGGGCATCAGCTGGACGCTTATCCAGGGTGGTTGACCCCACGTGAAGCTGCACCCGAGGAGCTCCAGGCCAAAGAGCGAGTGGACCTGTATATTGGATTATTCTACCGACGACGGCTAGCCTTCCCCGGCTTGGATTATGCTTTGAGTACTTTGATTATTCTATGGATAAAGGCCAACACTGCGGTGTGTTGGAAATACCCCCCCCGGAGAGGACGACAGGTGAGACGGCGCTCTGCACAGTGAGGTCGCCTCACGTCTCTCCGTCGTGGACCGGAGGACGCCGGCCACAGAGGGTCCAACTGCATTCATCTGTGGATCGAGGATCGTTGGGCACCGTGTCGCACATCTGTGGACTCTCCCAAGATACCCTCGGCCAGACGGGATCCAGCCAGTGACTCTCTAACCCCCCCCTCCAGCTGTCCTACAAGCAGTCGGAACCTTCCCCTAGTGTATCCAGCTATATAATCATTCAAGTATCATCGCTATTGTTCCCTAAATATTCCAGGTTGTATATTTGCTTCCTGCGCAATCAGAGATTGGACATTCGATATTGATCTACCTACGAATACTCATTTGCCATAAAAGTGCATACTATTTCAAATCATAAATGTAATTAAGTGATCGTTGTACATACCTTTTGCTATGTATTAAAACTCAAACTTTCGATTTGGTACATTTGTGTTGGATCCGTTTATCAGGTGGGAGTGTTCAACATATTCATACCTAGTACTGGGTGGCCAGAGTCTAAAGTACAAGAGGTAGTGGTAGTAAGTATCATATCTAACCATACAGTCAGGGAATTGTACCCCTCAGTTACAATATTAATCATATTAATCACATACACGCGATGGACGCAGCAGGCGATCACTGCTACTGTTATTCAGCGCTGCAGATATAACAAAGAGGTCTAGCTGAGTCAATGTTGGCGGTTTTGTTGAACATTTGTACGTCACAGGAGAGAAACCGTGTATTCAAAGAAAGCTATTAAAATAGTCTTTAAATCTAAATATACTTTCTTTGTAAAATTTGTCATAAATGTTTTTTCACAGGAAATTCACTTCTCTGGTCTGCATCCCCTTAACAATTGTGTGTATTGAGCCGTACTGTATTGTACCCATTCTGCAATCTGTTATTTTCATTCAATCAATTTCATTCAATCAATTTTATGAATGACCGAAAAAACAATGTTACAAAGTAAAGTTGACAGCTGCGTTGTGTTATCGTTAAAATGTACAGGGAAATAACATTATGGCGTTGCGAGTGAATCGCGTCGCGATAATATACATGTATTCCATAATATGTAAAGTACAGTTGACAGCTGCGTTGTCCTCGTTTGGATAATATGTAAAGTACAGTTGACAGCGAGTGAATCGCGTCGCGATAATATACATGTATTCCATAATATGTAAAGTACAGTTGACAGCGAGTGAATCGCGTCGCGAAAAGTACATATCAATCAATCATGTACCTCGGCGCGGCTGAATAACAGTAGCAGTGATCGCCTGCGTCCATCGCGTGTATATATGTGTGCTAATATGGCGCGTTAGCGTTAATATGTGATTAATATGAACCAAAGCGTGTTAATGTGATTAATATGATCGCCTGCTGCGTCCATCGCGTGTATATATGTGTGCTAATATGGCGCGTTAGTATGAACCAAAGCGTGTTAATATGTGATTAATATGAACCAAAGCGTGTTAATATGTGATTAATATGAACCAAAGCGGCGAACCAAGCGGGGATCTCATTCGCCTGGGCGAAGGAAAAGGAAATGCGCATTACCGTACTGGCGTGCGGCGAAGAATGCGGAAGCGTTCTGCGACTCTTCCGCTGGGATTAAGCTACACGTGTCCCGACCCCTGCTTGAGAAAGACGGATACAGGAAACCCACCTGGTCTGAGAGCCACGTTCATGCACTGCAGAAGTGCCTCGGAGGCATTGATGCAGGCCTCGATGCCTTTGGGTGAGGAGAGGTCTCCGTCCTGCAAGGCTCTGATGTGCCCTTTAGACAGGTCCATGTAGTTCTGAAGGAGCAGACACACAGTCACCAAGCGAGCCAAGGAAGAGGACCTTCATTTATATTGATCTTCAGCTTCATTTATATTGATCCTCAGCTTCATCTATATTGATCCTCAGCTTCATCTATATTGATCATCAGCTTAATTTATATTGATCCTCAGCTTAATTTATATTGATCCTCAGCTTAATTTATATAGATCCTTCTCAACTTGTGATATATTGACATATATTGCAAGTCTTAAAATCATACAAAATGGATATTGTATAGGATATGGAAAGACTTTTTTTTTTGTATCCACTTTTTCTCCCATTTTCTATATTTTCTTCCATCCCAATTTCGTATCATCCAATTCAACCCTCCCCTGTCACAAACGCTGTTTCTTGCCTCCCACAAGCCGGCTGCAATGTGGACTAAGTCATACATAGCACAAGTCCCCTCCGGTACTTTTCACCTGCGCAGCTCGATCTCTCAGTGGCGAGGAGTAACGCGTGGGAGGCTCACGCTGCCCCCGACACTTCTTGATTCTACTGCGCAAGCGCACCAACCGACCTGTAGGAGTCGCTGTCCACAACGCCCGATCCCCACCCATCAGTTTCCCACCCCCTAATACGGCCAATGTGTATTAGTATGAACGACCAGCTAAACTGAAAGCAATGTGGAGCTGGGCTCGAACAGGCGAGCCCAGCGTCTCCGCATTCGTGGCGAGCGCCTTGCCCACTACGCCACGTAGCCGCCCCCTGGATATGGAAAGACTTTTTATAGCTGTACATATTTTGGGGGAATTTGTGTAAATATCAGACAAAATAAATCTTCAGCTTTTGAAGCAACTGCATATATAAACTACAGTGACAAAGTACAAGTTGACCCGAGATGCATCAAAAGAGCATGGTTTATACAGATTCCACCGTGTGTTCCTCACCACCAGGAACTGGATCTCGTCCAGCAGCTTGCCGTTGTTGGTGTTGCTGATCTGGATGAGGCGGTTGCTCTGGGATATTTGGTCCATCTGCTCCTTGACACTCTGGAGCATCTCCTCGTAGCTGCTCAGCTTCCCCTCGATGGTGTCCACCTCGGACAGGGCCTCGTCCAGCAGCTGCATCAGGATGTTCACCTGCTTCTCTGACGCCATGATGGACTGGATGTTGGCCTGGCAATGAGGTGGTATATAGAGACATGGGCGTAAGGTGTTGTAGTAGAATGTGTTGTCTAAAGGGAAGGTCTGCCCAAAATGTGCTTTTAAAAATTGGAATTCTGAAAATCTAGATTATTTATTTTGATTTGATTTGATTTGATTTGAAGTCTTTATTTCGAACATGCAATGAATACAACAAACAATAACAAAAAGAAAAACAACTCAATCTGCATGTTCGAAAAGGAGTAGGAAGAAGTATACACTTATTTAATCCTACCCCTTTTCCACTACTCAAATGAGTGTACTATTTTAAACATAAAAAAGAAAAGAAAAGAAAAGAAAAAAAAAGATATATATATATATGCAAAACAAAAAACAAAAACTATATATGTATAAAATAAATAAAATAGAAAACAAAATAAAAATGTAAACACCCGTGAATATCAAGTCCCTTCTTCATCCCTGTACCTTGTGAACATAATTTCCTTATACATCAGTTTGAATTGTCTCATGTTTGGACATTGCTTTAGCACCACATTTAGACTGTTCCACAGTTTCACTCCACATATTGAGATGCAGTGTTTTCTCATGGTAGTGCGTACGTTTAGCACCTTTAAATTGTGTTCTCCCCTCAGATTATAACCCCCCTCCCTATCAAAGAACAATTCTTGAATGTTTCTTGGAAGTGCATGACTTTTTGCTTTATACATTAATTGTGCCGTTTTAAATTCCACAAGATCATTTAACTTCAATGTCTTTGACTCCAGAAACAATATGTTAGTGTGATCACGATAACCTGCAATGTGAACTATCCTTATGGCCCTTTTTTGGAGTATAAAAAGTGGTTGTAGTGTAGACTTATAATTGTTTCCCCAGACTTCAGCACAGTAATTTAAATATGGTAAAACTAGTGAACAGTAGAGAATGTAGAGTGATTTTCTATCCAGGATGTGCTTTACTTTACTCATGACTGAAATGCTTCGTGAGAGTTTAGATTGGACATGTTTTATGTGAGGTTTCCAACAGATTTTATGGTCTATTATTACACCTAGGAATTTATTTTCATAAACTCTTTCAATAATCACATCATTTATTTTAACTTGTACCTGAGTATCCAATCTACAGTTTCCAAACAACATAATTTTAGTTTTGCTCAAGTTCAATGATAATTTGTCTATCAAACCATTCCTTCAATTTCTTCATTTCAGATGTGATGACCTCTAAAAGCTGCTGGACATTCTCACCAGAAAAAAAAAGATTAGTGTCATCCGCAAATAAAATACATTTAAATATATTGGATACTTTACATATCTCGTTAATGTACAAGATGAACAGTTTTGGACCCAACACTGACCCCTGGGGGACACCACAAGCAATGTCCAAACATTCAGATTTATAATCTCTCATTGTCACAAATTGTTGTCTTTTCTTTAGATAGCTTCTTACCCAGTCCAATACTACCCCCCTGATCCCATATCTCTCCAATTTCCTGATTAATATATCATGATTAATAGTATCAAATGCTTTTTTTTAGGTCAATGAATACTCCAGCTACATGTTTTTTTTGATCTATGGAATTTGTGATTTTTTCAATGAGTTCTATTAACGCTAGTGATGTTGACCGGTGTGTTCAGAATCCATACTGGCTATCGGTGAGTAAATTATGTTTATCAATGAATTTATCTAATCTGTTGTTGAAGAGTTTTTCTAATATTTTTGAAAACTGAGGAAGTAGAGAAACAGGCCTATAATTTGTGAAGTGGTGTTTATCTCCAGTCTTGAACAGAGGTATGACTTTTGCTATTTTCATTTTATTCGGAAATCGACCAGTTTTGAATGATAAATTGCAGATGTGCGTGAGTGGTTTTGAAATCCCAATAATGACATTTTTTACTATTTTCATATCTATTTCATTACTGTCTGTAGATGTCTTGTTTTTACATTTATTAGTAGTTTCTATAATTTCATTTTCATCTACCGCTTCCAGAAACATTGAACTAGGATTTCTTTCAATGTAATTGTCTTTTATGTCTTCAGGAGTCACTGGATCTGGGATTTTTCCCGCTAATTCTGGTCCAATATTTACAAAAAATGTATTAAAGTTGTTAACCACATCATCCATATTGCTAATAGTTTGATCCTTTTCCATAAAATACTGAGGATAGTTTATTTGTCTTGATCCATTCCTGATAATACCATTTAATATCTTCCAAACACCTTTAATATTATATTTGTTGTTATCTAATATTCTACTATAATGATCCTTCTTACATCTTCTCATAATATTAGTCAACTTGTTTTTATATTTCTTATATGTATTTTCTGCCTCTTTAGTTCTATGTTTTATAAATTCTCTATATAGTGTATTTTTCTTTTTACATGCATTCTGTAATCCCCTTGTGATCCATGGGCTGTCTGAGTGTTTATGTTTACTGCTATATTCTTTTATTGGACAATGTTTGTGATATAGTAAGTTAAATATAGATAAGAATGTTTCATATGCTTTATCAGTGTCATCCTCTTTATATACTATCTCCCAATTTTGTAGTAGCAAAACATTTTTGAAAGCGTTCATTGATTCTTCAGTCCTTACTCGTTTAAATTGTAGTTTATTGTCCTGCTTGTTTTCTGTGTAGTTACAAAATAAACACGGTTTTGACTTATGAGTAGGGGTGTAAAGGTACACGTATCCGTACCGAACCGAACCATTTCAGTGTGTACCGTACCGTACCGAACGGCTGTGTAGTGTACCGAACGAATACAACGGTATGTTAACCACTAACGACCGCCCACCGGGGCTGTTTTTTTCACAATCTAATATAATTATTATTATTATTATTTCAATATAGAATATTCGTTGACAGCATTACAAGTACAATTAGTTACTGCACACTACATCACCCCTGAGTGGAACATTCAGTGGAAACTTTCCCCCACTGTATCGAAAACCCGTACCGAACCTTGACTTTAAAACCGAGGCACGTACCGTACCGTGGTATTTGTGTACTGTTACACCCCTACTTATGAGCTCTCAAAGCAAGGACAATGCAATCCTACAACATTATTAATTGATCTATCTCAAACACTGCCCTCCTATCTTGATCGTCCAATCACAAAAGTGATAGTCATGATTGGAAGATCAAGAAAATAGGGAGGGGTTTGAGATAGGTCAATTGCGTTGTCTGAGATGGCTGAAAGAACATTTTACAGCCATGTTCTTAGTTAAATCTTTTGTTTTACTTTTACCTAAATATTTTTATACAATGGCATGCAAATTTCTCGATTCTGATTGGCTGAAACAGTCAAGTTACACATGGTTATTTGTCATAACTCCACACTCTTGGTCCCAGGACCCGCCCACAACCGAATTACTATCACTCCACCGTGCGCGTTTTTAGAAATGCAAGCAAGATGGCGGACAGAAAACGTTACGAATGGATATGTTGATAGGATAAATCAAAAACGATTCTGTCACGGCGAATGTGTTAGTTTCTTACACAATGTTGGATTATGTAATTAGTGGGTCATTGTGGAACAAAATTTTAATTGCGCGAATTGATTGATTGATTGCACATTTGATTACTGTCCGCCTTGTTTCCAACTGGTTAAGCTTGGCGACTCTTTCGAAATCGCTCTCTTTCGAAGTTGGTTAAGGTTAGAGTTTGTCTTTAGAGCAGGGCGATAGACCACCAGCCCTGATTCCAAACTCTAACCAACTTCGAAAGAGAGCGACTTCGAAAGAGTCGCCAAGCCTAACCAGTTGGAAACAAGGCGGACAGTAATAAAATTAGCAATCAATCAATCAATCAATTCAATAATCCACGCTCACTTAAAACAGCGCACCTCCCAGCTGCTTCTATAGAAAGTAGGTTTAAAAAAAAAAAAAAAAAAAAAAAAAATCCCTCCTATAGGGCAAAGAAAACTTCTTTTTTCCCCTATAGGGCAAAGAAAACTTTTGTTTGTTTGTTTTACCTACTTTCTATAGAAGCATCCAAGAATGAAGTTCTATAGAAAGTAGGTAAAAAAAATAATTGGATGTGTTAGTTTGTTGGATGTCTTAGTTGAAAGACAGTTGGATGTGTTAGTTTGTTGGATGTCTTAGTTGAAAGACAGTTGGATGTGTTAGTTTGTTGGATGTCTTAGTTGAGAGACAGTTGGATGTGTTAGTTTGTTGGATGTCTTACTGAGAACAGTTGGATGCACTTCCGAGCTGCTTCCACATGGAGGCAACTTTTTTTTTTGTTTGGGACTACATTTTTTGCGGATGGTTGTCAATAAATCTTCAATTAATGTGTTTATTGTATAGCAATAAGGTTGGATGACATCGGCCATTGTATAAAAGCCATTATTACATGGCGTTTTCACATTCGCCGAAATGCTTGCTTGTGATTGGTCAATAGCCCCCCGACAGCGGTCATTATTTTTCAATAATGACCGCTGTTTTTTCAATAATGACCGCAGTGCGCAGCTGTTCGCAATCAAGCCCACATCAGTGCAGCCAATCAGACACACCTGCCGCGCACTGACAGCGGAGTGTGTGTGAGTCTGACGATAGCCTACTTTTCAAAACTACTGCTTAAGTTACATCCACAATGGCCAGTGTTGAGGACTTTGACGTTAATTTCGATTTAAATTACGAATGGTCCCCCCCGGCAAAAAAAAGTAAGACAACGAAAAAAATTACAACCGGTCACGTTAAGGTTGCGCCTGCATTCAATCAGTGCATTTGATCTCGTCTTGTCGATTTTGTAAAATGAATTAGGTATATTGTTAGTAAGTTAGCCATGTAATAAGCGGGATAATGTATAGCCTACTCGGCGCGGCGCCTCGGTATTTTAAACTCCGTGTCGGTCAATTATTTTGCGACAATGACCTCGTAGCCATACATTATCCCTTACTTACACCACGTGCAGGCGTACAACCACCCCTAGGCATGGTCTAATTCTCATAACCCACTCCTGCGCGTGATGTAATGCTTTATTATATAAGTACAGAAACATATCAGTCCACAAAATAGTCTTTCACCCATTTCATTGAGAGGTAACAACTCAAGAAAAATTATATATATACAGTATATATATATATATTTTCCATAATTACAAATGTAAAAGTAAATGTCAGTAGAATTCACAAGTAAATTTACTGAGAGCGCATAAGGGATCAATTGACCTATCTTAAGCTCCGCCCTCTGTTCTTGATCCTCCTGAGTGGGGTTTGAGATAGGTCAATTGCGTCTCACTCACCCCGTCTAGAACCTGCAGCTCACTGGAGAGTTTTTCTGCGAAGGCCTCGGCATTGGAGATGGCGTACTCGCACACCTCCATCATGCCCTCTATATCCTGTTCCTCGCGGGCGTTCAGCTCCTGGTAGTCGTCCAGAGCGTCCTCATCGCCCCCGGCAACGCTCTGGCTCTCGCCGCTCGGCACAGACTCTGATCCCCAAGCGAGAGAAACGGAGCGGAGTGATTGAGAAGTAGTAACTGTTACACACCAATAGGCAAATAAGACTGTATATGTATGAGGCATGAACACACAAAAACAAACCTTAGTTCAAGACGTATACATGATACGAACACAGCATCTTTCATTCATGAAGTAATGTCATTTCATACCGTGAAACCAACCCAACAAAACTTCATTCAGGGAAAGAGATGGGCATTTTTACAACTATCACAGAATTACAATTATGCCATTATCACATCAATCAATTAATCCAATCCAATCCGGAAGTCTATTTCATACAGTCAAGTGCACACATTGTTTGATACACTGTTTGCCAACAGGGCCATCAAAGGAAACTGAGCAGAAGACCACTGTTGCAAGTGGGGTTTCAATTTCATGAATGCAAAATGATTCCAGGCAGCAGGGACAGGTATATCATCTATTTCTGTCCTTTTATGATAGCCTTTTGAATAATTGATCAACAAATGTATAGTTTTGAAGCAGCTGCTATGTGTGCAGCCTTACCTGCACAAAAATAATCTTACCCAACAAGACCATTCACTATGGCTCATTCTGACACACTTCTACAACTCTAATGAAGGGACAAATGGCAATGGAGGAAATAGACCTCTCAAGTTTGACGTAATTCTTCTGCCCAAATAAGGGAGTCCTTCTCCACCCATCCAAATGAAATCATCATCAGCCCACGTTTCGTCTCGTCGTTCACACTGTAGGCTCTTTAGCTTAAACAAGGTTTTCTAATATCGATTTCTTTCTTTGATAAGGCAGGGTATCTTTAATTTCAAGGCAAAAAAATCACTAGCCAAAACTAGCTTAGCATTGCAGCACAGGTCCCCCGACGTCACCAGCTTCATTGCATTGTGGTAGTGTGGGTGTAAAAAAAAATCTCAACAACCAGCCCTTTACATTTAGCAATGTGGCTCTTAAAAATTGCATAAGGGATCCACCCCAAACGCACCGTAAAAGGAAAAAATTACTGGTAAACGGGAATGGAGAACAACATCAATCATCGGCAAAGGCAAAAATGCAACCGGAGTTTGACGTTTATTTTTTATGACAACATTTGAGAGGTCTATGGTCAAAATGGTTCTGAAATGCAAAGAAATAAGGAAAATCCCTGTACCAAGTTGTAGCAGAGGGAAAACTGTTAGAAAAGGACAACATAATTGAATAAACGATCCACTGAATTATTGTAAAAGTAGGTATAAAACAAGCATTAAAAACATTACAACAATATTGTCAAAGCTGGAGCTAAATATCCGTTTGAATTCGATAAAGACATTTAAATAATAATCAATTAATCATGCCCATGCCTAATTCAAGTCAACTAATTGATTGCATCCACACACCGAAGAGTGACAGCTTTCAACCATGTGTGAATCTATAATGAGAATGGTACTTTGACAGAATACGATGGAGAGGAGATGAAAGGGGGAAAAAAGTGAAGTCCTACCAACCTTCCGCTTTAGGAAGTTCTGGCCAGAGGTTTGAGAGAAAAGAGTGAGAATAAAGAAGAGTTTAGCCACAGGAAGTCACGCCACACATCAGGATCCAAAGAAGAGGCAGCATTATTTGGTCCCTTACACATGCCATTAATAAACCAACCCCTTGATCAACAGTGAAGTAACACAGGGGTTCCCAAACTTTTCAGGCCGCGACCCAAAAATAACGGGGTCAGAGAGCCGCGACCCCCACTATTATAAGAGGTAAAAAATAATAATACATTTTATTTTATTTTTTTATAAATGGAAATGTATGGTTGAAACATGCACACGTTCAAACGCACACACACTAATAAGCATTGGAGGCTTTTAACCAGGGCCGGACTGGGGAAATCATTCAGGCCAGGAAATATAGTGCAAAATATAGCCCCAGTCTGGCCACTTTTTAAGCAGGGGGTCTGGGGGTCCCCCACCAGGACATTTCTTGTTACAAAGACATAATTTCCTGCATTCTGGTGCAGGAATTTTTTTATTTGTACCCTTTAAATGCCAGTGTTTGTGATGGCATCACAAATTATTGTTAAAAAACAGGCTAGCATATGTATGATTAGCAACAACACTGATTTTGATGGATTTTCAGTTTTATTGTAATGTCAGATTGAAAATACAATATTTTATTCAACTTCAGCCCTGATCATAACACCACATATTAATTTTATAATTCTAATCCTTTAACACTTTCTTCGCCAGGCTTATGTACATCATTATACCATCCTCTGCCAGCTCTATTTGTCTATGGAGAAGTTCCCCTTCTTTGCAGGGCTATAACTTTTTAAATTGTATTGCTAAATTGACATTACTATGGCCCATTCAACATCAAGTATCTATTGTTCAGGGTGTAGAAACGTTATACTTTTTCATTCACATATTCATACTAAAATGCGGTCTAAAGTATAAGTATGTTTTTATCGTTTTCTGCAGCTTTCTGCAGAACGTGATTTATAGCCCTAAATGCATTAAATTGATGATTGTATACAGTTTGATAGCGATCGGCGCGAGATAAAAAATTTCAAATGGACGTGCTTCTAGAAGTTACTACTTATCATCTGATGTTGACCGGATGGGGGGGGGGGGGTCGTTTATAATTCCGTGGCCAACGTTAGATGATTCATCTAGTGTGGGTGATATGATCATTAGAGCAGTTTGTATCGAACACGTTAAAAAAAACGCTGAAACTCACCGTAGCTTCCTCGTAGCGTTGGGCAATGAGCGTGGAGCAAAAATATTCCTATTATGGGATGTTGAAATATGCGATCCATCTCCAGGTTGTATAATAGTATATACGTCCAAATCATGTTGTTTATCGAGTTATTGGTAACGGATTGCTATCCATTGTGTCAAGCTCGAGTCCCGGGACTATTAGCGAGTGATCGGACCGAATTGGAATGAGCACCAGTTTCCGTTTACGGTTTGGGCGATCCGCCGATCGGCCACCAGATGGCGCTCTTGAACCGTTGGAGAGTTGAGAGGGGATCAACAATAGATCTCAAGTCTCCGGGGGAGAAATATGATTGCGATCACAGATTTTTGAAATACTGATCTCAATGACGTGTTACGGCGTCATTGGCAGAATGAGCATGGCGGGGAATGACGAGTTTAGGCGTCCTTGGCAGAGAAAGTGTTAAATGCCAGTGTGTGTGATGGCATATATTTGCAATATATCAAATGCAAAGTAGATTTTTCTGGGGGGGATTATTACAGGCTAGCATGTGTCAATGTGATTGGGCCTCCACCAATCACATGCGGCTCCTTTTGTGTGTGTGTGTGAGAGCAAGAGAGAGAGAGAGAGAGAGAGAGATAGTTCTCCAACTTGTGTGAGTTGCAGTGATCTCCTGGTTGTTCCCCACCTAGGTTATCTCTAACTATTGCGCTGCTGCAACTAGTCCTGGCCTGCTTCTAAGTTCAGTGGCCTGACTGCAAAAAAAAAAAAAATTTGATTTTTGATTTTTTTTTTAAATCATCTGGCGATTCCCCCCCCCCCCCCCCCCCCGCGGCGGCTCGCGACCCTCCTGTGGGTTGCGACCACGACTTTGGGAACCTCTAACACACATAGCCCCCCCCCCCCATCTGTTAATTTATCAAGACAATTATATATGAAAGGTGAAAAAAAAGCTAAAGCCAGTCAATATTTACATTTCGAAAGTAAATAAAAGGAATAATTACTCAGCCAAAAACAAACAATACAGGAGGAGTTTTCAAGAGAAGAAAAAGGCATGCAAATGTAGTCAAATCGTGCACTTTCACAGGGCAGCTAAGAGGACAAAGTGACTCCATACCTTCCAATAACTGGGAACTGACATTCACAAACTCCACCTTCTTCCTCAAATAGCGCTGGTTCAGCTTCCAAATATAGGAAATGAAGGAGTTCTTCTCAGCCGTGCTGCTGGCCACCCACCGGTACACCTTCTCAAAGTGAAGGTCAAACTCAGGGTTTTCCTGAACCATGAGAATAGTAAAGCATAGAGAATATGTGAGAATTAAGAGAGGAAGTTGATAACAAAAGAACACTTAAAGCATGAGTCATTGACAAAGAGAGAATGAAAGTTAACTATTTAGAAAATCTTGGTAAACGGTTACTGTGATTTGCAACACTTTATACAACGGCTGGTTTGAATACTCAATTGTGATTGGCTGAGAGGTGGGCATTATTCATAAAGCTGTCGAGACATGGTGCGGCACGGTGGTGTAGTGGTTAACACTGTCACCTCACAGCAAGAAGGTCCAGGGTTCGATTCCCGCTTGGGGACCAGGTTTCCATGATGCCAGGTACCCAGGTGGGGTATCTCCCAGGCCTTTCTGTGTGGAGTTTGCATGTTCTCCCCGTGCTAGCAAGGGTTTCCCCCCCGATAAGATAAACCCAATGGAAAAACATGCACAACAACAGATCGCTAACGCTGTGGTGTCCTTGACGAAGACGGACAGGAGCACTTGGATTGGTCCCCGGGGCGCGGCTCACGTTGACGCCCTATCTGCTCCCGGCTGCCCATGGGGGGAAGGACGACGGGATGGGTCAAGCGCAGAGACTCAATCGCATCGGCGACTGAGGAAAGACAATGCATGTGTGTGTGTGTGTATCCCGGTGTGTATGTGCCGCTCCAATTGCATGTCCAGTTCGTTGCATGCCGAATAAAGACCCCCCTAAAGAGGTCCTGCATTATATTACATCATTTAGGTTTTTCGAAGTGTTCCACAATGCAAACCTGACTATTTTCTGGAGCGGAGTCCAGACCATTCCATTGCATAGGAATGGATGGGTTGGAGTAATTGTTTTCCAGGTATTAGTCTGTACTGTATGGAAACAGTATAACTCCTACCAGAAATTAACAACTTATCAAAACCAATATGTGCAATAGATGTTTTCAGAATTATGTTTTCCACTGAAAAGCCATTGTATAAGCCGGATAATCAAGTAATTTAAACTGTGCAACGCCCTGCCCCTCGTGCCATATTGGAGGCAGTACAGACACCGATTTACCATCCGTTAAAAAGTTGTTTAGACGGTAGGTGACACATGCCCGATAATCTCTGGTAACTACCATCTCAGGGGGGGCAAAGTATCTTGCTAACCTTGCTTGCATCTTTGGCGTCCACTTCTGCAAGATCTCGAAGTTCCCAGGCCATCTGTCGCTTGTAGAAGTCGCCTTTGTCTGACTTCTTCACTTTCACCACCCTCACTTGGACCGGCCTCTCTGTTGTAACTGGAATAGGCAAAGAAAAAAAACATCTTTAAAAAGGGCTGTTATTGTGAAAATGGCCTTCTCCTGCGTTTGGATTGTTCTTAGAACAAGGGGTTGTTGTCTCAACACTGAGAACATGTTAAATATGTACATAGTGCTCTTTCTGCAGTTCAGGGCCCTCATTTATCAATGATGCGTACGCACAGATATGTGCGTAACCCGTGCGTACGATCATTTCTAAGCAAAGTGTAGGACTTATCAATTTGAACGTGTGCTTTGTGCGTTCAGACCGTGTGTACCTGGCGCCCAGCGGTAGAATATGAAGACTGCACGCACCATGAGAAGGACTTTCATGCATTAGATTACTTTCAACACTGACGTGTTCATATGATCCGTAATTCATTATAGTTCATTGTAAAATAGCGACATTAGTGTAATTATTGTCAAACCCTATAAATATAGCATTTGGAATAGGTCTTTCTTTCCGAATGAATGCGGCATGGTTTATATATAGCGTTATCGGAATACTGGTGCACTGACTGCGCTCCGCGGGGAACTGTTTTCAGAGATAGCAGATAGGAAGGAATGAATGAATGAGGGGCAGTCTAATTGCAGAGAGAACATAATAATATTAAGTAAAGTCCGCTACCCGAGACACATTCTCCTTGATTTGTACCGCAATTTGAGACCCACATTGGAGCGTGGAGCAAAACGCAGTGTTGGATGTCGTAATTTCCCCAACCCCCAACTACATACAACATCCATATATCAATAACAGGAGGCCAAGAGAGGATTTTACGCCAGGTTACCCAACATAGACTGTACCTGTAACTGAGGGGTACAATTCCCTGACTGTATTTATAAGTATGGTATCATTAAACCACTACCGCTTTATGTACTTTAACTACTGGCCATACAGTACACGATATCTAAATATGATGAACACTTTCCACAATGAAATCGGTTCCAGTCAAAGGTAATAATCAAATATTTAATGGAGCAAAAGGTACATAGAATATTTATCTTACATTTATCATTTGAATGCACTTGTAAGGCAAATGAGTACTCGTAGGCAAATCAACACTGAATGTCCAATCTCTGGTTACGCAGGAAGCAAGTATACAACCTGGCTCTTAGGGAATTACATCTATGGTACACTTAATGATATAGCGGGATATTCTGGAGGGGGTCCTCCCGGTTGTAAGCCGGTAGGGGGGGTAGGAGAGCCGTCGGTAGTAGACCGTCTGGTCAACGATATCTATGGAGACTTCAAGTACAGAAGACAGTGCAATAGACTCTTGATCCGCAGATGAATACACCTTGGTTCTCTTGTAGGCTGTAGCTCCACAATGAAGAAGAAGCTAGGCGACCTCAGTCTCTCTGAGCGCCGACTCAACTTGACTCCTCTCGGGGGTAAATCCAACACTCACAGGCGTCGGCGATTATCCGCTCCACCAATCACAGTACCAAAGCAAATATATATTCCAGCCGCATAGGGCTCAGCAGTCGTCGGGTAGGTAATCCAGTGTACATGTCCCTCGGTCCTCGCCTAGATCTCCTCGGATGAAAGCGCCATGTGGTCGGCCCAACCTGGATAAGACTCTAGATAACACGAGGACGCGTTGGAGATGCTGGTCACTTTAGAACTCTAACCGCACGATGCACCATACACGATAGACTATTATTACTTGATAGAAATACGTCGCACTCGACGGTACAGTGCCAAACTCTGACAATTCAGTTATTAATTCGCACGAGGTCTCAATGCTATTCTAAGGCCAAACAGGCCATACTTCACCGCACGTCGTATCGTGGGTGAGGCTTCACGTTCTGTTACTAAGTTGGGAAGAAGGGTAAGGGACTTCTACATTTACTTGCGCCATATTTATATGCACGGTGAACAAATAGTGCCACTCTCATTTCGGTAGCCGTATCCCTGAGCGGAGCCGGGGCTAGTACGGACATGTCTTGTCGGTACCTTTGAACTTGACGCCAGGGGCTGGTCCCCTGGCGCCTGGTCCTTTGTCCAATAAGAGAATGAACTATTATGGGCTATAGTAGGCTAAAGGGATATTCCGTGCATATGTACAAGGAATATACAAGGGATATCAAACGATATACAAATACTATTCAATATATATCCATAAATAAATATATATATTCGGTTTAATCTGATCCTTCGTAACAGCCGCCCCCTAATTAGTCCCACCTAATTAGCTAAGCAGAGACAGATTAACCGCACTGTCCACTACTCAATGTCCGCTGTGAGGGTCAGTCAGTTCACAAAGTCATGGGGTCATGGTCGTCATCGATAGTATCGGGGAGCCTTGGCAGTTCTATTAGCCTCGCCACGGGTCGGGTGTAGGTCCGCCCTTGGACGAGCACTTCAGCTGCTCGGACCTTTCCATCGGCACCGGTGATCACTTTGCTTACGCGGCCAGCCGGCCACATAGCTCGGGGTAGTGACTGGTCGATAATCATGACGACTGTTCCTTCTGTCAAATTGTCTCTCTCTTTCACCCATTTCTGGCGGGTCTGTAGAGACGGTAGGTAGTGGAGTAGGAAGCTGTTCCAAAACTTGTCAGCCAATACTTGACTGTACCTCCACATTCTTCGGCCGTTCGCTTCTTCAGGCCTGTACATTGTCTGGGGTAGCGCGGGGTCCAGCCGCCCCATCAAGAGTGTGTTGGGGGTGACTGGGTCGACATCTGCTACATCACTTGAGACGTAACCGAGGGGCTTTGAGTTCAATACTCCCTCGATCTCCGTGAGGACTGTCATTAAGACTTCTTCCGCCACGGTCTGGGCCCCAAGCACGGCGTACAGGGCTGTCTTTATAGAACGTACTTCTCGTTCCCAAGTTCCACCGAAGTGAGGTGCGTTCGGGGGATTAAACTGGAAGTCAATCTGGGATGGAGCGAGGTGGGTCTTAAGTTCTGGGCCCATAGCTTGGAAGCTCTCTCTCAGCTCTCTTTCTCCGCCTTTGAAGTTTGTCCCGTGATCAGACAATAATGTAGACGGTTTTCCTTTCCGTGATGTGAATCTTCGGAAGGCCATAAGGAATGAGTCTGTGCTCATGGTTGGAAGGAGTTCGATATGTATCGCTCTGGTGGTCATGCATTTGAATACAATACCCCACCGCTTCTCGGTTCCTCTTCCTTTCTTTATATACAGCGGGCCGAAACAGTCCATACCGGTGGAGTGAAAAGGCTTGTCGCCGAGTCGGAGGCGACAGGGAGGTAGGTCAGCCATCCGGGGTATACTGGGCTGGGCTCGCCACTTACGACAGTCTAGACAGGTTCGCTGGAAGCGCCGCACTGCTTCTCTCCCTTGCAGTATCCAATAACGACGTCTGATCTCTGCGAAGACTCTCTCTGCCCCTGCGTGGTGCACATCCTCGTCGTATTTCTTTATGATCAGCTCTGTGACCTTGTGTCGGCTGTTCAAGACTATCGGGTACTTGACGTCATCCGGTAAGTCTGGGGCTCTCCGCAGACGACCACCCACTCTGATGAGACTATGGGCGTCGCTCTCGGGGGCTAGGTGGAGCAGTCTGCTGTCTGATGGGACGGGCTTTGCTCCCTGTAGACAGTCTAGCTCATTGGGGAACGAGTCTCTCTGGGCTCGTTGTAGTAGAAGAAGTTCTGCTTCTTCGTAGTCAGCTGCTGAAATGTCAGTCGTGGGCTGAACCTCTGGGTGGTGCCACAGAAATGTCTTTAGCTGCGCACTCTGTAGGGTGAGGCAATCATCTATGTCGGGGTCTGTGGAGACGAGTGTGTTCAATCCACAGAACATAGGTTTCTTGTTTTCGGCCTCCTCTTTACTCGCCTCCCGTGGGGTGGGTGTAGGCCACTCTTCTTCGGGGAGCTTGAGAAACTCTGGTCCGTCACTGTAGAGGTTGTGACGGTGAGGTCATCCAGGGACATTCCCCGGGTGATGACGTCAGCTGGGTTGTGTTTGGTGTCCACATACCTCCAGCTCGCTACTTCTGTTAACTCTTGAATCTCGGTGACTCTGACTCCCACGAAGACCTTGTATCTGCACGAATCAGACCGGATCCATGTGAGTACTGTCGTGGAGTCTGACCACAAGATTGTTCTTTGCACCGGGATGGTGAGTTCACGTTGGATTAACGTGGCGAGCTGCGCTCCTGCTAGGGCTGCGCAGAGCTCTAGACGCGGGATAGATTGTTGCTTTCGTGGGGCTATTCTTGAGCGAGCCAGGATGAAAGCAGTATGTATTTCTCCTCCCTCCTCTCGGGCACGCAAGTAGGCCACCGAACCGTAGGCTACTTCGGAGGCGTCGCTGAATACGTGCAGGTCCATCTTGCATGTCTCTGGCCTCACTGTGGGTGGGAAGTAGCTGCGGCGTATGTTAACACCTGGGAGTGAGCGGAGTTCCGTCTCCCACTCTCTCCATGTGGATGCAAGGTGTTCGGGTATGGGATCGTCCCAGCCCTGGTCCTTGTCCCATAGCGCTCTTACAATCATCTTTGCCCTGGTGGTGTAAGGTAGAATACATCCCAACGGGTCATATTGTCTGGCGAGTGTTCTGTATACACTCCGTCTGGTGGTCGGTATTGCCGTCGACCTTCCCTGCTCCTTGGTCAGGGGTTTGTGTCTATAATGGAGCGAGTCTGTTTTGAAGCGCCAGACTAGTCCTAGTGTCATTTCTTGGGCTTCTCCTGGGATGGTCGCCATCCAGGTGTCGCTGCTCGCTGCCTTGTCCTCGGGGGAGAGGCTGCGCAGTACTTGCGGGTCGCTGCTGGCCCACTGCCTGAGATCAAAGCCGCCTTTGATCAGGGAGGCGCGGAGCTTGAGTAGAAGAGCCTCGGCTTCTTCTGGCGTCGAGACGCTTTGTAAACAGTTGTCCACGTAGAAACTATTTGTCACACTTTGTCGGACCTCTTCATCTGCTGCTGGGTCCTCTGCGACGTGTTTTTGTAGTGCAAACGTAGCACAGCATGGGCTGCATGTGGTTCCGAAAGGGAGGACTTCCCATTGATAGATGGCTGGGTGCTCATCTCCGATCCTCTCTCTCCATAGGAACCGCAGCAGGGGCTTGTCCTCCTCCACTAGTCTCACCTGCAGGAACATCCCTTTGATGTCGCCGCTGATAGCCACCTTGTCCTGGCGGAAGCGTAGTAGCACGCCTAGTAGAGAGGGGCCGAGTGTTGGGCCGGGCAAGAGCTCTTTATTCAGATTTTGTGATCCGATCTGGTAGCTGCAGTTAAACACAATCCGATCCTTGCCGTTGTGGTGGACCTTGTGGTGCGGCACGTACCATGATTCGGTCGTCTGATCGGCCTCTTTAATGTCAATTTTCTTTATGTGTCCCGCTGTGATTAGCTTGTTAATCTCAGCGCGGTACACAGCCTCTTGAGCGGGGTCTTTGGCTAGGCGCCGCTCTGTGTTCAATAGATACCGCTCCGTCGCTTCTTTTGTGGCGTGAAAGGTGGGCATTCCCTCTCGCCTCAGGAGTGGAGTTGCGTATCTCATCACTCCGTTGACTGTGACTCTCTTTGTCCCTTGCTCGAGGAGGGCTATAGCGTAAATATCCTCCTTAGAACGAATGTCTTTCTTTTCGTTCTTAAAGGGCATTGTCTCTAGTGTCCATAGCCTCTCGACATGCTGCAGGAGAGTAGTGTCTTCTTCTGTCACTCTGGAGTGGAGGCAGCTAGTGGCTGCTGTTCGGTTAAGAGACTTGGCGAGGGGGCCTTGTAGTGTCCATCCTAGGCGGGTCTCGACTGCTGCAGGACAACCTCTGGGTCCTGTATGGACCCGGTCTATCGGGACTATGAGGTCTGCATGGTCGGAGCCTATCAGCAGGGTCGGGGTGGCACCGTCTATGAGCGGGATAGGTAGTTGACGCAGGTGCACATATTTATCCATCAGCTTGGCGATGGGGTAGGTGTACTGCGATAGTCCTATTTCTTGGCTGGTGAAAGCATTAGTAATCCTATACCGTCTCTCTGGCTGCCCGCTTGCTGCGATAGTGAAGGAGACATTCTCGCCCTTTATCGTCTTTAGATCTCTTCTTATTGTCCGAATCGTCATCTGGTTTTCGCTCCCCCGCAGCCCCAGCTGGGCCGCAGCGGACGCGAGGAGGAGGGTCTTCTCTGACCCGTCATTAAGGACGGCGTAAGTGTCCATGACCTTATCTTGGTAACTCAGTGTTACGCGGACCACCTTTAAGAGCACCTGGGCGCCCCCGCTGCTAGCGGGGTCAATGTACATAACACTTGCCTTTGTGCTGCTGGATGGTGCAGGCTTTCTTCTGTTACTGTCGTGTAGGACATCTAGGTGGGCTCCGTCACACCGACTACACCTCTTCTTTAGGCGGCACTCGGCTGCCATGTGACTGCGCGCACATCGGTAACAGTGCCTGTTGGACTTTATCCAGTGACTCACTTCTTCAGCGGTCATCTTCTTGAACAGGTCACATTGTGACAACCAGTGTTCCTTTTCGCAGTACGGGCACACCATCTTCCACTTCTCTTTCGTCGAGGGGGTACTGTGGTTCTTGCTGCTCGGTACTGATTCTGATTGGTGCATGACAGTCACCAATCTTCGGCCATCGTTTGCTCTCCTAGGTCCCTCTCTGGAGCTTGGTGTGCTCCGCACGAACGTATCCAACCGTAGGCTGCTGACTTCTCTCGCCAGGAAGTCGGCTAGGTCTAGGAGGGATGGCTCGGGACCGTTAGGATCACGGTGGTCTCTTTGCCGCCTAAAGCGCTCCTGTCGGGCGGGCGGCAGCTTCTCTAAAATCCTCTCGACATTCGAGTTTGCGTATAGTTCGTGCATACCCTTTTCTCGTTGCGCCCCCAGCATCCCTACCAGGGATTGTACTTTGATAGACAGGTCGTCTAGTGAGCGATTGTCTGTTGCTGGGGGTAGGCGGTCAATATGCCTTATCTCTTGTATTACGTAATCCCATATACGTCCATATCTTTGGTCTAGTGCTGCTAGAGCCGCGGTGTATGGGGTCGTAGAGGTGGCATAAGCTAGCGCTATGTTGTGCGCTCTGGGCACTTTCAGGTGCTTCAATAGGATAGCATACTTGTGGCGTTCATCAGCTACATCCACCATCATTGTCTCTAAGCACATCCGTAGCTCCGTGTACTGTGCTCGGTTCTCATGGGTGAAGTCTGGAAACGTCGGTGTGCCAATGTAGGACGCCGTGGATGGCTGGCACATCGGTGAGCGTTGGAAGAGAGGCCTCCTAGGCGAGTCTCCTCTTACGCCTCTCGGTGGGCTGGTACCGGCAGGGTACCATGGCCCGCTGGTCCAGGTGCTATTCCTCGGGACTGGTCGTGCGTCATGCTCACCCGTGAATAGAGTCGGGGGTCTGTAGCGCAGAGCCGCGGGGGTATAGCCTGGGCTGTACTGGACCTCCTGGTCCTGTGGAGTAATGTGCTGCTGTCGGGCTTGACTCTCCTCCTCTCCCTCTTCTTCCTCTGTCAGGTCATCTAGATCCTGTAGTCGTCTATTTAGCCTCTCCGCGGTGTACGCCGTTCCTTCCTTGTAGCTGGGTCTCACTGGGACCAGTCGGGGAAGGAGTTCGGAGGGGGGTATAGGTTCTCTCTGGTGGTCGGGCTCAGGGTCGCTTAATCGGTTAGGGGAGGGTGCCCTTGACCCGTGTCTTGACGAGGCCCTGGAACCCCTTGTGGAGGGAGGGGGTGTTGCCCTGGCGATCAGCTGCTCCATTAGCTGCGCTTGTAATCGGTCGCGCTCGGCTTCGCGCTTGGTGAGAGCGATGTCGCGCTCTGCTTCTCTTTGGGCACCGGCAGCGGCACGCTGGGTGTCGGCCCGGTCTCTTGCCATATTCTCTTCCGTCTGAAGGCGTCTCATCTCCAGACGTATACGCTCTTCGTCGCTCCGTTGCTGCGCTTGAATGCGTTCTCTTTCCATAGTAGAATGTTCGCGCTCACTAAGCGTCTGTGCTTGGAGCCGATCGCGCTCTGTGGAGGCTGCTAGGCTGGCGAGGAACGCCTGTGCCAGCATCTTGTCCGCCTCGCTGGGGGAAGACGCTGGTTGAGGTGATCCGCTCCTGGCAGTACTCGTTGGGGATGCGTTCTCCTGCGGGGAGTCCTGGAGCTCTATCTCCTCGGCGCTCTCCTCATCTTGTTCCGTGCATAGTTCCATCTCTGGAGGGTTGTCTTCCTCCCGGAGCTCTCCGGAGACTACTTCTTCGGTCTTGGCGGGGGGTAAAGTCGTGTCAGTTCCCTCCTGGTCCCCACCGTGAGCTTGGTCAGTTACATTAGAACCCACTAGGGCCTCTGTGGTCGGGGTATCCTGGTTGATAGGGTCGGACATAATTTTACTTTCTACTTTTACCGCGTTTACCGTTTGTAGAAGGCTAGGTAGTATACTGGCAGCGTAATCCTCTAAGTACTGAGGTGGCTGCCGTCTACGCTGCGGGCGTTCTACTTTAGGAGGACCGTTTCGTGGAGTGTTCATCATAGGCCATTTCAATATTAATACCACTATATTAATATTACACTAATTACCCTCCGGCTCGAAGGACCAATTGTAACTGAGGGGTACAATTCCCTGACTGTATTGATAAGTATGGTATCATTAAACCACTACCGCTTTATGTACTTTAACTACTGGCCATACAGTACACGATATCTAAATATGATGAACACTTTCCACAATGAAATCGGTTCCAGTCAAAGGTAATAATCAAATATTTAATGGAGCAAAAGGTACATAGAATATTTATCTTACATTTATCATTTGAATGCACTTGTAAGGCAAATGAGTACTCGTAGGCAAATCAACACTGAATGTCCAATCTCTGGTTACGCAGGAAGCAAGTATACAACCTGGCTCTTAGGGAATTACATCTATGGTACACTTAATGATATAGCGGGATATTCTGGAGGGGGTCCTCCCGGTTGTAAGCCGGTAGGGGGGGTAGGAGAGCCGTCGGTAGTAGACCGTCTGGTCAACGATATCTATGGAGACTTCAAGTACAGAAGACAGTGCAATAGACTCTTGATCCGCAGATGAATACACCTTGGTTCTCTTGTAGGCTGTAGCTCCACAATGAAGAAGAAGCTAGGCGACCTCAGTCTCTCTGAGCGCCGACTCAACTTGACTCCTCTCGGGGGTAAATCCAACACTCACAGGCGTCGGCGATTATCCGCTCCACCAATCACAGTACCAAAGCAAATATATATTCCAGCCGCATAGGGCTCAGCAGTCGTCGGGTAGGTAATCCAGTGTACATGTCCCTCGGTCCTCGCCTAGATCTCCTCGGATGAAAGCGCCATGTGGTCGGCCCAACCTGGATAAGACTCTAGATAACACGAGGACGCGTTGGAGATGCTGGTCACTTTAGAACTCTAACCGCACGATGCACCATACACGATAGACTATTATTACTTGATAGAAATACGTCGCACTCGACGGTACAGTGCCAAACTCTGACAATTCAGTTATTAATTCGCACGAGGTCTCAATGCTATTCTAAGGCCAAACAGGCCATACTTCACCGCACGTCGTATCGTGGGTGAGGCTTCTGTTACTAAGTTGGGAAGAAGGGTAAGGGACTTCTACATTTACTTGCGCCATATTTATATGCACGGTGAACAAATAGTGCCACTCTCATTTCGGTAGCCGTATCCCTGAGCGGAGCCGGGGCTAGTACGGACATGTCTCGTCGGTACCTTTGAACTTGACGCCAGGGGCTGGTCCCCTGGCGCCTGGTCCTTTGTCCAATAAGAGAATGAACTATTATGGGCTATAGTAGGCTAAAGGGATATTCCGTGCATATGTACAAGGAATATACAAGGGATATCAAACGATATACAAATACTATTCAATATATATCCATAAATAAATATATATATTCGGTTTAATCTGATCCTTCGTAACAGTACCCATGTAGCTTTCAAAGCTCCATCAATAAACAAATCCAGTAATGTGAACGGGATTCCACTGTCAATGTACAGATAATCTGCGATGCGCATTTTGGCTGATAATGTCGTTGCCGGTGGCTGGGAGGAACACGACTCATTCAGGCCTAATTGTATTTAATTCAATTGTAATGTTATTACTGGGGTATCTATAATTAAAACATCACTTAAATGCAGATCAGGGTTATCCACTGAAGCCATAATGACTCTGACCAAAACCACGGGCTCACGAGCGCACAATAGGCATTGTATAGAGCGCAGAGTTGGCCTGCTGAAATTGATTTCATTTCAGTCATTACAGTGCTTAATGTCGGGTCAGCTTGTCATTTATTTCTGTCAATGTGCTGGTTCTGTAGCAGGACTGGGTCAGTCAACATCCTTGGCTCCCGGCGCACCGAAGATAGTCTACACGCTCCCTCCTCCTCAGCGGAGTTGTCTGTGAACTTGACAACTTCATTGGATTTATTTATTCTCTAAAAATATCTATAATCATACGATTAAATATTGTTTAAAAGAAAACGCTAAATACTATTATTCTGTGTGTCATGTTTCCAAATAAGATTGTTCACAATCACAACGGGAAATGCTGTATACGTTCAATTTGTTGGTTACACCTCCGTTAGTGATGCACGATATATCGGCCACCGATATGGCATTTTTTTTTTTACACATCAGTATCGGTCCGATATCAAGATAGGGCCGATATAAAAAATATATATATATTTTAATCTTTTTTTGTTCTTTTTACATGTTTTGGCCTTACAGTAAATAGTTTCAAAATATCAGTCATTTCTGAAAATTAGTTACAAAAGTAAAAAATAAATAAATGCGTTTTGGAAAATAGCTCTTTATTTGATTATCATAAAAAAGTGTTTTCTATACAGAGATATCGACATCGGTAAATATCGTATCGGCCAGAACAGCAATATTAATATTGGTTATCGGCCACAATTTTCACATCGGTGCATCACTAACCTCCGTGATCAATCGCGCTCTCAGTGAAGTTTCTCATAGTTCGCTCGGCTTAGACCATTATTTCACAACCCATGGGGGTGTTTCATTACCATCTTTGGATAATCATGCACGAGCATAGACGGTAGAACAAATGGTATTTATCAACACTGAGTGTGCGTAGGACCCGTGCACGCACGGTTGATAAATCCCGATTTTTCTGTGCGTACACACATTCTAAATTCCGTGCGTAGGAACGGAAATAGAACACTTTCTACGCATTGTTGATAAATAAGGGCCCAGCTGTGACGAGAACCATCCCTAGTCTTGAAACGAATTGCAGCCACAATTGCCATAGTTAATAACATGCTTGTATGTGCGTGTGAAGAGATCTTGGAAAAATACACGTGTACAAAATGCTTGTAAATCCTCTCTTTTCTACCATATTTTTTATCTGCAATTTCGTTTGACGGTACAGGCTCATGCACCACTGCTAGATGTACGACAATTATCATTATTGATACAATAAAAGTAGCTCACTCATTACAGGCATAGAATCAGCCGTTGAGAACAGGACTGAAACAGAGAGGTATAGAGGCCGCTAGAATGCATAATCTCAGTGTTCTTTTTCCAGCAAACTTTCAAAGACATGTTTAGGGGACCTCAAATACCTATATTAACTTTGACACTGATGAGTCATTTTCATAAGTTGTGTGTAAGTGGTTCTGTTAGCAAGCAATTAAGATCAATACTCATTGGAAACCTGACATATGGAACCTTTGCCATTCTTCTGTGTTGAAGATTTGAATAGACTCCCACCTGTTGCGCACAGAAAGCAGTTCTTCTTCTTCTTGCCCGCCTTGCAGACATTAACGATGCTGAGGAGGCGCTCATCGTTGGGTGTGAAGATGTCCCTCTGGAGAGCGTGCTTGATGGCCGTCATCCTGGATGCTGTGATGCAAATCATACAGGAACATAGTTACCCTTCATACTCATTCTAACTGTTCCAAATCGAACACATTACCAATGTTATTGAGGATTAGGCAATGTCTCACTGGTAGTGGTCGACCAATATGAGTTTTTTTAATGGCCGATGCCGATATTTAGAGAGCAGGAGGGTTCAATGGCCAATATAATGCAGATATAATGACTTATTTTTGGCATTTGATAAAAACTATTTAATAATAACAAATGACAGTAAGACACACACAAAAAAAATCTTATGTTCTTTAGTATATCTGCACTCAGACCTATTCATTTAAATAAATAAATGTACAGTATGAAACGAAATAAATTTATTTATTAATTTTTTTTAATACAAATTGAATCAAGACACTTGCTGCTAACCTAGGCTAGCTTGCAGCCAGATAGCTTTCTACTGATCGCACAGAGATGAAATTAGTATCTATCTTCTTGTCTGACTCTAGGCGGTAAGTGCATTTCCCATAATGTTGGTGTGTTCCTTTGACTGCCTCCAACCTAACCTAAATAGCTGCATCAGTTCAAATTAGGCTACACTTAATGAAGCTTGGGATTTGCTATTCATGGTTCTCCCACATAATGTCCCAAAAGGTATTCCAATAAGTGATATTCAATCACAAAACACTTTGGTCGATAACAACAGGTGACTAATGAAATAAGCAGGTGATTATCATTAAATGACAACCGTGGCCAATGAGCTGTGGCACTGCGCCATATTGTATGGTAACAAAACGTCATGGGAATAATATGAATATGTAAATTTCTTGACAGACACACACACAAACGAAAAGAAGTCTATGGCTTCCATTGTCTCTTGATGACATCACAACAACAACTTTGACAACCTAGGATGGCTTAGAGTAGACGACAGAGTACAGCAACTTGCAATGGGCCTGGTCTACAAAATACACTAGAGGGCTCTACAGTGCGACCATATTGCTCGCATATGCCCCTAAAAATATGTGTGTGCGAACATGCAAAATCAAGTACTCGCACGGCGTGCAAGTGGGGCCAGCGAGTGCAGAGTACAGCCTCTCATTCGTCCTTTTTTTTCTCCGCTGCGAGAATCGTTAAAAAACTACAAGTCCCACAGTTCACAGCCGCATAAACGTTCCAATCACAGTAGTTTCCTGTGGTCACGCGACTGGAAACCGAAAGTAATGATCAGCGGCTGCGTCACTGTCTGACTCAGTCAAACAATAATACAGCCATGTCGAAGCCCATTAATTTTTATTTTGCGCGAAAGATACCGGAGAATGAGAAGTCAGGCGAGGCAGCTCATGTTACAGAGGTGATGGTTAACGTTAACCAAGATACTGACGCTAGCCAGCATGCTAGCGAAGTTGGCCAAGCTAGCGAGGCTACACCCACTGTAGCACCCAATGTAGCCACTGTAGCTAGCAAAGCTACACCCACTGGAGCCGGAGGGAAGACATACAAATTTAACGTGAATTGGCTAAACATTTCCCCATGGCTAGAGTTCGAAAACAATGTCATGTTTTGTAAATATTGCAAAGTAGGATCGATGCATTGCGATGCATTGTTACACCCCTACAACTGAACTGGCCCACTGTGTATGTGTGTACAGCTAACTTGGCTAGCGTTATCAACCGCAGAGGTGGGCAATGGGTCCAGCTGTAGCGCCGGACGGCCAGAGTGCAAGCGGTGTGGCAATAGGGTCCAGCTGCAGCGCCGGACGGCCAGAGTGCAACGGTGTGACGTCGTAATTGGCAGAATCGACTGTCAATCAATGGTCTACCTGACACGCAAACTACTGTACTGGAGGTGTACACTGTACAGTATTTCAATAGGCAACCCTGAAAGGATTCTTTTTCTAAAAGAGCAACACTAGCTCCCCCCTCTACTGATGGCCCTGGTTGTAAAGCCAGTGTCTCCTTTTTGTTCAATATCACTGCCTTTCTTATTAGGCCTAGTTGTTGGCTACAACTTTGCCATAGTAGGCATAAATCACTTAATTAATAGTTCAAATGTCTGTCCCATTCCCGTTTGCACACGCAGATGATACACACACAAAATAAACTCTGTTACTTGACATATTTTCACTGTGCTCCTAAATATTTTTGGGTGCTCCTAAATTTCTTTGTGTGCTCCTAAATTTTCTCATTTAGGAGCACCTGTGCCCCTAGTGAAAAAGGTTAGCGTAGAGCCTGTCAAAATACTTCCCAAAGGTCAGTGAATACCACGATCACAACATCAGAGGGAGCTCCACAAATCATGTTAAACCCAGATTCGGCTCAAACAAGGGACTAAACACGTTTCGCAATTATGCCACATCAATGTGGAACGCCCTACCCAAAACTGTAAAGGAATGTGAATCACTACCCACTTTCAAAACCACTCTCAAAGAACACCTACGGGAGACTGCAATTCGAAACTGGCCCCTGTAAATGTCCTAACCCAACCCCCTCCAATGTACAGTAAATTACCAAACATGGTTGTCAATATTCCAATGTACAGTTTTGCTTGTACAGTTGTACAGTGTCCCCCACCCACCCCTCCTACCCAACCTACCCAACCCCCCACCTCGAATGTAGTCCCCCCAGCCACCCCCCCCCAACCACCAACCTCCTCCAATGTACAGTTTCTACGTCAAATGTATAATACTCTCTTTTCTAGACTCTTTTTTGTATCACAAACAGTACTGTATTTGCAAATCTGGTATGTCATAAATGTATAGATGTAGCAGTACTGTCTATCTGTATGTTGTGTATGTCATATGTTATGATGAATTGAAAATGGGGGACCCTGATGTAAACAAGACGAAAGTCTTTCTCTGGTCTGCATCCCCTTAACAATTGTATGTATTGTAATTGAGCTGTACTGTACTGTACCCATTCTGCAATCTGTTAATAAAGTTTTCAAATCAATCAATCACAAGAGTCTTGTCTCTTCGGTGTTCAGACTTCACAAATCAAAACTGAGATGTACAGTTGTATATTATGAAAAGAACATTTGTGAATACAAGTTAGATTTACCCCGTTCCGGACACAGTGACATCGTTGTGACACTTACTTGAAAGGGTCACACAAACGAGCCCAGTCTGGTTTATTTGTCATTGGAGTAGCCTAATCCCAGGTTGTCATCAGATAGCCTTGATTCTCTGGGTTTTATAAATCAGAACAAATTGGACAACTAAACCCTCTAACGCTAATAGTCTTTATATATTATATAAGCATTCGCATACTAGCCTGTGTGGTATTATTATGTCTTCGCCCAGAATAATCCTGAATCATGAACTGTCAACAAAACAGCTCAACACTGTCATTATAGGTAGCTAGCTAATTTAGCTAGCTTGCTAACGTTACTGCTAGCCTAGCTTGATTGCGTTACCCTTAATCTTTGCGGAATATACACACATATGGGAAACAGAGTAGCGGAACTAAAACCTCGTAAAATAGTTGGCAATCAAAAGAAGAAAATGTATCGAAATTGACCGTTAAAATACCTTACTACGTTAGCAATCCTTGACCAGCCCGAGCCACTGCCCTCCCACTTCCTGCTAGATAGGTCATGTGACATAACAGGGAGGAAAAAAACATCAGCAGCTGTGCATCTCGACACAGTGTATGGTGTGGAGCTTTGGGCACCCAGCTATGGCTCTGAGGGGACCTAGATGGGTCACTTACAGAGGATTCTTAGCAAATAGCTGAATTTCACAAATGTTGTATTACCGTCTTGTATGCACTGCTACTTTATTCTATAGCAGGCCTATTTCATTCAAATGACTTGCCTGCAAATCTAGGCCTATGCACATAATTGTGTTATTTGTTTTGTTGTTAGTGATTTATAGGTAGCCACTGCACTGGAGCTTATATATATATATATATATATATATATATATATATATATATATATATATATATATATATATATATATATATATATATATATATATATATATATATATATATATATAAAAAACATCATCATGCAGTGTGTTGTAGCCAATTTGATGATTTTACTGTGGTTACTTTATTGTATGAAGGTGCTGTGTTATTGTAAAGGTGTTATGAGATTATTGACTAATGAGCTGGGCAGTGGGCATAGACAGGGTTCAGATGATCTCGGGAACAGCCTATTTATATGTGTTACAGGTTCACAGCGGCAGGGAATTGGGAAACGCCACAGGGAAGCCACAGTTTTTCAACCGTGCGTGTTTTGTTTGTTTTCAGTTGTTTTTAGTTATTTTCTAGTTTATTTTGCAACACAAGTTTATTTGTTTAAGTTACAGTTTAAACACCCAGTTTATGTTATGCTTTATCCACCCTGCAAGCAAGAATAAAACTTTTTTTTTTGATCCACTTTTTCTCCCATTTTCTATATTTTTCTCCCATCCCAATTTCGTATCATCCAATTCAACCCTCCCCTGTCACGGACGCTGTTTCTTGCCTCCCACAAGCCGGCTGCAATGTGGACTAAGTCATACATAGCACAAGTCCCCTCCGGTACTTGAGGTAACAGCAGTCGCATCTTTTCACCTGCGCAGCTCGATCTCTCAGTGGCGAGGAGTAACGCGTGGGAGGCTCACGCTGCCCCCGACACTTCCTGATTCTACTGCGCAGGCGCACCAACCAACCTGTAGGAGTCGCTGTCCACAACGCCCGATCCCCACCCATCAGTTTCCCACCCCCTAATACGGCCAATGTGTATTAGTACGGACGACCAGCTAAACTGAAAGCAAATGTGGAGCGCTGGGCTCGAACTGACGAGCCCAGCGTCTCCAGCATTTCGTGGCGAGTGCCTTGCCCACTACGCCACGTAGCCACCCAGAATAAAACTTTTTTAATGCACTCAATGAGACAACCTGATTTACTGTCAACAGCACCACACGTTGGAAAGAGCTTCGTACCATATCCCTCACCATGGCATCTTTTTGTTGTTCGGTTTCCCTTACACAGTGCGTTGTAAACAGAGTAGTGGACATCAAATTTAGTGTTATTTTCATTATTTGGAAAGAAAAGGAGACGGGTGGTAGGCTTTGCTGATTTCACCTTTGTCTCTGCCTGCAGGAGCAACTGTCCTATTCCACTCCTCTACTTTGATGCTGGAAGAACACAGCATTCTGATGAAGATTCTAATGAAGAATCTTATGGTGTTCTTATTTTCCTCTCCTTAAGCATACAGTAAGCTAGTCTTTTGAGCGAGTTAGGTAGGGTCCAAAATTCCAATCCAGCATCATTGCGATATTATATACTGTAAATTGATAGCTTTCCGTCAATGGCTTTATAGATAAACAGATACTAATATTTACTTTGCCAGTAAATAACACCAACCCACTTTATCAAACACTGCAATGGTAGCCATCTTCAGTAATAAATCTGAGGGCACACTGATCGTGTTTAGGGGTTTAAGAGTGCAGGAGCAGCATTTCTATAAATAATATTTTTATAATTCAACACTGATAGTGCTTCCACAATCCTTGTCCTACTAATCAAAGGGAAGCAGTCATGTAAACATCCCAGTTTTTATTTTTTCATGCCTAGCTTTAGTTAAAAGTATAGATACAATTTGTATGTAGACTAATCATAAAAGAAAACATCCACAGAACCTTTAGAAAAGTTTGGAAAATTTGGTGGGTCCAAAATGGATGTTATTTACAAAATGGATGTTGCATGCATGTAACACATAGATTCTGTGGTGAAAAAGGCGAAACAGCGGCTCTATCACCTGAGACAGCTAAGGAAGTTCAGAGTATCAGGGAAGATACTCCACTCCTTCTATTCCGGGGCTGTAGAGAGCATTGACTGGAAACATCACTGGTTTGGTAACAGCACATTACAGGACAGGAAGGCACTCCAGAGACACGGCACGGTGGTGTAGTGGTTAACTCGCTAGAAGGTCCAGGGTTCGGTTCCCGCTTGGGGACCAGGTTTCCATGATACCAGTTACCCAGGTGGGGTATCTCCCAGGCCTTTCTGTGTGGAGTTTGCATGTTCTCCCCGTGCTCGCAAGGGTTTCCCCCCCGATAAGATAAACCCAATGGAAAAACATGCACAACAACAAGATTTCTAACGCTGTGGCGTCCTTGACGAAGACGGACAGGAGCACTTGGATTGGTCCCCTGGCGCGGCTCACGTTGCGCCTGTCTGCTCCCGGCTGCCCTTGGGGGGGAAGGACGACGGGATGGGTTAATCGCAGAGACGAATCGCATACATGCATCGCCTGCATGCCGATTAATGACCTCCTCTCTGAGAGTGGTGCGCTCAGCAGAGCGTACTACGGGTATTGCATTACCACCCCTGCAGGACTTGTATAACAGGAGGTGCAAATCCAGAGCCTGAAGAATTATGAAAGACCCCCACCACCCCAACAGCCTGTTCAAGCTGCTGCGGTCAGGCAAGCGTCTACGGTCACGCGCTGCAAGAACAGAGAGACTCCGGCTCAGCTTCTTCCCCCAGGCCATCAGAACACTGAACTCTCCACTCACAAGTACACATGAGCACACACAGACACACACACACAACACTCATGCGGCAACCACTAAAACAATCACTTTAAACAAAATGTCACTTTAAAAAATAGAAAGTCACTTTAAAAGGACTTAAAAGGTACTGTATAGTTTAGATACATTGAGTTAATAATTGTAAATTGTATAGTAGTATAGGAACCAGTTTCTCAGGAACTTAGCATGTATTTCTTTTACCATGCATATCTTGTGTCTTACCCAGTGGTTCTCAAACTTTTTACACCAAGTACCACCTGAGAACGTAGCTGGCTCTCCAAGTACCACCATATGACCGGCGTTAAAATACAGTCTATTCAGATATGCGCAGTTCACACAGGAGGCAAATGTATTCCTAATACCATTATGTATTGTTAACTTTTGTCAGACACAGCCACAATGTACAAAGGGATAGCACTAGAACTAGCAAACGCTTCCACACAACTCATACAATGCAAGGGGCATTGAGAACATAATAACTAACATTCTCACATAGCAAGTGAGAAAATTAAGAACTGTATTTCAGCAAATGTACTTAATATTCTCTCTCTCTCTCTCTCACACACACACACACACACACACACACACACACACACACACACACACACACACACACACACACACACACACAACACACACACACACACAATTATTTTGTTACAAAAACTTAATTTCCTGCATTCTGGTGCAGGAATTTTTGAATTTTTACCCTTTAAATGCCAGTGTTTGTGATGGGCATCACAAATTATTGTAAAAAAGAAAAGAAAACACATTTAATACATTTTTTAATGTTTACCATTTAAATGCCAGTTTGTGTGATGGCATCACAAATTATTGTTAAAAAAAACACACAAAAAGTAAAATATTTTCAATATATCAAATGCAAAGTACATTTTTCTGGGGGGGATTGTTACAGGCTAGGCATGTGTCAATGATTAGCAGCAACACAGATTTTGATGGATTTTTTGTAATGTCAGATTTTTTATCTGACATTACAAAAAATCTAAAAATAAATGGTTATGATCAGGGCTGAAGTTGAATTAAAGATTTATGACTGTTTAGACTGCATTACTCTCTGTCACAGTGATCTCCTGGTTGTTCCCCACTTAGGTTATCTAACTATTGCGCCACCGCAACCAGAAACACTGGCCTGGCCTGCTTCTAAGTTCAGTGGCCTGACTGCAAAAAAAATGTTTACTGGATGTTTACTGTTAATGCCTGTGTGTCTAATTTGATGTTATGTTTAAAAAATAATAAAACAAAAAAAATAGTAAAAAAAAAAAAAAAAAAAATGCTTTTTTGTAAATGTTTTCAAGTACCACCAGCAGTACCACCAAGTACTACTAGTGGTACGCGTACCACAGTTTGAGAACCACTGGTCTTACCTATTTTATTTTTTCTATTTATTTTATTTTTTCTATGCCTATTTTTATTATTGTATTTTGCACAATCAATGACCACCCGCATTTCACTGTATGCCCTGGTATGTATGTGACAAATAAACCTTTTGATTCTTGTATCCCCTCCCATTTCCCCACACGGAATGCACCTGATTGGATAAACATGCTGCTAGTTGAGACATGCTGGTACTCTAGTGGCTCAATGTTATCTATAGAACCTTTAGCTATAATTACCTTGATATGCACACCTCAAGTTTTCATGCCATGACTTTTTTCGATTCAAACTTACTGTGGAGTCTTTAAACACTTCAAAAGTTACTTTTATTAAAAAAACAAGAGGTAAACATGGTAACTTTAACAAATGTAAAGGGCACTGATTAGCTCTAAAATTATGTAATTCTAGATTTAGCTTTGCACGATAGCCTGACCACAACAGACAGTAATGTAAGTAGGCTATAGATTACATTCATTTTCAGATTTTACAATTAGCTCTCAATGATAGTGTAGTATCATCCACAATATGGCAATAAGGACAGCATTAGGAATACAGTCATTGCTGCAAAGCCTTTTGTAGGACTACATTTGCATCAGGTTAGCTTTGACATGTTTCTTGTGCATTGGTAAACAAGGTGTAGGTTTGCATTTGAACAGATGTTTACTAAATGTAATATCCATTAGGAAAGCTTTGACAACTGCAGTACAACACGACTGACTGTATGAAAGTAAAACTCACAATGGAATATGTTATGAGGTTAATCTTTGGCTCAGTGGGCTACTTCGCTAGAACTTCACTCACAAAGTAAACTGGTTTAATCTCGGAAGGTATTATTTTATGTGAAGAACAAACATCAGGTTACACTTATAAAATAAATTTAACATTTTGTAATAAAAGCTTCCATTTCTTGCTCCAAGACGTCCTCTCGGAGAGACGAGAGGGAGGCATACGATGGAGCCAGGCAGGAGGAACCTCTCAGAGTCCTAGGGCCCATTTCTGCAACTTGCAGCCCAACAGAGCATTTCCAGCTTCCACACACTCTGTCACACATGGTGCTGAAAAACAGACACGATAAACTATCACCACAGAATACTTACAGTAACCTAATCCCATGTGATGATAGACTGATTTATTTTATTGATTTATTTTTTTCTGCTTAACAATGTGCTTCATGTTTTTTTTGTGTCCTACATGTCAAGACCAAGTACCCTCAATACATCTTAATGGGACTAAATAGGATTATACAGAGCATTTGGAATGAAATAGCATCATGACAATTGTATTACAAGATAGACATAAAAATATATTTTGAAAAATATATATGAACATCTTTTTCATTCCCACCTAGGCCTGAAACCCAGAATATATATATATACCGGTATGTCTGAGGCCAATCAATTGCTCTACAAGTGGTCTACAATTTGAAACCAACATGTCCAGTGTGACATACAGGACTCATTACCTTTCTGAGCACGGAGCCATGACACAGCCTTCATGGCCAGAATCTGCCACTCCTCCTCTGCTTCCATCTTGAAGCCATGGAGCCAGACCAGAGCCAGAATGGTGGCCCACACCTCCTTGCTCACCTGGTACGGGAGAATCAGAGAAGAGGGGAGGGAGAGAGAGGTAGAGAGTGAAGTGGATTCCCAAGCTGTCCTGTTCTGCTCTGATCAGAACCTGTTGCTGGTACTGTGCGTTGTGATTCAATACCTTTAGCTGGGATCACTTCTCTTCAAACTGACTGAGCAGGCCGAAAGGCAGAAGGAATTAGGAGGAAGGTAGTTTAACAGTTGTTTAATCAAAGTTTAAGAGTGTATACAAATTACAATAAGAAGATGCTATGGTTGTTGATCACAAACACTATGCCGTAAGATGATACAACCAGACTAATATTACAGTATAAAGAATGATAATTGATAAGTTGTTGCTGGTCTTTGTTTGATAACAAAGACTTGGTTTTCCCTCCAAAAAGTCCTTTTGTTCTTCTTCTGCCTGCTGCCTTGGCCTCCTTGGTGTTGATGGTGGAGATGGTGAGAGAGGTCTTGTCCTTGTGGGTTTGGTTGGTTGGTTCAGAGTTCTTCTGTTGTTTCTGAGTCCCTCTCCCCCCATCACACACCCATCTTATAGCCCGGCCCAGTGTCTCGGAGTTGATGACATCATCACATTAGTTCCTCCAATCACAGGACTGCTAATCTGGTATTTGAAAATAGGGGTTTGGCTTATAGGCCAAACCCTCTTCACATTTCTGCAAAAAGAGGCTGTCTTTAACCATCTACCTTAAACATTGCCTTATTTTCATTTCAATATTGCATCATTTTCATTTACTAATATCCATATTTGAATTACAATTGCCCACATAAACACAGATATATTTCTTTATCACTAAGTCTACTGACTTTCAGAACATATATCTAACAAATCTAATCATTTTGTTAGCTTAATAGAATACATTTCAATACATAGAACAATCAATTTATCATATTGAACATAAATGAAAATAGCACAGACACATTAACTAATTGTAGACATCTAAGTATGACCAAACCTAATTATATTTTAACTTACTTCAATGACTTAATTCAAGATTCAAATTACTATTTTAACAATATACCAGGAAATAGTTAGCTTGTTTGGAGATCTTCTGTGTGTGTGTGTGTGAATGTGTGTGTGTGAATGTGTGTGTGTGTGTGTGTGTGTGTGTGTGTGTGTGTGTGAGTGTGTGTGTGTGTGTGTGTGGATGTGTATTTGAAAATGTGTGTGTGTGAGTATGTGTGTGTGTCTGTCTGTGTCCCCCAGGCCGTAAAGCAGCTGATAACACTTCATGGGCGCTTTGATCCTTTTAACCTCATCACTGTGTGTGTGTGTGTGGATGTGTATGTGAAAATGTGTGTGTGTCTGAATGTGTGTGTGTGTGTGTGACAGGAACTCCAGCGAGATAACATGTTTACGTGACCTTTTGTCTTTTGTTTTGATCTTTACAGAGCCCATTGTCCCAGGCCATGGCAGACGGCCCTTGGGTGCCTGTCGTAGCTAGAATCATTTGACCACTCACTTCATGTGTAAATCGACCTGTGGCCACAATGTCAATCAGTCTATGTAAACACACACACACACAATCTATGAATTATTGTTTTGAGGGGTAAGTATTTCTACACATTAGTTAATCATGATATATATGTTTGGATTTTACAACAGTCCCCACTTGGATAGTTTACCTATCCTTAATATGTCAAACATAGATATCAATCTCTACACACTACTATCTAGATAACACTTAAGACATTTTAAATCATATTAGGATAACATATATATGGTTTGCCACACTCAGATCCTAAAATTCAAATTAGCCATTTCAGTTTGTGATCATGTGCACAGTCTTTAATAACTTGTTCTCGTACCAAGATCAATGGAGCATTTGAGGAGGGGGGTCCATGTTTTCTAGATTTGACCCTGCCTCCTCTTTATTGCTCAGAGCTGGTGCAATATCACGACTGCTGGGTGCAACTCAGAAAGCAAATTGCCTTTCTAATACACCCCATCTTCTGTCAAGCACATCTTGACTCGTGTTGACCTCTCTTAGAGGGTAGAGCCCCCTGCTGTATCTTCTATTTCTGTCACAGCGGTGGGGAGGTCGTCGCTTGCTGCTCGACCCTCGTTGACCCTCGGATTAGTGGAAGAGGTTTGTTTCTCCTCCCCTCCGCCTGGTCGTCGATAGGGGCGATAGCAGCTCCCCCCCCTTCGCTTGTTGACCCCCTGGTCAATAGTTGAGGCCTTGCTTCTGTTGACAGCCGGAGTTGTTGCTGTCTCCTCGTTGGTTGTCTGTCGTTCCCCTCTGAAGCCTCAAGACTCGGTCACTGCGTTGGCCAAGACTCTCCCGGCCCAAGAGGTAGGCGTCTCCTGGTTCTCCGCAGTGTTGTGGTTCCCCATGGAACCGCTGGGTAGACACTAGCCAGTGTCCTCTCCCATCCGTATCCTGCAGTAAATACATATCGCTTCGAGGGACAGTGGGGATCACTTCTACCACAACAATTGATTGAGAATCCATAATTTTCCTCCCTCAGACTCTCTTTACTGGTCTGAGCTTTGACAACTTTTTTTTTTTTTTTTCCAAATCATTTATCTATATATTTCATGGCTTCTAGATCATTAAATTTCAAAATTCTGAAAAATTCACATGGCTCTCATTATATTATGCTGTCAAAACAGTATACGTATACTCCTCCACCTCTCGATGTGAAATACACAATGAAACATCGTCACCGTCTTCCTCCGGTTTTGGACAGCTGCATCCCGGACCGGACAGCACTGACATCCATTCTCCCAGTAACCTGTGTGTATGGCAACAATCACAGTCCGCCTTAAACACACATCTTCCACATCACAAGCCAATTATCAATTGCACATGTTCACACCCTACACAAGACTAATTTGGCCAATAGCGACCAAATCCATTGAGCTTCATTAATGTACAGAGAATCATGCTCCCCAACACTATCACCAACCACGACACACCCCCAGCCCCTAAAACTGGGTATTCAATGGGCGGAGAACAAAAATCCATAACTAGCTCATGTTTCTTCACTTTGTTCTCAGTCCATTTCACAGACACATACTACCCCGTCCTGATGTGTCGAGATCACTCCCAGCTTGCCAGGTACCCTAAGAAAAAACACACAGAAAGAAAGAAAACAGAAAACAAAATACAAAGAAAACGCTGCCAAACCAATAAATGAAAAAATAAACCAAACTTGTGCTTTAACTAAGAAACAAAAAAGGAAATCAAATGAATAAACAAAATGTACGCTCCCGGCCTAAGTCAGGAATTGCTCGTAACACACTAGAAAAGAGAAGTAAAAATAAAAGTAAATAAACACCTATCCTATTGCTCATAACTGTTAATATGCTTCTATCAATACTATAAAATACTAGAAACAACTATGAGTCTTTTCAATTTCTTAATCATGCAGTCCACCTCTTGATCAATCCGAATGTTGACCGAGCATGGATAATTTACTGATCACTAGCTGCCGCAGTGTCACATCATCACACTGTCTAATATCGATTAACTGTTTAACATAATTTGATCCTCTTGTTAGTCTGATTAGTTCATGCATTTGTCAGTCACCCATACATTCGTTTTTAGTAACTTTCATTCATAATCTAATCACCTAACACCTCTATTTATTTTTTATTCTAATCTAATTAGGAGCATATTTTATCATTCAATATATCCCACCTCTACCCTAGTCAGTTGCATATATTTTTATTCTGCCGGTGGCCTCTGCAGACATGACCTTTGAATATGACCTTTCACACCACAGCCCCAACAACACTGGCGGTCTCCCCCGGGTTGTGAGACCCGGTGGGTCAGTTGCCTGTGACCGGATGACCCTGGGGTCATCGGGCCCAGAACATGTCCTGGTGGTATGCCATCATCGCCATGGTTCCCTGGAGCCTGTTCGGAGGAGAAAGCCACATACCTATTTGGTCCAGTCACAGTTCCTTGAGAGGGGCCCGTGGTTGGGAGGGGCCCGCCACCTGTTCCTGTACAAACACGCTCTGTTGTGGATAGATGGGCCTGCTCTGCACAGTTCCGAGAAATGTGTCCGAGGGTCCCACACGTCCAACAGTGCACCTGCCGCACACGGTAGCCAATCGGATTCCTGCCTTTGCCTACACCTTTTCCTCGTGGTTGCCACCTCGTGGGTGGTCCTATTGGGGTTTGTTGTTGTTCCGGCACGGGACCCCCTTGTGGCCCCAACTGGGCCTGTCTCTGGCCATCTGGTTCTCCAGAGGGAGAGGGAGAGAGGCGATTGGAACCTGTCTCCCCTCCGGGCTGTGTGGACTGGAGTAGGCCTTGGAGATAGTCCACTACCCGTCTAGCCTCGGCTAGCTGTTCTTCGAGAGGGAGGCACGTCTGTAACTGGCAGTCATCTGCAACGGACACTTCAGCTTGGATTGACTCGGGTAATACAGCTGTCTCTGGGTCGCTTGCTGCAACGACTCCCTGTGGCGGAGTAAAAGACATTATTTCCAGTCCCTCCGTCTCACTGGACACTAAAGGGGAGTCGATCAAATTCCAGTCAATCAAGTCAACGTCCAATTCGGTCAATGTAATGTCTGCAGAGGTTATCGGCATTATCTTGATTTGGGTACGCATTCTACACCGGCCTCCTTTAACTACAAGGTTCTGTAATGGCCTGAATATCTTTGGCCATCTTTTCGTCACTTCTATTGTGACATCTCCAGTCGTTGAAATAGACAGATTGTCTACCCTTTCTATGGTCAGTGCATCTAACCCTCCGGTTGCTCCTATCTGTGTATTTTCCATTCTCACCTTCCTTCAATCACTCGTAACGTCACCGTTTGGAAAGCAAGTTTCTCTGTATTCAAACTATTTTTACCAAACTTGAGTTAATTTCACTCACACTTCTATATTGGTGTAAACAGGAATTGATAATCTCGGTCTTGTGATACTATACCCCCTGACTGTCAACAGTCTCTTCGATTTCCCTGTTGGGGTTCGGAATTGTCAGCGCTGGCCATCCGTCCTGGAGCAGCTGTGAAAAGAGAGAAGCAAAAAATACACTTAATTATCAGTGACATTTGCCATTCACAATCCATCATTTGTCTTTAAGCATGGAATGTCGGGCATCTCCTAGACTATGATCATATGAGAGCATTTGTGCAATTTTCGTTTTTGATTTATCAATGACACAGCCTTAATCTTTTTTCCAGTTGTCTCCATTGGAAACCCAGACTCTCAATCCTGTTGTCAAGATCCTCCTTAATACCACTCCGGGGAACTTATTTTCCATCAGCTGTTTCCTGAGATGGTGGTCAATCAGAAAGTTGTTATTTACAGCCTATCATTTCTAAACATCTGTATCGGACATTGTAATTTAGGTGAATAATCTCACTTTTACTCTAATCGTTCTTTGCAAATGACTATGTGTATGTGTAACTATATTTATTTCTGTCCGTGAAAGCCTAGTATGTATTTCGCTCATATTACATTACACATATCAGTAACACACATATTTTCCATTCACAATCTCTCACACAGTTATTATATATCCCCCGTAACACCTAACCCTTTAGGTGTTAAAATAACGCGCTTCTCACGGGAACAGAAATCAATTTTCAGTGCCTTATGTCACTGAAGTCCCCGTGCATTTAGAACAGTGTCACACAACCCGTTCATAACCACAGGCGGCGACACCATCCCCACATTGAAAATCCTGCCGACCAATGACATTCCACTGGCCAACTCGTCCTGTGGCCCACGGCATCACCCCCAGTTTGCAACCTGGAACGCGAAACCCCGGGCCCCCACTCAAGGATATTCAAAGATCATTCCACTCACAACCACTGCCACACACATACAGCACCTCACTCAACCACCGTAACCAGTCACCCAAATACTCACACACAATATAATTCGACGCGCGTAGTGTGGCAGCGAGCCTTTGACGAGTGCACGCATAGCGCACCCCCGTTAATGCGCGGTGGCAGACAGCGAGCCCACCCCCGCCACGACGTTTAGCAGTCCCCGTACCCCTGGTAAAATGAAAAATGTGCGCAGTGTGACAGCGAGCACCGACGAGTCACACACAGCGCACAAAGCGTGGAGGCAGACAGTGAGCCACGACGAACTGTCTACCCACACCCCCATTGCAGGCGCAGCCGAGTAGAGTAATTATGCTCCAACTTACGGCCCACCAACATGAACTGGAACGGAGCCCCAGCCGGGGCCCGCCCAAATGCAAGGAAAGAAGTACGAGCGCCTTGTCGAACAAAGCGTAGCCCCAACGCCAGCCAACACCACTGCCAGCACTAGAAATTCCCTAAAAATAACAATAAAACTGAATTTGGAATAACAACATACGCATAATAAGTCCCAAACTCAGCCTACAATAAAACTGAATATGGAACAACAACATACGCATAATAAGTCCCAAACTCAACCTACCGCCTTTTAAACCTTACAGTAAACAGCAATAAACAATATACCTAGCACTACACCGCGTTTGAAACCCATAAAAAAAACTCTATATACAGGCCCTAAACTAGGAGAGAAAGAGAAGCGTTTCGGGGGGGCCGAAATATATGGAAGAGAGGCGGTGTGGGAATGAGGGGAGCGAGTGAGAGGGGGGGTAAGAGAGAGAGAGAGAGGGAGGGAGAGGGAAAGAGGGGGGGAGGTGAGAGGGAGAAAGAAAGAGTGGGGGGGTGAAAGGGAGAGGGAGGGTGAGAGAAGGAAAGAAAGAGAGGGGGGGGGTGAAAGAGGAAGAGAGAGAGAGGGAGGGGAGGCGAGAGAGAGAGAGAGAGAGAGAGAAAGAGAAAGAGAAAGAGAGAGAGAGAGAAAGAGAAAGGGAGAGAGAGAGAGAGAGAGAAAGAGAGAGAGAGAGAGAGAGAGAATACGAGAGAGAGAGAAAGAGAGAGAGAGAGAGAGGGGGAGAGAGAGAGAGAGAGGGAGAGAGAAAGAGAAAGAGAAAGAGAGAGGGAGGGAGGTGAGAGGGAGAGGGAGAGAGAGAGAGAAAGAGGAAGAGAGAGAGAGAGAGAGAGAGAGAGAGAGAGAGAGAGAGAGAGAGAAAGAGAAAGAGAAAGAGAGAGAGAGAAAGAGAGAGGGAGGGAGGTGAGAGGGAGAGAGAGAGAGAGAAAGAGGAAGAGAGAGAGAGAGAAAGAGGAAGAGAGAGAGAGAGAGAGAGAGAAAGAGAGAGAGAGAGGGGGAGAGAGAGAAGAAGAGAGGGGGAGAGAGAGTGTACAATGAAAACGTTCTGTGAGCAGAATCCAAACATATTCATCCTGTACACTTCTGCCCCCTACTGTATTCCCAATAAACTCCACCTTCCCCTTAACAATGGACGCTCGCCTCCCCTACCAAGATGGACGCTCGGCACCCTCCCAAGATGGACGCTCGGAGCCCCGTCAAGATGGACGCTCCCTCGCGAGACATACCGAGAGTCCCGTCATGCCATGACGTCAGCACAGTTAGCTTAGCGCGCACCCTTATGACGTCACAACCGGCGATCGCTTTAGCCGTTAGCGTGGCTAGGTAGCATTAGCTTAGCTTCTCCCATGATCCCATAAAAACGCTTCCCAACGACCCGTTTCGCCGCGCGGGCCGTCCCCTCGCAACGTTAATATAATACCACATACCCCACAACAGAATCCTATTTCCCTCAAAACGCCAGTGTAGTGATCTAATTAGAAATATAAAAACATAATAGTAAAACACCAGTTTGACCCCTCCGTCGTCATTTCCGGCGAGCTTAGAACGACTTCCGGGTCCCCGTCTAGCTAATCCCAACCACATTAAACGTTACATATCTATTTTATCCGCCACGAATATGAAAACTTTTAAGTGCATTACATATCCCCGTAATCTCAAGACACTATCGATCGACCTTATACATTTGAATTACGTCTACTTTTCCCTCCGTTTGCTCCGGTGCCTCAGAGGCTAACACAACAGCTAACCGCTGCTGCGTTCGACGGGCCTCGGAAAACCGGCGTTTCCATTAAACTCCCCCACGGCCAATCGGTGACTTAAATTACATAATAACATAACTATACTCTCACACATCCCACCAATCACTCCTAACCATAAACATTCGCCAACCATACATCACTCCTAACCATAAACATTCGCCAACTATACAAGCATGCACGCTTCCTAACACAATTAAAAAATACAAAATCAGCATTCACGCACATTACCGTCTCTCGAACGCCGCACGCGGCGCGACCGGTAAACCTTTCATTAAGCACTATTTTTGTTACAGCCTAACGCCGTCTAATTTCAACACGCCCGCCCGTGCCCAAGGCTAAAACCAGACCTACTTGTGCTAACTCTCTACTTTAGAAAATACTACGCAACGGCGTGCTTCAGTCTACTTCCTATAAGACATACAACGCACGGTGTCTACCTTGGTCCAACTCTGAGCACGAATCTAAGACATGTTCCTGTCCCCCTACTTGTTCCGACTGGCAGCGGCGACCCGTTCATTGTGCTAACATTTTACATTAAAATATACTACGCACGGTGTGTACAGAGCCGCCCTCCCCAGCCAGAACATTCAATTTAATTTTCCCTTACATCATGATTACATGAGGTTAAATTCTTAGCAACCCCCTCCGCGGTTCGAATTGAGCACCCATACATTATCACACTCACCTCTCAGTAACTCTTCCAGTTACTTTGAAGACGATCGATCAGTTGTTCTTCTCGTCGACCGGCGTGTAGAGAAAAAAATTCTGTTGTTGTGGTGATAACACGAGCACTGTGATTCACTGAAGTCCGGCACCAAAATGAAGTGGATTCCCAAGCTGTCCTGTTCTGCTCTGATCAGAACCTGTTGCTGGTACTGTGCGTTGTGATTCAATACCTTTAGCTGGGATCACTTCTCTTCAAACTGACTGAGCAGGCCGAAAGGCAGAAGGAATTAGGAGGAAGGTAGTTTAACAGTTGTTTAATCAAAGTTTAAGAGTGTATACAAATTACAATAAGAAGATGCTATGGTTGTTGATCACAAACACTATGCCGTAAGATGATACAACCAGACTAATATTACAGTATAAAGAATGATAATTGATAAGTTGTTGCTGGTCTTTGTTTGATAACAAAGACTTGGTTTTCCCTCCAAAAAGTCCTTTTGTTCTTCTTCTGCCTGCTGCCTTGGCCTCCTTGGTGTTGATGGTGGAGATGGTGAGAGAGGTCTTGTCCTTGTGGGTTTGGTTGGTTGGTTCAGAGTCCTTCTGTTGTTTCTGAGTCCCTCTCCCCCCATCACACACCCATCTTATAGCCCGGCCCAGTGTCTCGGAGTTGATGACATCATCACATTAGTTCCTCCAATCACAGGACTGCTAATCTGGTATTTGAAAATAGGGGTTTGGCTTATAGGCCAAACCCTCTTCACATTTCTGCAAAAAGAGGCTGTCTTTAACCATCTACCTTAAACATTGCCTTATTTTCATTTCAATATTGCATCATTTTCATTTACTAATATCCATATTTGAATTACAATTGCCCACATAAACACAGATATATTTCTTTATCACTAAGTCTACTGACTTTCAGAACATATATCTAACAAATCTAATCATTTTGTTAGCTTAATAGAATACATTTCAATACATAGAACAATCAATTTATCATATTGAACATAAATGAAAATAGCCCAGACACATTAACTAATTGTAGACATCTAAGTATGACCAAACCTAATTATATTTTAACTTACTTCAATGACTTAATTCAAGATTCAAATTACTATTTTAACAATATACCAGGAAATAGTTAGCTTGTTTGGAGATCTTCTGTGTGTGTGTGTGTGAATGTGTGTGTGTGAATGTGTGTGTGTGTGTGTGTGTGTGTGTGTGTGTGTGTGAGTGTGTGTGTGTGTGTGGATGTGTATTTGAAAATGTGTGTGTGTGAGTATGTGTGTGTGTCTGTCTGTGTCCCCCAGGCCGTAAAGCAGCTGATAACACTTCATGGGCGCTTTGATCCTTTTAACCTCATCACTGTGTGTGTGTGTGTGGATGTGTATGTGAAAATGTGTGTGTGTCTGAATGTGTGTGTGTGTGTGTGACAGGAACTCCAGCGAGATAACATGTTTACGTGACCTTTTGTCTTTTGTTTTGATCTTTACAGAGCCCATTGTCCCAGGCCATGGCAGACGGCCCTTGGGTGCCTGTCGTAGCTAGAATCATTTGACCACTCACTTCATGTGTAAATCGACCTGTGGCCACAATGTCAATCAGTCTATGTAAACACACACACACACAATCTATGAATTATTGTTTTGAGGGGTAAGTATTTCTACACATTAGTTAATCATGATATATATGTTTGGATTTTACAACAAGAGAAAGGTAGACAGAGAGGACATTAAAGTCTGCGTGGAGTGAGCAGTCTGAAAAGTAGAGTGCTGGGTAACATGACATGGGTCTGGTGTTGCCATCTCTTCCAATCAATGGTTGTTGCCAGACGATGTCACACATGGGTTTTCATAACCGAGAGGGACGACAGTAGCTCAGGAGGTAGAGTGGTCGTCTGGTAATCGGAAGGTTCCCAGTTCAATTCAGGCTCCTCCCGGCAGCCTGTCCTTGAGCAAGATACTTAACCCCTAACTGCTCCCGATGAGCAGGTTGGCACATTGCATGGTTGCCTCTGCTGTCGATGAGTGAATGTGGGGCACAAGCAGGGGCGGACCTTCCTACAGGCGATATAGGCGGTCGCCTAGAGCGCCACCCAGAGGGGGGCGCCAAAAAAAAAAAAAAAAAAAAAAATTTTTTTTTATGTGTAGTTTTGGCGCCCCCCTCTATATCTGCAACCATTATTTTTACATTAAAAAAATTCTAACATAAGGGAAAATGAGCCAAAAATCTAAAACGGTCGGTCGGTCTGAGCCTCAGCTTTAGGTGTTCACAGTCAGAACATGCTAGAGCGCTGTGCATTGATGGGTATCGGTCAAGTGTTTATAGAATTGAACGTTGAGGAAAGAAAGACTAACGTTAGAGAACTATGAAGGAAAAAGCCAAAAGTGGTGAATCTCGCCTAGGGCGCCAAATGGGCTAGGTCCGCCCCTGGGCACAAGTTGTAAAGTGCCTTTGATAAGAGCACTATATAAATGCAGTCCATTTACCATTGGAGCCCATGATGAGTGCAGAAGAATGTTCACCAGATTTGACAAACGTGTCCTTTTCTTCCCTCTCTGGAGGACAAGGCTGTGCACTTCTACTGCGGTGTCTTTCCTCACTGTAGCCACTGTTCCTCACATTTTCGGTAAAAACCTTTTCACAGAGGCTCCTAAAAGGTCACCACATTTGTTGCTAGTTTCTTGTATTTTCTTTTGTTATATAAAAAGGAAGTCACTAAGATAAAGAGTTCCCATTAGTGGGCAACACTAAGGTTATCTGTAGAAAAATAAATAAATATATATATTTTTTTAATCTACCTTTTCTCCCATTTTTCAATTTTTTCTCCCATCCCAATTTTCGTATTGTCCAATTCTTCCCTCCCCTGTCTCGAACGTTGCTAGACCATGCCTCCCACTGGTCGGCTGCAATGTGGACGAAGCCTTGCATCACGTGTCCCCTCCGGTACACGAGGAGGCAGCCGTCGCATTTTTTCACCTGTACAGCGCGATCTCTCAGTGGCGAGGAGTAACGCGTGGGAGGCTCACGCTGCCCCCGATACTTCCTGATTCTGCTGTACAGGCGCACCAACCGGCCTGTAGGAGTCGCTGTCCACAACGTCCGATCCCCACCCACCGGCTTTCCCACCCCCTCATACTGCCAATTGTATTAGTATGAACGACCAGCCAAGCCGGAAGCAACGCCGAGAGCTGGGCTCGAACCCAGCATCTCCTGCGTTAGTGGCGAGCGCCTTGCCCACTGCGCCACTTAGCCACCCTCAATAAATAAATACATTGAAATAAATGTTCTGATTAGAATAGAATTGGCTCCACATCTGATATCACATTAGGAAAGAACAATGTTACCAAAAATAGCCTATTGAATTAAGAGGAAAAAATAACAATATATTAAAATTAGATCTAGAATAGTTTCTATAGGGAAGATTTGTCTATGTTCCATAGACTTCGAGGAGTTATATCCAATTGTTGAAAAGATAAAGAAGTGGCACATATGGGACCTTTAACAAAGAACAATGATGTAATGGACGGAGATGGGTTAACTTGTACATCAAGCATTTTGTCATCATCAGAGGGCTCACTAAACAGAAGACAACGAGGGGCGGTAACGTGCTAATTTGGATCTGAATGCAGCCAAAAGTTTATGCATCCTGGTTGCTGAGTAGCACAAGGTGGATAGAACACTGCATGACAATAGGCGTGTTCGAGATTGGCGAGGCGGTCGCAGATCTGTGCACGTTTTACTACGGCCTCGCCAAGCGCGTTGCATGACGGTTAGAATGTTGTCCGACTTGCTCTGAAAATCTGACGAGACAAGACGCGAAAATCTCGTAGGAGCGAGCCAGGCACAGCCTTCAGAGCGAGGCTCCACAGTACCTCTCACCCGACTGCTCCACGCAAATGCATGATGGGAAGCGACTTGCTATCTCTGCGCAAAGCGCCTATTGGCTCAGAAAAGTTGTCACCTGATTGTCACCACCAACCACGCCCACAAGAGGAAGTTATGAGACGTTTGATTGATTGATTGATTGAAAACTTTATTAACCGATTGCAGAATGGGTACAATAATACAGTACGGGTCCCGTCTATCAGATATATGTATTATTATTGGATACAGGAGTTTGGGTACCAAGAGCTTCCTCAAATAACGTTGTCATCATATCATCATGATAAACTTCAAGCTGTCAGACACCAAATTATTTTTATCAGAGTAATGAATGCTGTCTTAATAACCATCTCTGCAATGAAGTTTACATCAAAATAACAATATATCAACCCCCCTGAACAAATGGTGATTGCTTCTTCAAGTCGATTCTACAGACGGACTGTTTCTATCATCGGAATTAAATAATTATAATGATAATAAATACGACAATTATGTTTTGCATTTATAGTCATGACTCAATGAGCAATCTGAGCATTACCGCTCTATGTACAGTACTCCTCTAAGCAATCTGGCTCTCAGTTAACCCAATCGCTAGATAGATGAACGAATTCCATATAAATCTAGTTCATTAACGATGCAGCAGCTGAGCTGATACTGTATCCCACACACACACGTGTCATCTGTTTTGCCTCAATATATACTGTATATATAATTCCGTTTAGCCTCAATATACAGTATATATATATTAAGCGACCTTGGATTCTATGAAAGGCGCTATATAAATTTGATCTATTATTATATATATATATATATATAGATATATATAGATATATATTGATGCAAAACAGAATTATTCAGCAGTGTGTGTGTTGTGTGTGCGCTGCGGTGGCCAGGAGCGCGCAACAAGATGGTATACATTATGGTATATGAATAGTATATTCCACTATAGCAGTATATGGTGTGCTGTACATTTGAATCTAATCTAATTTTGCACACGGCCATTATAATGAGCTGGACAGGTGTGTATGTGTGTGTGGTGACGTGAATGCGTATCTGCCATGCAAGACTAGGCGAGCAGGCTGTTGTCAAATCTGAAGTGTCCGACGTTCTGACTCCTCCCCCGGCTGCACTAGTCTACTCTCGTCTATTTTCGAGGCGAGCCGAAATCAATCTCGAACACGCCTAGTGACTCACCTGTGCAGGCTTAGTCTTCTCCAGCTCCTCGCTGCTCTTCTCCAGTGAGACTCACCTGTGCAGGCTTAGTCTTCTCCAGCTCCTCGCTGCTCTTCTCCAGTGAGACTCACCTGTGCAGGCTTAGTCTTCTCCAGCTCCTCGCTGCTCTTCTCCAGTGAGACTCACCTGTGCAGGCTTAGTCTTCTCCAGCTCCTCGCTGCTCTTCTCCAGTGAGACTCACCTGTGCAGGCTTAGTCTTCTCCAGCTCCTCGCTGCTCTTCTCCAGTGAGACTCACCTGTGCAGGCTTAGTCTTCTCCAGCTCCTCGCTGCTCTTCTCCAGTGAGACTCACCTGTGCAGGCTTAGTCTTCTCCAGCTCCTCGCTGCTCTTCTCCAGTGAGACTCACCTGTGCAGGCTTAGTCTTCTCCAGCTCCTTGCTGCTCTTCTCCAGTGAGACTCACCTGTGCAGGCTTAGTCTTCTCCAGCTCCTCGCTGCTCTTCTCCAGTGAGACTCACCTGTGCAGGCTTAGTCTTCTCCAGCTCCTCGCTGCTCTTCTCCAGTGAGACTCACCTGTGCAGGCTTAGTCTTCTCCAGCTCCTCGCTGCTCTTCTCCAGTGAGACTCACCTGTGCAGGCTTAGTCTTCTCCAGCTCCTCGCTGCTCTTCTCCAGTGAGACTCACCTGTGCAGGCTTAGTCTTCTCCAGCTCCTCGCTGCTCTTCTCCAGTGAGACTCACCTGTGCAGGCTTAGTCTTCTCCAGCTCCTTGCTGCTCTTCTCCAGTGCCACTGCCAGGGCCGGCTCCAGGAGCCAGGAGCCTGATGCTTTCTGGAGGGAGATCAGCTGCAGCAGGGGGTCTCTGCTGGGTGGAGGAGGGGGTTCTTCATGAGCCGAGGAGGAAATAAGAAGATTATTTATTGATCAGAACAATCTAAAATTAAAAGTCTGATTCATTAAACAGACGATTAACCCATGATCCTGCTTAATTGACACTGATGAAGCATCAATGGACATTATCGAACGGCCTGGTTTTGGTGAGTTGCTGGAGCCGGATGAGGATGCGTCTGAACAACCCCCCTGAACAAATGGTGATTGCTTCTTCAAGTCGATTCTACAGACGGACTGTTTCTATCATCGGAATTAAATAATTATAATGATAATAAATACGACAATTATGTTTTGCATTTATAGTCATGACTCAATGAGCAATCTGAGCATTACCGCTCTATGTACAGTACTCCTCTAAGCAATCTGGCTCTCAGTTAACCCAATCGCTAGATAGATGAACGAATTCCATATAAATCTAGTTCATTAACGATGCAGCAGCTGAGCTGATACTGTATCCCACACACACACGTGTCATCTGTTTTGCCTCAATATATACTGTATATATAATTCCGTTTAGCCTCAATATACAGTATATATATATTAAGCGACCTTGGATTCTATGAAAGGCGCTATATAAATTTGATCTATTATTATATATATATATATATATATATATATATATATATATATATATATATATATATATATATATATATATAGATATATATTGATGCAAAACAGAATTATTCAGCAGTGTGTGTGTTGTGTGTGCGCTGCGGTGGCCAGGAGCGCGCAACAAGATGGTATACATTATGGTATATGAATAGTATATTCCACTATAGCAGTATATGGTGTGCTGTACATTTGAATCTAATCTAATTTTGCACACGGCCATTATAATGAGCTGGACAGGTGTGTATGTGTGTGTGGTGACGTGAATGCGTATCTGCCATGCAAGACTAGGCGAGCAGGCTGTTGTCAAATCTGAAGTGTCCGACGTTCTGACTCCTCCCCCGGCTGCACTAGTCTACTCTCGTCTATTTTCGAGGCGAGCCGAAATCAATCTCGAACACGCCTAGTGACTCACCTGTGCAGGCTTAGTCTTCTCCAGCTCCTCGCTGCTCTTCTCCAGTGAGACTCACCTGTGCAGGCTTAGTCTTCTCCAGCTCCTCGCTGCTCTTCTCCAGTGAGACTCACCTGTGCAGGCTTAGTCTTCTCCAGCTCCTCGCTGCTCTTCTCCAGTGAGACTCACCTGTGCAGGCTTAGTCTTCTCCAGCTCCTCGCTGCTCTTCTCCAGTGAGACTCACCTGTGCAGGCTTAGTCTTCTCCAGCTCCTTGCTGCTCTTCTCCAGTGAGACTCACCTGTGCAGGCTTAGTCTTCTCCAGCTCCTCGCTGCTCTTCTCCAGTGAGACTCACCTGTGCAGGCTTAGTCTTCTCCAGCTCCTCGCTGCTCTTCTCCAGTGAGACTCACCTGTGCAGGCTTAGTCTTCTCCAGCTCCTCGCTGCTCTTCTCCAGTGAGACTCACCTGTGCAGGCTTAGTCTTCTCCAGCTCCTCGCTGCTCTTCTCCAGTGAGACTCACCTGTGCAGGCTTAGTCTTCTCCAGCTCCTTGCTGCTCTTCTCCAGTGCCACTGCCAGGGCCGGCTCCAGGAGCCAGGAGCCTGATGCTTTCTGGAGGGAGATCAGCTGCAGCAGGGGGTCTCTGCTGGGTGGAGGAGGGGGTTCTTCATGAGCCGAGGAGGAAATAAGAAGATTATTTATTGATCAGAACAATCTAAAATTAAAAGTCTGATTCATTAAACAGACGATTAACCCATGATCCTGCTTAATTGACACTGATGAAGCATCAATGGACATTATCGAACGGCCTGGTTTTGGTGAGTTGCTGGAGCCGGATGAGGATGCGTCTGATGGAAACAGAGGACTACATGGTAGAAGCGGACGGGTTCTTGTTCGATGCCCCGGTGGAGACATATCCGCCGCCCTTCCAGGTAACACTGGAGGGGGGTGAGAGGTCTCCTTGGGGTTCCTCGTACGCAGATGTTGGGTTAGAACCTCCGACTCGGCGGCGGGATGCCCTGCTATCAGCCACATCAGAATGTGGCTCTGTAACCAGTAGTCTGCTGCATGTGAGGGACGCAAGCTCGGTGGGGGAAAGTATGCAGGGGGAACTGCGTGCTTTGTTCCCCGAGCTCATGGCGGCGGCGGCAGTCGCAAACGGCGTGCCGCTGCCGCAGCCACTGCCTGTTCCTATTCCTGACGATCTCATAGGTCATCTATGGCAACGCCGTCCTGTGAGAGGGATGGACGTTGTCTGTCCATTTTTCCCCTCAATGGAGGCCTACGTCCATCAGGGACAGGTGGTCTCCCACATCATGGGCCTCACCCCCGCCTACGTGCAAGTCACGAGGGTGGTGGGTTTGGTAGAAGGCATGAAGGAGGGCGTGCCTCGGCTTGATAGGCCGATGGCGGCGCTCCTTTGTCCTGAGGTGGTGTGGGAGCCGTTACGGAAGCCGGTTCCCCAAGGGAAATCGGCGAGGTGGTTGGCTTTCTGGAGTGACCAGTCATTTATCTCCGCGACGCAATCTCTGGCTGCCACTTCTAACATCACGCAGCTGGCGAGATTCATGTCCGGGATACTGACGGGCGGTATGGAGCTGACTGATTTGCAACATGATCAGCTCGCCCAGTCGGCAGGAGCCATCCTGCATCTGATCCAGCCGCAGGCCATAGCCGCTGGGAAAGTACGCGCCCTGGCCACTCTAGTCCAGCGCCAACTTTGGCTGGAGCAGGCGCGTGTGCCGGAGAAGAAGAGGACTCCACTTCTGACGGCACCCCTCTCCGATGCTGGACTTTTCGGGTCGGCACTGCAATTGATGACCTCAACCTTCAGGGAGATGCAGGAGGAGCGTTCCGTGCTCCAGCCTCATTTCCCCCCGCCTGATGTCGCCGGTGGAGTCAGACGGCAGGCTCGTCGTTGGGGTTCCGCCGTCGTAGCCGCCGCTGCTACCACCGCCACTGCTGGACCTTCGGCCAAGAAGGCCAGGAGGAGAGAGGGCGCCTCCGCCACTGCAGCCGGCCCATCTACGCCCGGAGGTGACGGTAGGGATCGTCATGACCAGCCTCCGATCGTTTACCGTCCCTCCGGGGCTCCCCGGGGTGGCAAGTCCCGAGCGGCTCGTGGCAGGCATCGCTGAAAGTATGACTTTTTCCCTCTGTGGTCCCCCCCTGTTCCCTTCCCGGCCCAAATATGATTTTTGTTTATAGAAAATAAAGAGTCCCTCCTAAATGGAGGGACTGTATTTTTTGTTACAAACTGTGTATTTATTCACCAAACATATGATGGGGATACGACGTGTGAACCTTTCGCTAGTGTGGGTTTGATAGGAGGGCTAGACTTTAAGTCTTGTTGGTCGCTACATTCATGTTAGAGCTTAAGCAAGGCCTGCAGCTTACACTCGGTTGAAAAAGGTTTTTTCTGCCTCGACCTGAATCTTCACATAAAGGTAGAGGTTAGTTGTGTGCTCTGTTGCTTAAACAGTGATATTGAGCCGCAACACTATTGTGTTGGTCTGCAGTAATGCTCGTGTATGAAAAAGTACCGCGGTTCAGGCCGCTCTCTCTCTCTATCAGATTTTCTGTGTCTTGCAACATAAACACGGGTGTCGGGTTCACACATACATAACTTGGCCTTGTTATAAACCCTGTTCACAGACGTGTCTGTGGCTAGCCTGCATTGAATTAGCTTTGCGCTGTTCATTAGCATACTGGCTACTTAAGGTATCATATGGCTGTTTTGTTGTTGTCGTATGCAAGGGTTGGGCTTGCGAGGGGGTACCGGATAAACCCCTCCTTCCCTCTTCTGATTGGTCAGGGTTTTTTTTGGACTCTCTTTTCATTCGGTCAGGGCCAAGCTGTTAGGCAGCTTGGCACGGGGGGGGGAGGGTTTCCCTGACTCCGCACCTATCACGGGCGGTTGAGTCATGGGTTTCCCCCCGTCATAGAAAACGTCACTAGGCACGTTTCTATTGGACGACGGCTTCCGTGAGTTTTTTCAGACCCGTATGTAGGGTCTGTCATTGTCAAGTTGTCGGGGCAGAGCGTAGGAACTTACTGTTCTACTACGCTCGATATATGTGTGACTTGAGTCTGTTGGTCACATGACTCAATGTTACCCTGACTTTTCAATCTGTGGCTCACGTGGGAAGTCTCTCTGAGGATTCCCGTCTCCTCTCTGTGGTGAGGGTGGCGGGATGTAAAAATGTTTTACCCTCGGCCGCGTCATGTGGGATTCATGTCAGTCGGTGTTTCTTTCTTTTTAATAATAAAACAAGTGAAAAATATGAAGCACGACAACTCCTTGTCGTTCTCCCAGGCGACTTGAAGGACCAATGTCTGGTGTCTGGTTAGACTATCCATTGATGTGTTTGGGTCTCGACGCGTACATAGTGCTGGCTCTGGGTGTTTTCTGATAAGAATCACGCAGGAGGCTAGTACGCCTTGGTTGCTCGTTATTAAAACAGCGTTTTTATAGGGCAACTGGGATGGGGATTTTTTCCTCTTCCGAGCGCCTGTTACTGGGTCTCGACGGATTCTCGTTCATATCTGGGGGATGTTAACGGAATAGATCAGAACATAGGTAGAGGGGTCTCACGCCCTTGGGGTGGGCCACTGAGCGCGGTACAAATGGGACCGTCTGGGTGGCGCCCTCTTTTCATGTTTTAGATCGACACGCATACCTACCCCCTCTCCTGGAGTGGGGATGTCGGCGTGGTTAGGGCACGGGACTGGTTCTGGTCGCGCTGGTCCAGGTCAGTTAACCCGTTGTCCGCCGGGGACGCAGATCTGCTGTTCTGGTACCCTGAGGGACTTGTGCTTTTTTCGGGGGGGGGGGGGGGGGAAATGCCGGTTCGGCCCGGGTGTCACAGGGTTGGGCGTTATGGAGACCCTTTGTTGGGTACAGGTTGTACCCTGCGCTATCATAAAGGGGCTGGTTCTCCATTCTTTTCGCTCCTCTCTCACGCATGGCGAAGAGGGGGCTGTTGGGGTGGTCTTATGGACCTCCTCTGGTAGCCCTGTGTGCTTCCCGAGCCGCCGGGCCCGGTCCGAAGTTGTGTTTCGTCGACCCGTAGGTCTGGAATAACCCTTTTTTGAAAACTGAAACACTTGTACTGCGGTGTAGCCGGTGTATACCCGCAGGTGTGTTTTGGGTTTTTTTCTTGAGGGGTTATAGGAACAACCACCGCCTGTGGTACCAAGAGGGTGGTTGATTCCCTGGTGTGTTGGAGCAGAGTCAACTCCCGGGTTACCCGGTTGAGTGTTCCCCTGCACGTTCATGACGTCTGCCAATCATGTCAGCCTTCTCTGCCTCGACCCCTCTGGGTGGGGGTTTTTGGTGGAGGCTTTGTCATGGTGCGCAACAATGCCAGCATACGCCCCTTCCGCCGGGGTGCTGTTTTCAGTTGACCCCTTTGGCGCCTGTCTCGTCCGCAGTGCTCCAGGCTCGGGACTAAAGCCTGCTGCCTGGTTTAAGGGATCGACCCCTCTGGGGTCATCTCCCCGGTGCGCTGCCTGCTTCCGCTATGGTTAGCCTTTTGAGTGCTTCAAGTTACGGCCATGCTGACTGCCTGTGTTGCAGGGTCAGTGTGCCAGGCGGCGTACTAGTGGGGGGAAGGGCCCGCTCTTGGAGGGGCCCTGTCCGAATACGCTGGCGATGTGGGGGGCGGTGTCACTAAGTGACCGCCTGGTGAGGTCTTGATGCTTGGCGTCATTGACCTCTCCGGGCCCCCTTTTTCCAGGGGATCCAGTCCCTTCAGTGGGTCTGGGTCTTCCTTCGCGCTCTGCTGCTACGGCCTTGCCACGGGGTTGAGTTTGCTCTTGACCCGTGATTTTGGGGGCAGTAACGAGGGTTGTTCCTTCCGTTCGTTCCCTGGTGGCATGCGGGTTGTGCGTGTGCGTAGTCGTGGGGTCAAGCCACGGTTTGCTCACCCTGTGCGTTGAGTTGCTCGAGTTTCTCTTCGCACGGTCGGATCCGTCTCCCTCCCGTCCTCCAATAGGGAGGGTATCCTCCATTAGGGAGGGTCGGGGGGGCTCGGTCCTCTCCGGTCTGATGGTTGTGGGGGGCCTCAGGGGGGTACATTTGTCGAGCTTCTGGCTCCCGCTCAGCTCCTGTTGTGCAGAATGACGCTGAGCGGAGCCAGTATGATATAAAACGTAAGGTTATGTATATAACCAAGTTCTATGAATACTGGTGACGCTCAGCGTCAGGACGCCACTGCGGCCCTTGACCTCGCCTTGTGGTGAAAGTTTGGGAAGGAGGCGAGTAGGTGACCACACACCTGCTTATGAAGGTAAGCGGATAGGGGTGTGGCCAGACGGATGTCGGTATGCAAAGGTACATTGTGGATTTTTTATTCAGTGCTGTGCACGAAGTGAGGTTAGTGCAGAATGACGCTGAGCGTCACCAGTATTCATAGAACTTGGTTATATACATAACCTTACGTTAGCTTTAGAGATGAATGGCTATGATCACGGAGCAATAGTGTTAGGTGAAACAGAGACTAGCTCCGCGGCTAGTAGTAGCAAGGCTCTCTGCTTCCTGCCACTACCTGCCCTGTGACTCTCAGAGCCCCACGCTGCCCTGTAGCGTCTATTCATGGCGTAGATAACTGGCTTAGATAAGGGGGGCGTAATAGCGTAGGTCAGTGGCCAATCAGAGCGCAAAACTCAAACGCGGAAGCACGAATTGTTTGGGCTTCGAATAGACGCGTAAGGCCTGCGTGATTTTTTTTCGTAGCCGCAGTTTGCGGAGACGCTCTCTGATTGGCCACTGACGTTTCTGGTCATGTGACATGTGCACCCAATCGCGTGACGCCTGTGTCTTTGCCCATTTCCGCCTCAAACAGCATGCAAACTACCTAACGCCTAGTTTATCACTGGTTAAGCTTAGGCGACTCTTTCGAAGTTGGTTAAGGTTAGAGTTTGGAATCAGGGCTGGTGTCCTATCGCCCTGCTCTAAGACAAACTCTAACCTTAACCAACTTCGAAAGAGTGCCTAAGCTTAACTGGTGAAAGAAACAGGCGTCACACGATTGGCCGCACATGTCACACGACCAGAAACATCAGTGGCCAATCAGAGAGCGTCTCCGCAAACTGTGGCTAAGAAAAATAATCACGCGTAAGGGCTGCGTCTATGCCTTCTACAACGCTGTTCGGTTTCCGGGTTCCTCTGATTGGCCACTAAGCCCACGTGACCCTACGCTAGCACGCCCCCCTTATCGCCGCCAGTTATCGCTTACGCCCGCGCATGAGCCGCAACAAGCGCCTTCAATGACAGAGCTCTCATATTTGCGAATGCATAAACTATATCTTAAATTATGGCTATGTGTCTAATATGGCCGTCGCTTATCAATGACTTGTTTTGTTTACATCAGGGTGAACGCTGTTGCAGAGCTCTCATATTTGCGAATGCATAAACTATATCTTAAATTATGGCTATGTGTCTAATATGGCCGTTGCTTATCAATGACTTGTTTTGTTTACATCAGGGTGAATTTTGTATTCGCAAATATGAGAGCCAGCAATACGCAGCTCCAGTTAACCTAATTTATAGCGTAATGAAACATTAAAAAAATATACCGTTAACTGGAATATGTTGTTTCTTTACACATATGTTGGATTATGTAATTGGTTTGTCATGACAAACCAATAAAAAATCGCTACTTTACATCAGGGTGAGCGCTGTTACGCTGCCACCACCCACTTCAATGACAGAGCTCTCATATTTGCGAATGCATAAACTATATCTTAAATTATGTGTCTAATATGGCCGTCGCTTATCAATTGACAGAGCTCTCATATTTGCGAATGCAACAGCGTTCACCCTGATGTAAACAAAACAAGTCATTGATAAGCGACGGCCATATTAGACACATAATTTAAGATATAGTTTATGCATTCGCAAATATGAGAGCTCTGTCATTGAAGTGGGTGGTGGCAGCGTAACAGCGTTCACCCTGATGTAAAGTAGCGATTTTTTATTGGTTTGTCATGACAAACCAATTACATAATCCAACATATGTGTAAAGAAACAACATATTCCAGTTAACGGTATATTTTTTTAATGATTCATTACGGTATAAATTAGGTTAACTGGAGCTGCGTATTGCTGGCTCTCATATTTGCGAATGCAACAGCGTTCACCCTGATGTAAACAAAACAAGTCATTGATAAGCGACGGCCATATTAGACACATAGCCATAATTTAAGATATAGTTTATGCATTCGCAAATATGAGAGCTCTCTCTGTCATTGAAGGCGCTTGTTGCGGCTCATGCGCATGCGCGGGCGTAAGCGATAACTGGCGGCAATAAGGGGGGCGTGCTAGTGTAGGGTCACGTGGGCTTAGTGGCCAATCAGAGGAACCCGGAAACCGAACAGCGTTGTAGAAGGCATAGACGCAGGTCACGCAGCCCTTACACGTCTATACTTTCCGTAGCCGCATTTCTGGCAGACGTTTCTGGTCATGTGACATGTGCGCCCAATAGCGTGACGAGCTGTGTCTTTGCCCATTTCCACGTTAAACAGCCTGCAAACTACCTGGCGTTCTATTGCCATGCTCTAAGATAAACTCTAACCTTAACCAACTTCGAAGGAGTGCCTAAGCTTAACCGTCGAAAGAACTTGCCTAACCTTAACCAACTTCGAAGATTGCCTAAGCTTAACCAGTGTAGAAACTGTCGTCGGCCAATCAGAGAGCGTCTGCCAGAAATGCGGCTACGGAAAGTATACAGGCGTAAGGGCTGCGTCAATACTTTTACCAACCGATTTCCAGTTCCGCGTTCGCGTTCTGCGATCTGATTGGCCACTGATGTTTTTGGTCATGTGACATCTGCGCCAATCGTGTGACGCCTGTTTCTATCACTCTTTGGAGTTGTGGGATATTTTCAATGTTTTAGCAAATTTTTATTTAAATTGTATAATTTTTTTAAATGTTTTACCATGATATGTTTGGTATCCTTTTTTTCAGCACAGTCTCACATATATGACCTGACAGTTAGTTTTCTTTTTTTTTAAACTTTATTTTTTAGCGTTTATCGCTTTCCTGGTCAAGCATGACCGACAGTTGCAGGGTGAAACGGGAGAGAGAGCAGGGGGAGACATTCGGCAAATGACGGCGAGTCCGGGAATCGAACTCGGAGTCAACCAGATCCGTGACGCAGCACGGAGTCCCGCGACGCAGCGCGGTAACATGGTGTGCTACTGGAGCACCCGACAGTTAGTTTTCATACTGTATAATACTGTATATACTGTATATACTGCATAATGTACAACACAAAACACAAAAACCGATTGAGAAAATGTGTAGTTTTTACTATGAACAAATGCAAACATATTCAATCAAGCATATAAAACTGTGGAAATGCACCCTCATGTAGCATATTTACATAAACAAAAGAGAACAGGACAGAATTCAATTCAAAAATAATTATTTTCTCCACACTTGGTGAAGACCAGGGACCCCTCTCTGATCCATTTAATGGAGCCTCTCTCCGACTTTTTGATGAGGGCATTTGGTCTGCCCCTGGGACACCCTATCCGGCTCTCCCTGTACGTACCACAGGCTCCAAACTTCATGGCATTTAAGTCCATGAACAGCTTGGGACTGGTGTAGAAGTTGTCTACATAGATGTGGTATCCAGTCCCAAGGTATGCTGGCTGAATAATAATAATAATAATAATAATAATAATAATAATAATAATAATAATAATAATAATAATAATAATAATAATAATAATAATAATAATAATAATAATAATAATAATAATAATAATAATAATAATAATAATAATAATAATAATAATAATAATAATAATAATAATAATACATCAATTAGGTATAGCACTTTTCCAAATGCTCAAAGACACTTTACAGAGCAAAATAAACAATACAGTTTTAGTAGAAAAAATATTATACCTGAATGAGATCGACAACGGCATCATAGGACAGCCCGTGTTCAGTTGTCGGCGTTTGTTTTTTGCCAACGTAGACGTTGAAGTTCAGAGTGTAGCCGTTATCGGAGTCCGCCAGCACAAACAGCTTGATCCCCCGTTTTGTTGGCTTGTCCTTCATGTACTGGGTAGATAGATAGATAGATAGATAGATAGAATAGTTTATTGATTTAGAATGGAATAACATATATACATTTGAACACAAGATGAACAGGTACATATCACCATTTACCAATAGGATTAAAATAAACACAATAAAGCCATAGGCTTGTTTCCATTGCGGTCCTTCATCATTGGTGTCCGTGGATTTATGAACTGGTGTGTGGACGTGGTGTTTGTAGTGTCAGGATGTCAGGATGTGTGGTATAAAAAGAAAAAAATACCTGGGTCATGCCAGTATGCGCCTTTGTGGCCACCATTCTCTCATCCACCGCCAGGTCCTTCTTTCGGTGGTAATGGGCCTTGCAGGAATCACGAATTTCGTTCATCAGAGGCTTGATCCTGGACAGAACAAAGTCACGAATAAGAATAACAAAACAAATTGCCTAAGAATAAAATAGGCCTACCTAAAATGGTAAAACATTTTAGATGCTTGGGAGTGGAAATATTCCCCACCATAAGACAAACGGTGAAGCACAATTACACAAAAATCCAAAACAAAATCAAAGACGACCTTGATAGGTGGGCAAAACTTAAAAACACAGTACAAGCATGGATATCAATAGTTAAGATGGATGTACTACCTAGAATCAACTTCTTCAGTTCAATGCTACCGTTACCCCCTCCAGAGGGTTACTGGAAAAGATTACACTCCTCCACATACAAATTTATTTGGAATAACAAACCACCACGTATAAAAAGATCCACCGCACAGAGAAATAAAGCAGATGGTGGCATGGCATTTCCAGATTTTTTCCAATATTTTAAGGTGTACACATTAAGACCATTGATAACATGGTTTGACCCCCAAGCATTAGTATCCTGGAGAAAATTAGAAGAAAACATAGTAGCCCCACATAGACTGAAGGACATAGCATACACTAAACTACCAATCAAGCACTGTGAACGGAAATTTGGCCCCATAATTACTCATGCGATCCGGATATGGCGTGAAACAAAAAAAAATAATCCTAACCCACATAAATGGCACAATCATACTCCCTTATTCAATAACAATGCACTCTTAATTGAAAAACGACCTATAAGATTCCCTATATGGGAAGAGCAAGGCATACACTCATTAGGGGATGTTTTTAACAAACAGGGTTTTTGTAGTTCTGTATCGTTAGTGGCTTAGCTTGGCTTCGCCTTCTGCACTATCTCGCGTACGTGCACGCGTACTGAATAAACCACAAATGTACCTCTAATACCAGTATTAGTCTGACCACACCCCTCATCAGCTTACCTTCATAAGCAGGTGTGTGGTCACCTGCTCTCCTCCTTCTCGCTTTCACCACAAGGAAGAGGTGCCTCGGTAGATCCCCACACTTGACACCATGATGGAAGAAATTGGATTAGGAACAGCTTGGGAAACAAGGATACGTTGACATCATATCTTTATTTTCTCTCTCACTATTTTCGAGAAAATACGGCGATATTGTCTTCGTACTGGAGTGTCTAGAAGATGATGATCATTCTACAAACCCTCCACCGGTTTTCGTATTGGGAGCACGCCGCTGCATGCTTCTCAACTGCAGTTCCTTGCTGTGTTTGTTGGGGTGAAACCTGTCAGGCCACAGCTGAACTGTCGGACATGCCGCTGTTGTGAGGAGCGGTGCGTTCCAGGTTGGGTGAGTAGTGTTTGCTGGCGGGCTCCACTTGTCTGTTAGTGCTATGGGGGCTACTAGACGAAGTTTATGGAAACCGGCCCCAGGCTAGGGTCCTTTGTTTAGCCGTCTAGGCGACAGAAGGCCTTGGTCTGGCGACCATTATAGTTTTAACTAGTGGGCCGCGACCATTGACACTGGTGATCCCTGTGTGTTCTGGACGAGTGGATTCTCTCTGTCACCGTGTTAAGACCCCATCTTTCATATCCAAATGAGAGTATTCCTTCACGAGGGGATATGTGCATGTAATGTGCGATAGCGGCAGATTCATGTTCAAAGTCAGCTATACAGGCCAGTTGGTACTGTGCTGATTCCGCCGGACGTGTTATTGTCACCGTTGTGAAGCGGTGTTGACGTCTTGTTTTTCCCTTTTCTCTTAAAAAGTGAGGAGGGTTCAGAACGGCGGCCTGTCTGGGTGAGTGTTATGTCATTGTTTACATGTTCATAGCTTACGGTTAGCCGGTCGGTGGCCTGGCGCGGGGTGGCTTGGCTTCTCGCGCGCCGCCGGGAGCTCGCTCCTGATCGCGTGCGTCGTAGATCGGCGTCTCGCGAGCGGAAGCGATAGCACCCGAACGGCTGGAGCAGCCGTTAGCTTGATGCTATTCTGTTGAACGTGCTTTGATTTTTAACATGTTTTACACTTTTGACCCCGACGTCATCCTTGACAGGGGATGTTCGTCAACCCTGCCCGAGCCTAGACGGGGATTGCGTCAACAAAGAGGACTGTAGCGACTGGTGGAGCGGCGACGCTGCCCGGATCGAACAACACGGGACGCTTGTGACTGCACTTCGCTGATCTGCGTTCCGGGCAGGTACGGGGTTGGCCAGACCCTCATAACACGTCTTCTGGTTTTACCTTGCTAAATGTATTGTGAATGACGGTGTTTTTTCCCAAAACGTGTGTTGTTGCAATGCATTTGAGATACGTTGCGGGTTGTGTGTGAGCTGTTTTTGTCACTGGCAGTAGCTTCTCCGTGCAGGTCGTGATGTATTGATCTGGTTGTTGTGTGAGAAACATCATGGTGTTTATGTGTACCGTGTACTCACTACTAAGGCAACTAACCTATGAAGCTATGCTTGGTGACGAGTGAGTAAAAGAATGTTCTTTCTCAGACTGTAATGACAATGGACAGTGAGTTCACACATTAACAGGTTTTCCTGTTTTAACTGGCCGTATTGAGGGTAAAATAGGAGGATTGTGTTTTTCCCCCCCCGGTTCCCTGGGGACTTTATCACCTCCTATCAGACATGTTGTGCATTAATTGTGTCTTTTGTGTGGTAGGGATACGATGTAACTCTCAGCTTGATTGCTGAGGTTGTGCTAAATCTGCTGGAGAAACTTATTTCCTAAAGGGAAATTGGTTTGGTTGCTGTCGTGTGCTTAGCAAGGCCTGTGGTCGATACTAATCAAGAATGATGTATTCTCTCATTGTGATGATGATGGGTTGTGTGTGTCATGTGACCTACAACTGGGTTGTACTGGCCACAGAAGCACATGTGTATGTTGGACCGGGGTTCTTAGAGCCCTCTCTATTCTGTGTTTTTCCTTAGTAAAAATCAGATAGCAGGTTAGCTCGTGCGCTGTGTGGAGCTGTGAAACGCTTCATAGAGCTGACTATGACTGTGTCATATTCTCTTTTTGTCGTTACGTCGTATCATGGGTGTGGGGTCGTAAAGGGGTGAACTGGTAACCTTTCCTCTCCCCATTGTTCTGTCGGTCAGGGGTACACCCCCTGTCCTTCAAGGTTTCCCGTCACGTGGCGGTTCGGCACGTTACGGGGGGGGGGGGGGGGGGGGGGGGGGAGGGAGTTCCTGGTCCCACGGCCTGGTATATTGGGCGTGTGCACCGCAGGAATTCCCCCGCCATAGAGTACGTCACCGTGCGCGTCTCTGTTGGTAGGACTTCCGTGTGCTGTTCAGGTCCATGTGATGGATCTGTTTTCAGGGGGGGTGGTCAGGGCTCCTCCTCACCAAGCGCCTACTCAGGCCTTCTGTGAGTTCGGACTCCTTCTTCCATGTGATCCATGTGAGGAAGCCTCCATCAGAGTACAGAGCCTTCCTCCTCAGATTGTCAAAGTGAGTGGACCCTCTAGAAGGGTCCTTTTCTATTGTATGTATATTCGATTCAATTCGTTTATTGAGTGTGTATGGGTTCGGTGCCTCTTCCCCGGAGGCCCTAAAACCAGTTTTTTACATGGCTCAAGGTGCAATATATTCTTTTCAATCTGTACAGCTCGCGTGGGAAGTCTCTCTGGGGATCCCCGTCTCTTTCCTATGGGAGGGTGGTGGGATGTAAAAATGTGAACATTTTTTACCCCGGCTGTGTAGACTGGGATACATACTGTTGATGCTTCCTTCTTTCTATTCCAGAAGTGTTGGAGTTAGGGAGTGTCACACCCCTCTTGTCGTTCCCCTGGGCGCCTTGGGGATTCAATGGCAGGTCTAAATAGCCTGTTCATTGATGGGGGTGTGTCCCGACGCACGTATAGTGCTAGCTCGCTGTAAACAGGCGATTGACTGGCACGCCTTAGTTGCTTGTGGTTGAAACAGCGTTTTTATAAAGCAACTGAGATGGGGGTTTTTCCTCTTCCGGCGACCACATCCCATGACCTGGGTGGGTTGTCGACGGATCCTCGTTCATGTCTGGGGGATGATGACGGGATGGATCTGAACATATGTAGTGGGGTCTCACGCCCTTGGGGTGGGCCACCAGGCGCGGTTCGTCCCGACGTCTGGGTGGCGCCTTCTTTTCATGTTAAGATCAACACGCATATCTGCCCTTTTCCTGGGGCATGTCGGCGTGGTTAGGGCACGGGACTGGTTCTGGTCACGCTGGTCCAGATCAGTTGAACCCGTTGTCCGCCGGGGATGCAGATCTGCTGTTCTGGTACCCTGAGGGACTTGGGCTTTTTTCAGGGGGAAAAATGCCAGGTCGGTCTGGGTGTCACAGGGTTAAGCGCTATGGAGACCCTGGTTGGGTATGTTTTTACTCAGCACTGTCGTCATGGCTTACAGCCATGCCATTCTGTACGCGCTCGATCTCGTCGGATCTCGGCCGCTACACAGGTTGGTCCTGGTTAGTACTTGGTTGGGAGACCGCCGGGGAATACCAGGTACGGTGTGCTTAGGGGCTGGTTCTCCATTGTTTTTCGCTCCTCTCTCACGCATGGCGAAGAGGGGCCTGTGGGGGTGGTTTTTTGACCTCCTCTGGTGACCCTGTGCTTCCCGTACCGCCAGGCCCGGTCCGAAGTGATGTTTGCGACCCGTAGGCCTGGGTTAACCCTTTTTGGAAACTGAAACACTTGTACTGCGGTATAGCCGGTGTATACCCGCAGGTGTGTTTTGGAGTTTTTTCTTGAGGGGTTATAGGAACAACCACCGCATTGGGTAACACCGAGGTGGTTGGTTCCCTGGTGTGTTGGAGCAGTGTCAACTCCCGGGTTCACCGGTTGAGGGTGCCCCTGCACGTTCATGACGTCTGCCAATCGTGTCAGCCTTCTCTGCCTCGACCCCTCTGGGTGGGGGTTGTTAAATGGAGGCTTGGTCATGCAACACCGCCAGCTTACGCTCCTTCCGCCGGGGCGGCTGTGTTCAGCTGTCCCCTCTGGCGCCTGTCTCGTCCGCAGTCTCCAGGCTAGGGTTAACAGCCTGTTGCCTGGTTTTTCCCCGGTGCGCTGCCTGCTTCCGTTGGTTAACCTTTTTTGTGTGCTTACGGCCATGCTGACTGCCTATTCTGCAGGGTCAGTGTGCCAGGCGGTGTACTATTGGGGGGACGGGGCCCGCTCGGCTTACTGGCCTGGTTGGTTCCGCCTGGGAATACCAGGTGCAGTAACTGAGGGGCCTTTGTCCGAATACGCTGGCGATGTGGGGGGCGGGGCACTACGTGCCCACCTGGTGGGGTCTTGATGCTGGCATCATGGACTTCTCCGGGCCCCCATTCCAGGGAGTCCAGTCCTTTTGGTGGGTCTGGGTCTTCCTTCGTGCTCCGCTGCTACGGCCTTGCCACGGGGTTGGGTTTGCCCTTGACCCCGTGATTCTGGGGGCAGTAACGAGGTTGTTCCTCCGTTCGTTCCCGGGTGGCATGCGGGTTGTGCGTGTGTGTAGTCGTGGGTCAAGCCACGGTCTGCTCACCCTGTGCGTTGAGTTGCTTGAGTGCCTCTTCGCACGGTCGGGTCCGTCGCCCTCCCGTGACGTCCCTAATAGGGGGGCTACCCTCCATTAGGGGGGGTCGGGGGGGCTCGGCCCTCCCTGTTCTGATGGTTTTGGGGGGCTGTCAGCGGGGTGTATTTGTCAGCCAAGTGGCTCCGCTTGGCCTCCCTTGTGCAGAAGGCGAAGCCAAGCTAAGCCACTAACGATACAGAACGTTAGGTTATGACTATAACCAAGTTCTGTTAGTTAGGGGCGATGCTTGGCTTCGGACGGCCGCTGCAGCCCTTGACCTCACCTTGTGGTGAAAGCTTGGGAAGGAGGAGAGCAGGTGACCACACACCTGCTTATGAAGGTAAGCTGATGAGGGGTGTGGTCAGACTAATACTGGTATTAGAGGTACATTTGTGGTTTATTCAGTACGCGTGCACGTACGCGAGATAGTGCAGAAGGCGAAGCCAAGCATCGCCCCTAACTAACAGAACTTGGTTATAGTCATAACCTAACGTTATGGAGAAATATGCAAAAAATTTAATCTCACCAAGTCCACATGGCTTTTTTACATACAGTTACAGCTATGTTTGAAGTCTCACGGTGTTCCATTAGACATACCAATTGAACACCACAGATACCACAAATTCTTCTATGAAAGAGAGACATCGAGAGGTTTTGTTTCAGATTTTTATCATCAATTACTAACGTCCTCGTATGAAACCCTCCAACTAGACTCTGCCTGGAGGAGGGATATACCAGACCTGGAAAATGACTTTGATTGGCAAGGAGCCTGGGCAAATGTCCGACTTACATCAAGGAACCCGGACCATCAACAAATCAATCTTAACTATATTCACAGGACATACTTGACTCCTATAAGACTGAGCAGAATGGGTCTTAAACAAGACTCCAAATGCTCACAATGTACAAATGGGGACGAAGGGACATTTATGCACATGTATTGGGACTGCCCACCAGTTAAGACATTCTGGAAAGATGTGACCCAACAATTATCAAAACTCGTATATACTCGGAATATACCTGTACACCCCTCGGTATTACTATTGAATGATGTTTTTGAGTTTGCAGTAAATCCACAGCTAAAGAGATTGGTTTTATCGGGTATCACAGTAGCTAAAAAGCTGATCGCATCACGCTGGTTTCAACCGGAAAAAATGTGCCGGAAAGTTTGGTTTCTTACATATCTCGATGTGATTTATCAAGAAATATCTACAGCAAGAATTCTGGGTCTCAATGAATCCAAAATGTCAATGTGGTTAGAAGTGGTGGAGAGAATAAAAGCTAGCTTATAATGGTAGTGTCTGGTTAGGTGCGAGGGATAATGGAGGTACTACCCAAGGTGGGGTCCGGGGAGGGGGGGGTTCGAGCTGGAGCATATGTGTGTAAGTTTTTAGATAACAGGTATTAGGGGTATATCTTATATAAGACAATTAACTAAAATGTGATTTCATTGGATGTGCTCTGACAACTAATGCTTGTATATCTTATCGTGTGTTGTCATGTTTGTTTATGTGTTTGTTTAAAAAAGAATAAAAAAATAAAATACAAAAAAAAGAATAAAATAGGCCTAAGAATAAGATAATAATAGAGTACGTACCGGGACAGCTTGTCATGCTGCGGTGTTCCCTTTTTGGCGTCATTGGTGTCATCATCCTTTGGATCGCTCATGTGGAGGTTCCATAGGATCGACCTGAAGTCAAAGTCAGCTTTATTGTCGCTTCTCATAACATAGGACATAGGACACTATAAACATAAGTAACATATGGGACACGATGTACATACACTATACAGGACTATATATTATACCTGAATCGGTCCCTGAACATGACCATCCTTGGAAATGCCACAGATAATATGTGCTGTACTTTCCAGTAGTCCTGGAGAGATGGCAGATGGAGGAGCGTGTGTACAACAGCAGGCCGATGAATTTGGACATCTCATCCGCGTCGACATCCACCCACTTGTGCTTCTGGCCCAGAGCCTTCCTTCTCGCAGCATACTTGTTAGTGTTGTCAGCCACGGTCTTCATTGAACCTAGGGAGAAAACATAAACAGATCTTTAGGGGAGTATGCTGCGTGGGCATCAAGCTGGGGTCCTGGTGGTCTGCGGCGCATGAACCGGCTGACTGGCGGGGCTTGGTCAGGATCCTTTTCAGTGTTCCAGGGTGTCAGATCTGCCTGGGCTGGAGGTCTTCGCCTGGCCTTGTTGGAGGCTGTGCACGTCTGCAAATAAATGGCACACACATTGTACATATAAAACATTGCTCATTTATCACACTATCCACTGTGGTGTGCACCATGAAAGGGTTAAATGAATAAAAGAACTAACCCACAAAATACTGTAGAATGAGCAAACCCATATACACAACGTTAAGGGGAGGCGGACCAGAGCGAACTAGTCCCGCCTTCATTCAAAATATTCACAACAGCACACCAGCCCTAGCTTAGCCCATTTACCAAAAAAGGTAAACAAAGCCCCCCCCCCGCACTACTCCCCCAGTAGACACCGATTGACCGTCAGCATAAATGGTTGAGAGGGGAGAAAGCTGTAGCAAAGACAGACCTTCTCATAGCAGAGTGACAGAACGAAACAGTAGCCCCCTACACTACTACAGCCTAGCGTGAGGCGATGTGGGACCCAGATCAACAACCGCCTGCGCACAGACACGCAACATGTTTACCATGTCGGCTGGACCCATAGCCCCACTACCCGACGCCAATGTGGATAGGAACTAGCCAGCTGAGCCATAACCCGCCGTTAAGTCCCATCCTGCAGTAGTATAGCTCTACTGCTACACCGCCAAGCTCACGCATCGGCCCCAGATGGGGACACCGTTCCACAGACCCCGCCGGAACACAAAGGTAACGTACCTGGCTAGGCTACCTAGCCACGGCCTACCCTGTTGTCAACCCATTTACCCGTAAAAAAGGTAAATAGGACTCAGCAAAACCCCCACAACAGCTACCGACTGACCTTCATTGATGAACCGGGCAAGAGGAGGGAGAAGTGACAACATCTCACGGCGGAGACATTAGAACAGCGTAGCAGTTAGCATGTAGCAGTAGTGTTAGCATGTAGCATTAGCGTTAGCATGTAGCATAGCATTAGATGTTTAACAGCGCGCCCAAGACCGTTTGGAAACCGTTCACTGCAGTGAAACGTTCACCAAACCATCCTGCCCCCGGCGCCAACACACAACATGGTTGTGTAACAAAACAAACCAGCATTACTAACACTAATACCCATGCCTGAAGACACAGGGCCTACCTGGGTACAAGCTGGCCCGACAGCCAATCTTGCACAGCTGAACCTTGGTCTGCTGCCATCAGACGAGGAAACATCAACATAGGCCCGTCGTGTCGCTGAAAACATGCTTCGAAGATGCCAGGGGCCAGCAACCTCCGGTAAGCTTTCAACATTACACAATTCCTCCAATCTTTTTCATACTACTAGTTACATACGGTGCACGCAGCCGATACGATGGAACGAAAATAGAGGAAGAGTGTTTGGTGACCATGGTCTTATAGGCTACGCCTCCATAGGGGCGGGGCCCGGTCAGGTATGGGTGCATTAAGTTGTTCGTGGTGGTGTACAGTAGGTACTAGGAGATAAGGGGTATCTCATTAGGCTAGAGCGGGACGCGATAGCCATACGATATATAACAGTCTCTGTCAATGATGACACAGAGAGCTACATCACAGCGCTTGCATTTTCAGGGAGTCAGGCTCCTTTTCCCCCTGCTGTGATACTGCTGGCAGATCCTGCGGCCATGTGTGGCTTTCTGTCTGACGTCCTCTGTAGGTGCGGCGATGGGAACAGGGACATGCTCTGACTTCCTGTCAAGAGGAGCTAGTGTGATGTCCACGCCACACAACTCACGCACCATCTCGCACATGAAGTCCTTGTGAGTCATGTGTGCCTCCTGTTTTGCCTCACTGATTTCACAGTGGAGGATGTATGCGTTGGTGCTCGCGATGTCCATAAAGTGGAAGAACATGGTCCGGTACCAGCGGGCAGTTCTGCGGTGTGTGGAGTAGTACTGGATCAAATGGTCTGAAAGGTCAACTCCGCCCATGTGCTTGTTGTAGTGAATGATGGGGTTGGGGCAACGAAACGTCTTGACCATCCAGTGCCCATCCTCCTTCAAGATTCAAGCGATTCAAGAGTTTTATTCATCACATACATACCAGGCATACAGTGAAATGCAGGTGGCCATGCCCGCTTCGATTGTGCAATAATACAAAATAATAAAATAGACATAATAAACAGGTATAAAAATACACAAAGCCTTTACTCTCCTCTGGACCGTGTCTGTAGGTTGAAGGACCGCTGGGTGGATGGTGGAGCACACGGACACCTAGATAGAATAGAATAGAATCGAAAATAAATGAATCATCCACAGGGAAATTTGACACTACAAATCGCTCACAGTACAGGAGTATAGGAGTACATACCTCCTTTGTGTCCATCCACTTGGTGAAGACCAGGGACCCCTCTCTGATCCATTTAATGGAGCCTCTCTCCGACTTTTTGATGAGGGCATTTGGTCTGCCCCTGGGACACCCTATCCGGCTCTCCCTGTACGTACCACAGGCTCCAAACTTCATGGCATGCAAGTCCATGAACAGCTTGGGACTGGTGTAGAAGTTGTCTACATAGATGTGGTATCCAGTCCCAAGGTATGCTGGCTGAATAATAATAATAATAATAATAATAATAATAATAATAATAATAATAATAATAATAATAATAATAATAATAATAATAATAATAATAATAATAATAATAATAATAATAATAATAATAATAATAATAATAATAATAATAATAATAATACATCAATTAGGTATAGCACTTTTCCAAATGCTCAAAGACACTTTACAGAGCAAAATAAACAATACAGTTTTAGTAGAAAGAATATTATACCTGAATGAGATCGACAACGGCATCATAGGACAGCCCGTGTTCAGTTGTCGGCGTTTGTTTTTTGCCAACGTAGACGTTGAAGTTCAGAGTGTAGCCGTTATCGGAGTCCGCCAGCACAAACAGCTTGATCCCCCGTTTTGTTGGCTTGTCCTTCATGTACTGGGTAGATAGATAGATAGATAGATAGATAGATAGAATAGTTTATTGATTTAGAATGGAATAACATATATACATTTGAACACAAGATGAACAGGTACATATCACCATTTACCAATAGGATTAAAATAAACACAATAAAGCCATAGGCTTGTTTCCATTGCGGTCCTTCATCATTGGTGTCCGTGGATTTATGAACTGGTGTGTGGACGTGGTGTTTGTAGTGTCAGGATGTCAGGATGTGTGGTATAAAAAGAAAAAAATACCTGGGTCGTGCCAGTATGCGCCTTTGTGGCCACCATTCTCTCATCCACCGCCAGGTCCTTCTTTCGGTGGTAATGGGCCTTGCAGGAATCACGAATTTCGTTCATCAGAGGCTTGATCCTGGACAGAACAAAGTCACGAATAAGAATAACAAAACAAATTGCCTAAGAATAAAATAGGCCTACCTAAAATGGTAAAACATTTTAGATGCTTGGGAGTGGAAATATTCCCCACCATAAGACAAACGGTGAAGCACAATTACACAAAAATCCAAAACAAAATCAAAGACGACCTTGATAGGTGGGCAAAACTTAAAAACACAGTACAAGCATGGATATCAATAGTTAAGATGGATGTACTACCTAGAATCAACTTATTCAGTTCAATGCTACCGTTACCCCCTCCAGAGGGTTACTGGAAAAGATTACACTCCTCCACATACAAATTTATTTGGAATAACAAACCACCACATATAAAAAGATCCACCGCACAGAGAAATAAAGCAGATGGTGGCATGGCATTTCCAGATTTTTTCCAATATTTTAAGGCGTACACATTAAGACCATTGATAACATGGTTTGACCCCCAAGCATTAGTATCCTGGAGAAAATTAGAAGAAAACATAGTAGCCCCACATAGACTGAAGGACATAGCATACACTAAACTACCAATCAAGCACTGTGAACGGAAATTTGGCCCCATAATTACTCATGCGATCCGGATATGGCGTGAAACACACAAAAAAAATCCTAACCCACATAAATGGCACAATCATACTCCCTTATTCAATAACAATGCACTCTTAATTGAAAAACGACCTATAAGATTCCCTATATGGGAAGAGCAAGGCATACACTCATTAGGGGATGTTTTTAACAAACAGGGTTTTTGTAGTTATGGAGAAATATGCAAAAAATTTAATCTCACCAAGTCCACATGGCTTTTTTACATACAGTTACAGCTATGTTTGAAGTCTCACGGTGTTCCATTAGACATACCAATTGAACACCACAGATACCACAAATTCTTCTATGAAAGAGAGACATCGAGAGGTTTGTTTCAGATTTTTATCATCAATTACTAACGTCCTCGTATGAAACCCTCCAACTAGACTCTGCCTGGAGGAGGGATATACCAGACCTGGAAAATGACTTTGATTGGCAAGGAGCCTGGGCAAATGTCCGACTTACATCAAGGAACCCGGACCATCAACAAATCAATCTTAACTATATTCACAGGACATACTTGACTCCTATAAGACTGAGCAGAATGGGTCTTAAACAAGACTCCAAATGCTCCCAATGTACAAATGGGGACGACGGGACATTTATGCACATGTATTGGGACTGCCCACCAGTTAAGACATTCTGGAAAGATGTGACCCAACAATTATCAAAACTCGTATATACTCGGAATATACCTGTACACCCCTCGGTATTACTATTGAATGATGTTTTTGAGTTTGCAGTAAATCCACAGCTAAAGAGATTGGTTTTATCGGGTATCACAGTAGCTAAAAAGCTGATCGCATCACGCTGGTTTCAACCGGAAAAAATGTGCCGGAAAGTTTGGTTTCTTACATATCTCGATGTGATTTATCAAGAAATATCTACAGCAAGAATTCTGGGTCTCAATGAATCCAAAATGTCAATGTGGTTAGAAGTGGTGGAGAGAATAAAAGCTAGCTTATAATGGTAGTGTCTGGTTAGGTGCGAGGGATAATGGAGGTACTACCCAAGGTGGGGTCCGGGGAGGGGGGGGTTCGAGCTGGAGCATATGTGTGTAGGTTTTTAGATAACAGGTATTAGGGGTATATCTTATATAAGACAATTAACTAAAATGTGATTTCATTGGATGTGCTCTGACAACTAATGCTTGTATATCTTATCGTGTGTTGTCATGTTTGTTTATGTGTTTGTTTAAAAAATAATAAAAAAATAAAATACAAAAAAAAGAATAAAATAGGCCTAAGAATAAGATAATAATAGAGTACGTACCGGGACAGCTTGTCATGCTGCGGTGTAGGGGTGGACGGTATGGTCTAAAATGTATATCACGGTATAATCTGAAGCATAGACGGTAACGGTATATATCACGGTATCATCGTTTTTGATAAAAAAAATTGTTTTATTTTATATAATTTTTTTTTTTTATAAAATATATATATTATATAATTAGACTTGTACTTGTATTATCTGCGAGACATCGCCACCACGCAACAAGCTCCACTGTCTGTGTGTACTCTAGTAGCATGGTACTGGTCTAGCTGCACCTGGACCTATACTCTAGTAGCCTCGAGCAGAGCTACGGCCAGGATTCTCCGGCGCTGCACCTGGACCCTATTGTATTGGTAATATAACGTTAGCAAGCCCTCAGCTCGAATACGCATCGAATCAGTGTTATAAGACATTGATATCAGGAGCTATCTGTAGCTACTGCTAGCCGGATATATAACGTTAATACAACGCCTCAGTGAATTATTTAGTTCAATGGGACATTTCGTTTTGAACGGTGAAATAACTTGCGTTAACGTGAGCTAACGGCTAACGGAGCTATCATACACGTCTACTCTCTACTAGACTTGATGGAGCGTTTGTTGATGTCAGGAGCTATCGGTAGCTGGCCGACTAGATACCGTTCGGTTAGACAATGCCTCATCATGTATTAAACTAAAAGTGAATAGTTGACTGGGTCATTTTGTAACGGTAGCTAAGCTAACGTTAGCTCAGGGAGACGTCCCGTCCCACTACTACTAGTAGACCCGTGTTTACATGCGTGCGGGAGGGGCTGGCACGCCCACTGCGCGAAGCCTCCTAAATAACTTTTTCCAGTTCGCACATATCTATTATCTATGACTAATTCTATCTATTTTTAGGGGCAAATGCGAGTGAAATAGTCGCGCTGTGGTTACATGACGTCATTGCTATTTTAGAGCTGCACTACCGGTTACACGGTATAGGCAAAATCCATACCGTAGAGCAAATTCATACCGTTTATACCGTATACCGTTTATACCGTCCACCCCTACGGTGTTCCCTTTTTGGCGTCATTGGTGTCATCATCCTTTGGATCGCTCATGTGGAGGTTCCATAGGATCGACCTGAAGTCAAAGTCAGCTTTATTGTTGCTTCTCATAACATAGGACATAGGACACTATAAACATAAGTAACATATGGGACACGATGTACATACACTATACAGGACTATATATTATACCTGAATCGGTCCCTGAACATGACCATCATTGGAAATGCCACAGATAATATGTGCTGTACTTTCCAGTAGTCCTGGAGAGATGGCAGATGGAGGAGCGTGTGTACAACAGCAGGCCGATGAATTTGGACATCTCATCCGCGTCGACATCCACCCACTTGTGCTTCTGGCCCAGAGCCTTCCTTCTCGCAGCATACTTGTTAGTGTTGTCAGCCACGGTCTTCATTGAACCTAGGGAGAAAACATAAACAGATCTTTAGGGGAGTATGCTGCGTGGGCATCAAGCTGGGGTCCTGGTGGTCTGCGGCGCATGAACCGGCTGACTGGCGGGGCTTGGTCAGGATCCTTTTCAGTGTTCCAGGGTGTCAGATCTGCCTGGGCTGGAGGTCTTCGCCTGGCCTTGTTGGAGGCTGTGCACGTCTGCAAATAAATGGCACACACATTGTACATATAAAACATTGCTCATTTATCACACTACAACACTCTGCACAGTGTACACACTGTATATACGCTCTCAACATTCCATTCTGTATATATTGTGTGGTATCTTTGACTGTGTATTTCATAACTAATATGTGTGAATAATTAGCAAAAGCCAGGTGTACCCTTTCAACAGCAGAATGGATTTTCAGTGCTAAAGTAAGGAGCTGATACTGGTGTTACAGAGACAGCCACTCAACCCCCACTCGTGACTGAGTACTGTATGTTAATGTGGTATACTAATAACACCCCCACTGGGTGCAGAGGGCAGACCAGCTCAGACTTGTTAAGAGCAGAATGTATTTACAGGATGTTAGACATGGAAACTAATTCACAAACAAGATCTATTAATCAACTGTTTAGTATCAAAATGTAAGCAAAAGAGTAAAACTGTGATAATACTGGAAGAGTGTAATTCATAATACACTAGAGATATTTGGGTAAAATGTTTAAATAGGAGATGCCTCTGTGGAAGAACGCCACAGCTCAAAAGGAGGGGGGCCACCTGAAGACCCCCGCTGTTGATATACTGGAAGAAGACACCGATGAGGAAATCAGGGGGGGGGGGGGGGGGGGGGGGGGGCGGACCGCCTCCCAGAAGACAAATCTAATTGGACCAAAACGTATTATTAGACTGTTATTATTGGTGGAAATCAGAGTATATAACAGAGAGCGCGGTGTTTGAGAGACAGGCCAGAAACCCCGAGGGGTTTCTGTGTTTCTCAACCGATCCACCCACAGACTGCTGATTATACGTGAGTAAATCATGGGAAACACCATTTGTTGTTTAAGTTTAGTGTAATCCTTAATATCTGAAACCAGGTTTACTCATGTGTAAATGCTCAGTAAGATTCTCTATTTCATTGATGTTAACATGACTACTGGTTTATGTACAGACTGGGTTTGATGTGCAAACCTTATTAATCCTTTGTACAACATGTGTTAATGTACTATGAAATAATCCTTGTATGTAAAACAGCCTTCTGAATTCACTCTGAGCCCCGAGGCAAAATAAATCATGAGTTTTGAACTATAGTTCAATTTTGTCTGGCCTGCACAGTTTATTTCTCCACTCAGTAGAGAAAGACCATTTCTATCATTATGACCTTCTTCCTTCCAGATAGCAATCTCATTGTACTGCAAATCACCTTAGATATTATTAGAAATATACGACAATTGCAAAGTCTGCAAACTGAGTAATAAAAAAAAAGCTATAAACAGCCATAATAAGTCTGTCTCACCTATCTGGGTCTGACCTGGACCTGGCTTGGGTCCTTCCGGTCGATGTTCCAGGTAAATCCTCATCGCTGTAGACATGTAAACACATTATTATCAACTTTTATGAACAGTTTTATAAACAAAAGCACTAACTTCCATAATAAGTCTGTCTCACCTGTCTGGGTCATTTGACCTGGCTGGGCCCCGCCTGGCTGGGCCTTTCCGCCTTGTCCTTCCGGTCGTTGTCCCAGGTTGTTCCACTGGTATCTCATCGCTGTAGACAATGACATGTAAACACATTATTTTCAACTTTTATGAACAGTTTTATAAACAAAAGCACTAACTTCCATAATAAGTCTGTCTCACCTGTCTGGGTCATTTGACCTGGCTGGGCCCCGCCTGGCTGGGCCTTTCCGCCTTGTCCTTCCGGTCGTTGGTCCAAGTTGTTCTGGTATCTCATCGCTGTAGACAATGACATGTAAACACATTATACTTTTATGAACAGTTGAACAGTACATCATACAGCAAGCAACCCTTTTATTTAGTTTCTTACCTGGTCCTGATCAACACAAAAGAAGTGACCACCCCACCCCCCACCCCAGTTGTGGCCATCAACACACACACACACACACACACACACACACACACACACACACACACACACACACACACACACACACACACACACACACACACACACACACACACACACACACACACACACACACACACACACACACACACACACACACACACACACACACACACACACACACACACACACACACACACACACACACACACTGTCCCCCCATTGTCCTTGTGCTCACACTCTCAACGCTCTCTCAACATTCCATTCTGTATATTGCAAAGTCTGCAAGCAATAAATAAAAAAAGCAATAAAAGTCTGTCTCACCTGTCTGGATCATGCATGGCTTCCCCCACAGCCCTGTTTCCTCTGCTGCTCCCAGGCTCTGGCACATTTTACGCATGCGTAAAAGTTTATTTAGCACAAATTGAAATTATCCTGGTTCAGTTATTTATTGTTTTATCAACACCAAATCAAAAGTAGCGTGTAACTTCCGGGGAATCAGGTTCTCCAACAGGGATACTTCACGAGAGTCCTGGGGAGCAACAGACAGCGACGGGAAAGAAAGGCAGATGCAGGGAATATTCAAAACGATCCAACATCGATATTAGGGAGATCAGGGTATATAAAGCCACGGGGCGCTAATGACAAGCTGTGACAGCTGCGGGATGAAATTGATCATTGCTCCAGAAGCGTGTGGTGGGGAGAGCACCAATCAACACGGCATCTTACAGGAAAGAAGCGTGAGGCGGGGAATGCAATTAATTAACAAAATACCTTAAAGGAACGGAGCGAGTGGGTGGGGAGCGGACAAAACCTCACAGCCACTGGCCATGACAACATCCCCTCCAAATTCCTCAGAGACTCAGCAGCCGCCATCACCCCAGTCATCACACACATAATAAACCTCTCCATAAAACAGGCACACGTCCCCAAGGACTTCAAAATTGCGAGAGTAACACCCCTGCACAAAAAGGGCAGCAAATTAGACCCAGGCAACTACCGCCCTGTTTCTATCCTTACATCCATCTCGAAAGTCATGGAAAAAATAGTATACGAACAGGTCGAAAAGTACCTTGCGGAAAAAAATCTAATCTACGAATTCCAATCTGGCTTCAGAACATCCCACTCCACTGACACATGCCTTCTCTATTTGAACGACCACATCAAGCAACACACACACACACTGTCCCCCCATTGTCCTTGTGCTCACACTCTCAACGCTCTCTCAACATTCCATTCTGTATATTGCAAAGTCTGCAAGCAATAAATAAAAAAAGCAATAAAAGTCTGTCTCACCTGTCTGGATCATGCATGGCTTCCCCCACAGCCCTGTTTCCTCTGCTGCTCCCAGGCTCTGGCACATTTTACGCATGCGTAAAAGTTTATTTAGCACAAATTGAAATTATCCTGGTTCAGTTATTTATTGTTTTATCAACACCAAATCAAAAGTAGCGTGTAACTTCCGGTCTTATAATTCGAACTACATCGAAATAAACCTGGAAAATGACTACAATTCCCAGGCAGACCACGCCAAACAATTGACGTCACTGTATCGTGCCCGCGATATCAGCGACGCCTGAAAGGATACAGTATAACATGATGTATCCTTATTATCCCTCTCCCACAAGGGTATGCGAATCCACTCAGACTACCATTGACCTCATCCTGACCTCTGACAAGTCCAAGATCTCCAATAAAGGGGTTATAGCATGCGGGTTAAGTGATCATTATATGATATTCTGTACCCGCAAAAAGCTAAAGCAAAAGGCTGGCTGTCACAAAACAGTCACATCTAGAGACCTCAAAACCTACTCTAGCGAGGCCTTTAACTTTGAACTGGAGAGCCTGGACTGGTCAGATGAGCTCAATGGTACACTGGTTGAAGAAACCTGGCTTGGCTTCAAAACCAAATTCTCAACAATACTAAACAACATGGCCCCCCTAAGAACCACCAGGGTAAAAAATCGTGCTGAGCCATGGATGCACACTGAAATACTGACCGCTATGAAAGCCAGAGACAAAAAATGCTCTGAGTTTCGTAAAAGTCAGTCAAAGCTTACCAAAAGCACGAGCAGTGAACTCCAAGCCCACGTGACTGAACTCAAACTAGAAAGAAACAGACTAAGAAATGACGTAAACTCCATGATAAAAACTGCAAAAAAAAATGTCATCAATGACAAAACTGAGGAAAACAAAAATAAACCATGTGAACTTTGGAAATTACTCAATAATCAACTAGGCTGCAGTAAAAAACTTAAAACCAGGTTCTCAAACATAAACATAAAGACGGACAACACGCTCATCACAGACAAACTGGATGTAGCCAATTACTTAAACACTTTCTTCACAAACATAGCCACAACACTGGTAAACAAACTACCCTCCCACTCAGGGCAGTATGGGGTAGAACACATAGTAGCATACTACAAGAACCTAGGCGTCCACAAAGACGACTTCAAACTGGAAATGGTAACTACAGATGAGGTACTAAAAAAACTGAGCGCCCTCCAACCGAACAAGGCCACTGTTAGGGTTTGTAACCGACCCCAAGCGCAACGGCACAGAGAGAGTTGTTTCAGAGTTAGCCAAAAACAAGGGCGTGTTTATTCTCAGAGTCACAAGATTGAATTAGGTGGAGAACAGAACAAACGGGGAATCTGGCATGTGAAGAATGTTTGCGGCTCTGCAGATTCTCCCAGAAGGTGATGGTGAGGAATTTGCTTGTGACGTCTGAGCCGCTCTGCAGATCCCCCCCGCATACACTCCAGGTGGAAACGGAGGGAGAGAGAGAAATCCCAGTTAGCTCAGCGCACAACAGAAACAGAGAGGTGACTGATCCAAACAAATATCCAAGTGACTTGATCTTCGGTGTGATACACACAGTTAGCAGAGTCCAGAGAAAAAACAATACAGTAATCCAAGGTGTAAATCCAACAACAAAAAATAGGTGAGAACAGTATAACAAAAACGGGATCTCTTCGGTGTTTCACAAACACACAAAAAACGAGTGATCCAAAAAGAACTGTTTCCAAAAACTCACCAGAGCGCAACGCGTAAAGCGGGCAGATAAACGAGGCGTAGCTTCGTACGGGGAATCAGGTTCTCCAACAGGGATACTTCACGAGAGTCCTGGGGAGCAACAGACAGCGACGGGAAAGAAAGGCAGATGCAGGGAATATTCAAAACGATCCAACATCGATATTAGGGAGATCAGGGTATATAAAGCCACGGGGCGCTAATGACAAGCTGTGACAGCTGCGGGATGAAATTGATCATTGCTCCAGAAGCGTGTGGTGGGGAGAGCACCAATCAACACGGCATCTTACAGGAAAGAAGCGTGAGGCGGGGAATGCAATTAATTAACAAAATACCTTAAAGGAACGGAGCGAGTGGGTGGGGAGCGGACAAAACCTCACAGCCACTGGCCATGACAACATCCCCTCCAAATTCCTCAGAGACTCAGCAGCCGCCATCACCCCAGTCATCACACACATAATAAACCTCTCCATAAAACAGGCACACGTCCCCAAGGACTTCAAAATTGCGAGAGTAACACCCCTGCACAAAAAGGGCAGCAAATTAGACCCAGGCAACTACCGCCCTGTTTCTATCCTTACATCCATCTCGAAAGTCATGGAAAAAATAGTATACGAACAGGTCGAAAAGTACCTTGCGGAAAAAAATCTAATCTACGAATTCCAATCTGGCTTCAGAACATCCCACTCCACTGACACATGCCTTCTCTATTTGAACGACCACATCAAGCAAGAGGTGGACGCGGGCAAATACTGCGGCATGGTCATGCTGGACCTACAAAAGGCCTTCGACACTGTCAATCACAGATTAGGTGGCCTTGATGTCAGAGACCTGATTGGGAATTTGGCCAGGAACGTCGGGGAACCCCCTACTCTTTGCACAGGTGTCCTGGGTTCTTTAACGACCGAATTCAGTCAGGATCTGCAGAGCCTCCCGTATAATCAGCGATCCCTTTCATCTCTCCCTCAGCCTGGCTTCCCTCATGCAGTCAGGGAGAAGGTACAGGAGCATCAAGGTCCACTAAACAGGCAGTCGGACTCTAAACCTTAATGGCTAATGGTCAACATGCTTTTCTCTGAACTTCACTTTAGGCTACATAAATATTTGTATTGGCTATTACCATTGTATTTATACTTTTACCTACTACTGTATATCTAGTGACTTTTTATTGACCTTTGCACTGTCTTTGTCTGGTGCTTTTCTAAGTCAAAGTCAAAGTCAGCTTTATTGTCGCTTCTCATAATGTGCAAGACATACAGAGAAATGAAATTGCGTTTCCCCCTTCCCACGGTGTATATAAAAAAAAAATCTAATATAAACATAAAGTAACATATAGGACACGATGTACACACACTATACAGGACCATATACAGTATAAACAGTGAACAAAAAAAATTTATAATGTATGATTGAAATAAATATAGGAGGTAAAAAAAAAAGCAGCAGTGGTACATAGTAAGTATAAATAATAAATAATGGCAGTAGAATACAATAATGGCAGTAAAGTGGCAATGAGATGATAGATATGGCAGTAAACTAATATAATGTAAACTAAAATAATGGCAGTAAAGTGGCAGTGAGTTTGTGAAGTGGCAGTGTGTGTCTGTGTGTGTCAGTGGGGGTATGTATGAAAGAGCATAGAAATTACCATTAAAGGAAATCTGATCTTTAGATCACACCACCAGCACTCACAATTTGAATCCAAATACCATGGTTTATTCACAACATTTTACAACAGCTCATTGGGACATTTAGCAGTGTCAATGGACTATACAAATAAACATGCCTGAATGAATGAATGACTGACTGACTCAAGTCAACTCAACTCAAAGTTTATTTATAGAGCACATTTAAAACAACCGCAGTTGACCAAAGTGCTGTACAGATCAATAAAAGGCTAACACAGGCAATGCAATATGGCACAATACATACCATGGTATACAGCACAATACAACAATATACAACAATACAAGAAATACAGTACAGATGTTAAAATCCGGTGCCCAGCTCAACCTGAGTTGAAAGCCAGGGCGAAGAAGTGGATCTTCAGAGAAGACTTAAAATTCTCTAGGGTCTGGACAGATCTAATGTGCCAGGGCAGGCTATTCCAGAGCCTAGGGGCAGCCGCACCAAAGGCTCTGTCCCCTCTGGTCTTCAGCCTAGTCCGAGGGACAACCAGCAGCAGCTGATTGCCTGATCTCAATGCTTATGAGCATGAAAGTTCAAACCAGCCCAGCCCATGTAGAGCTTTAAAAACAAACAACAAAAACAGCAGCAGTAGTAGTAGTAGTAGTAGTAGTAGTAGTAGTAGTAGTAGTAGTAGTAGTAGTAGTAGTAGTAGTAGTAGTAGTAGTAGTAGTAGTAGTAGTAGTAGTATCAGTAGTAATAGTAGTAGTATTAGAAGTAGTAGTAGTAGTAGTAGTAGTAGTAGTTGTAACTGAGGGGTACAATTCCCTGACTGTATTGATAAGTATGGTATCATTAAACCACTACCGCTTTATGTACTTTAATTACTGGCCATACAGTACACGATATATGAATATGATGAACACTTCCCACAATGAAATCGGTTCCAGTCAAAGGTATTAATCAAGTATTTAATGGAGCAAAAGGTACATAGGATACTTTACATTATTCTTTGAATGCACTTGTAAGGCAAAGGAGTATGCGTAGGCAAATCAATAACGAATGTCCATTCTCTGGTTACGCAGGAGGTAATTATACAACCTGAATCTTAAGGAATTATATCTATGGTACACTAGTGATAGCGGGAGATACTGGAAGGGGTTCCCACTGGTTGTAAGCCAGCAAGGGGGTAGAAGATCTGTCGGTAGTAGGACGTCTGGTCAATGATGACTAGGGAGACTTCAGGTACAGAAGCCGGTGCAGTAGTCTCTTGATCCACAGACGAATACAGCTTGGTTCTCTGGTAGACTGTAGCTCTACAGTGAAGAAAGCTAGGCGGCCTCAGGCTCTCTGAGCGCCGACTCGACTTGACTCCTCTCGGGGTAAATCCAACACGTGCAGGCGTCGGCGATTATCCGCTCCATAAATCATAGGACCAAAGCAAATATATTCCAGCCGCAAAGGCTATGTAGTCGTCGGGTAGATTAATCCAGTGTACATGTCCATACGGTTCTCGCCTAGGTCTCCTCGGGTGAAGGCGCCATGCGGTCGGCCCAGCCTGGATAAGAACTCTAGCTAATATGAGAAAGCGTTGGAGATGCTGGTCACTATAGAATTCTAACCGCACGATACACTATACACAAATAGACTATTAAAGACTCAATAGAAATATGTCGCACTCGACGGTATAGTGCCAAACTCTGACAATTCAGTTATTAATTCGCACGCGGTCTCGATACTCTATTCTGAGGCCAAACAGGCCATACTTCACCGCACGTTGTATCGTGGGTGAGGCTTCAACTTATCGGTAACATGCTAAGTGCACGAAGGGTACGGAGGTAAGGGGCTAAGGGTCTTCTACATTCACCTGCGCCGTATTTATACGCACGGTGCACAAATAGTGCCACTTTCATTTCTGTCGCCGTATCCCTGGGCAGGGCCGGGCAAGTACAGACATGTCGTGTCGGTGACTTTGAACTTGGCTCCGGGGGCCGGTCCCTGGCGCCGGTGGACCGCTGTCCAATAGGAGAATGAACTATTATGGGCTGGACTAAAGGGATATTCCGTGTATATGTACAAGGAATATACAAGGGATATCAAACGATATACAAATACTATTCAATATATATCAATAAATAAATATATATATTCGGTTTAATCTGATCCTTCGTAACAGCCGCCCCCTAATTAGTCCCACCTAATTAGCTAAGGAGAGACAGATTAACCGCACTGTCCTCTACTCAATGTCTGTTGTGAGGGTCAGTCAGTTCACAAAGTCATGGGGTCATGGTCGTCATCGATAGTATCGGGGAGCCTTGGCAGTTCTATTAGCCTCGCCACGGGTCGGGTGTAGGTCCGCCCTTGGACGAGCACTTCAGCTGCTCGGACCTTTCCGTCGGCACCGGTGATCACTTTGCTTACGCGGCCAGCCGGCCACATAGCTCGGGGTAGTGACTGGTCGATAATCATGACGACTGTTCCTTCTGTCAAATTGTCTCTCTCTTTTACCCATTTCTGGCGGGTCTGTAGAGACGGTAGGTAGTGGAGTAGGAAGCTGTTCCAAAACTTGTCAGCCAATACTTGACTGTACCTCCACATTCTTCGGCCGTTCGCTTCTTCAGGCCTGTACATTGTCTGGGGTAGCGCGGGGTCCAGCCGCCCCATCAAGAGTGTGTTGGGGGTGACTGGGTCGACATCTGCTACATCACTTGAGACGTAACCGAGGGGCTTTGAGTTCAATACTCCCTCGATCTCCGCGAGGACTGTCATTAGGACTTCTTCCGCCACGGTCTGGGCCCCAAGCACGGCGTACAGGGCTGTCTTTATTGAACGTACTTCTCGTTCCCAAGTTCCACCGAAGTGAGGTGCGTTCGGGGGATTAAACTGGAAGTCAATCTGGGATGGAGCGAGGTGGGTCTTAAGTTCTGGGCCCATAGCTTGGAAGCTCTCTCTCAGCTCTCTTTCTCCGCCTTTGAAGTTTGTCCCGTGATCAGACAACAATATAGACGGTTTGCCTTTCCGCGATGTGAATCTTCGGAAGGCCATAAGGAATGAGTCTGTGCTCATGGTTGGAAGGAGTTCTATATGTATCGCTCGGGTGGTCATGCATTTGAATACAATACCCCACCGCTTCTCGGTTCCTCTTCCTTTCTTTATATACAGCGGGCCGAAACAGTCCATACCGGTGGAGTGAAAAGGCTTGTCGCCGAGTCGGAGGCGACAGGGAGGTAGGTCAGCCATCCGGGGTATACTGGGCTGCGCTCGCCACTTACGACAGTCTAGACAGGTTCGCTGGAAGCGCCGCACTGCTTCTCTCCCTTGCAGTATCCAATAACGACGTCTGATCTCCGCGAAGACTCTCTCTGCCCCTGCGTGGTGCACATCCTCGTCGTATTTCTTTATGATCAGCTCTGTGACCTTGTGTCGGCTGTTCAAGACTATCGGGTACTTGACGTCATCCGGTAAGTCTGGGGCTCTCCGCAGACGACCACCCACTCTGATGAGACTATGGGCGTCGCTCTCGGGTGCTAGGTGGAGCAGTCTGCTGTCTGATGGGACGGGCTTTGCTCCCTGTAGACAGTCTAGCTCATCAGGGAACGAGTCTCTCTGGGCTCGTTGTAGTAGAAGAAGTTCCGCTTCTTCGTAGTCAGCTGCAGTAATGTCAGTAGTGGGCTGAACCTCTGGGTGGTGCCACAGAAATGTCTTTAGCTGCGCACTCTCTAGGGTGAGGCAATCGTCTATGTCGGGGTCTGTGGAGACGAGTGTGTTCAATCCACAGAACACAGATTTCTTATTTTCGGCCTCCTCTTTACTCGCCTCCCGTGGGGTGGGTGTAGGCCACTCTTCTTCCGGGAGCTTGAGAAACTCTGGTCCGTCACTGTATGGGTTGTGACGGGTGAGGTCATCCAGGGACATTCCCCGGGTGATGACGTCAGCTGGGTTGTGTTTTGTGTCCACATACCTCCAGCTTGCTACTTCTGTTAACTCTTGAATCTCTGTGACTCTGACCCCCACGAAGACCTTGTATCTGCACGAATCAGACCGGATCCATGTGAGTACTGTCGTGGAGTCTGACCACAAGATTGTTCTTTGCACCGGAATGGTGAGTTCACGTTGGATTAACGTGGCGAGGTGCGCTCCTGCTAGGGCTGCGCAGAGCTCTAGACGCGGGATAGATTGTTGCTTTCGTGGGGCTATTCTTGAGCGGGCCAGGATGAAAGCAGTATGTATTTCTCCTCCCTCCTCTTGGGCACGCAAGTAGGCCACCGAGCCGTAGGCTACTTCGGAGGCGTCGCTGAAGACGTGCAGGTCCATCTGGCACGTCTCCGGCCTCACTGTGGGTGGGAAGTAGCTGCGGCGTATGTTAACACCTGGGAGTGAGCTGAGTTCCGTCTCCCACTCTCTCCATGTGGATGCAAGGTGTTCGGGTATGGGGTCGTCCCAGCCCTGGTCCTTGTCCCATAACGCTCTTACAATCATCTTTGCCCTGGTGGTGTAAGGTAGAATACATCCCAACGGGTCATATTGTCTGGCGAGTGTTCTGTATACACTCCGTCTGGTGGTCGGTAGTGCAGTCGACCTTCCCTGCTCCTTGGTGTTTATAATGGAGCGAGTCTGTTTTGAAGCGCCAGACTAGTCCTAATGTCATTTCTTGGGCTTCTCCTGGGATGGTCGCTGTTGTGAAGGGCCAGATTAAACCGAATATATATATTTATTTATATATATATATTTTATTGTATTTGTATATTCTCTAATATTCCCTGATATCCCTTGTATATTCCTTGTACAATATGCATTGAATATCCATTCTAGCCTACTGAACATCCCATAATAGTCTCCATTCTACTATTGGTCGAGACCTTGGTGCCAGGCTGCCATACCCCTCAGACCCAGTTCAAACGTACCGCTCCACATGTACGAACAAGTCCTAGTTCCGCGTAGGAATCTGGCTACCGCACCACTAATGGGACTATTTGTTCATAGTGCGTATATATACTGCGCTACTAAAGTAGGACTTTCTTTTCAGTCCAGTTTCTTACCCTCCAATAGAGTCACAGACGTAAAGCCTCCCCGCGACGCCACGTGTGGGAGTAAGGCCAAGTTCGCCTACCATCGGTATTGAGACATCGTGTATATTAATATTTGAATAGTCATATTTGGCACTATATCGTCGAGTTGGACGTAGTCTATTAAGCTAATAATAGTCTGTTAATATATAGTGCTTCGTGCGGTGAGAATACTACCGTAGTCAGTACTCCATCGTTTCGGGCAGAGAACTGGCTGCTTACCCAGGGTGGTTGACCCCATGTGAAGCTGCACCCGAGGAGCCCCAGAGCCGACGAGCGAGTGGACCTGTATACCGGATTATTCTACCGACGACAGCCCGCCTTCCCAGGCACGGATTATGCTTTGTATACTTTGATTATTCCATGGATAAAGACCCCCGACACTGCCGTGTGTTGGAACCCCCCCCCCTGGAGAGGACGCAAGGTGAGGAGACGCTCTGCAAGACGAGGTCGCTTCACGTCTCTCCCCCGTGGACCGGAGAGAGCCGGCCCACAAAGAGTCCACCTGCTTTCATCTGTGGTCCAAGGATCGCCGGCGCATTGAACGGCACTACAGTGGGTTCACCTGGGATACCCTTGGCCGGACGAGGCAGCCGGATTCTACCCCCCCCCCCCTCCTACTCCTGTCGGCTTACAAGCGACCGGATTAACCCCCTCTAGTGTATCTAGTATATAATCATTAAAGTATCATTGCTGTTATTCCTTAACTATTCCAGGTCGTATATTTACCACCTGCGCCTTCAGAGATTGGACATTCTCTATTGATATACCGACGAATACTCTTTGCCATAAAAGTGCATACTATTTCAATTCATAAATGTAATTAAGTGATTAAGTGCTTGTTCTACACACCATCGCTGTGTAGAAATAAAGACCTGTTTCGACTTCGTACATTTGTGTTGGATCCGTTTCATCTACGTGAGAGTGTTCATGATAATATATTTATGCCGTGTACTGGGTGGCCGAATATTAAGTACAAAGGTAGTGGTAGTAAGTATCATATCTAGTAATACAGTCAGGGAATTGTACCCCTCAGTTACAATTGGTCCTTCGAGCCGGAGGGTAATTAGTGTAATATTAATATAGTGTTATTAATATTGAAATGGCCTATGATGAACACTCCACGAAACGATCCTCCTAACCAACGCCCGCAGCGCGAACGACGGCTCCCTCAGTACTTAGAGGCTTACGCTGTCAGTCAGCAACCTAGTCTTCTACTAACAGTAAACGCGGTAAAACTAGAAAGTAAAAGTATGTCTAACCCCAACGCCCAGACTACCCCGACCATAGAGGCCCCTACGGGCTCTAATGTTACTGACCAAGTTCACGGTGGGGACCAGTGGGAACCAGACATGACTTCACACCCCGCCAGTACTGAAGAAGTAGTCCCCGATGAGTCCCGGGAGGAATACAACGCTACCGAGAGAGAACTCGGCACGGAAGAAGACGGGGAGAGCACCGTGGAGATAGAACTCCAAGGCTCCGCAAGGAGTACCCCGAGGGAAGGCTCCCCTATACAACCGCCTTCTCCCAGCGAGGCAGAGAGGACCCTACAGCAGGCCTTCCTCATCAGCCTGAACGCCGCTGCTGAACGCGACCGACTGCAGATCCAGCAGCGAAGCGAACACGAGCAGATACGTCTAGAAATAAGACGCATTCAGATGGAAGAGAATGTGGCCCGAGAACGAGCCGGTGCTCAACGGGACGCAGCGCGCGACAGACAGCAGTCGCAACTAATAGAACAGCTGATCAGACGGACAACACCCTCTCCCTCCGCCAGAGGCTCCAGGAACTCGTCTAGACACACCTCCAGGGCGGCATCCCCTAGCCGAGTAAACAACCCTGAACTTGACCAACAGACGAGGTCTATACCCCCCACAGACCACCTCCCCCCACCGGTCCAAGCGAGACCTAGCAACCGGGAAGGAGCAGCATATCCTGTGGAGAGGCTAAACCAGAGACTACAAGCACTGGATGACCTAACTGAAGACGAAGAGGAAGAGGAGGAGAACCACGCCCGAAGACAGCACAGTACTCTACCGGACCAGGAGGCCCGGTACAGCCCAGGCTATACTCCCGCGGAGCTGCGCTACAGACCCCCGACTCTATACACGGGTGAGCACGACACACGACCCGCACCGAGGAACAGCACCTGGACAAGCGGGCCATGGTACACTGCCGGTACCAGCCCATACCAAGGAGCGGGAGGAGACTCGCCTAGGAGGCCTCTCCCCCAACGCTCGCCGATGTATCCACAGTCAGCGTCATACATTGGCACGCCTATGGTACCCGACTTCACCCAAGAGAACCGGGCCCAGTATACAGAACTCCGCATGTGTCTGGAGACCATGTTGGTGGATGTATTGGATGAACGCCACAAATACGCCATCCTACTGAAGCACTTAAAGGTACCCCGCGCACATAATATAGCGCTCGCCTACGCAACTTCCACCACCCCATACACAGCAGCGCTGGTAGCATTGGACCAGAGGTATGGGCGCATATGGGATTACGTGATCCAGGAGATCCGACACATCGACCGCTTACCCCCAGCAATAGACAATCGAGCACTGGACGACCTGTCCATCAGAGTGCAGTCCCTGGTAGGGATGTTGGGAGCGCAAAGAGAGAAGGGGAGGCATGAACTTTACGCCAACTCAAATGTGGAAAGGATCCTGGAGAAGCTGCCGCCCGCTCGTCAGGAGCGCTTTAGGCGGCAGAGGGACCACAGAGACCCGAATGGCCCCGAACCGAACCTCCTCGATCTAGCAGACTTCCTGGCGAGAGAAGTCAGCAGCCTACGGCTAGATACATTCGGACGGAGCACCCCTGGCTCCAGAGAAGGAACCAGACGACTAAATGATGGAAGAAGATCGGTGACTGTGATGCACCAATCGGAGTCAGTACCGAGCAGCAGGAGCCACAGTACCCCCTCCAGAACGGAGAAGTGGAAGATAGTGTGCCCCTACTGTGAGAAAGAACACTGGCTAGCGCAATGTGACTCCTTCCCCAAGCTGAACGCGGAGGAAGCAGGTCAATGGATAAAGTCCAACAAGCGCTGTTTTCGCTGTGCGCGCTCACACATGGCAGCCGAATGCCGCTTAAAGAAAAGGTGCACCAAGTGCGATGGAGCCCATCTGGACATACTTCACGACAGTAACAGACGGCGCCCTTCACCTGCACCATCCAGCCGCAAAGCGAGCGTCATGTACATCGATCCCGCCAGCAGCAGTGGAGCCCGAGTACTCCTAAAAGTAGTGCGTGTGACACTAAGCTACCAGAATAAAGTCCTGGACACTTACGCCGTCCTCGATGACGGGTCAGAGAAGACCCTGCTGCTCGCCTCCGCTGCGGCCCAGCTAGGGCTGCGGGGAAGCGAAACCCAAATGACAATTCGGACAATAAGACGAGATTTGAAGACGATAAAGGGCGAGAATGTCTCATTCTCTATCGCAGCAAGCGGCCAGCCTGAGCGACGGTACCAGATTGCAGACGCTTTCACCAGCCAAGAAATAGGACTGTCGCGGTACACATACCCCGTCGCCAAGCTGATGGAGAAATATGCACATCTGCGCAAGTTACCGATCCCGCTCATAGACAATGCTATGCCGACCCTGTTGATAGGCTCCGACCATGCAGACCTCATTGTCCCGATAGACCGGGTTCATACCGGACCCCGAGGCTGTCCTGCAGCAGTCGAGACCCGTTTGGGATGGACTCTCCAAGGCCCGCTCGCCAAATCTCTCAACCGAAGTACAGCCACTAGATGTCTCCACTCCCGAGTCACAGAGGGAGAAACCGCACTCCTGCAACACGTAGAGCGGCTATGGACCTTGGAACAAATGCCCTTTAAGAACGGAAAGAAAGACATTCGCTCTAAAGATGACATTTTTACGCCATTCACCTCCTCGAGACAGGGACCAAGAGAGTCCCGGTCAACGGCGTGTTGAGATACGCCACGCCACTCCTGCGGCGAGAAGGAATGCCTACTTTCCACGCCAAGACAGACGCCACAGAACGGTACCTGCTGAACACGGAGCGGCGCTTAGCCAAGAACCCCGCCCAAGAGAGTGTATACCGCGCTGAGATTGAGAAGCTCATCACAGCGGGACACGTCACAAAGATGGACATTAAAGAGGCTGACCAGACCACTGAATCGTGGTACGTGCCCCACCACAAGGTCCATCACAACGGTAAAGACCGCATAGTATTTAACTGCAGCTACCAGATCGGATCCCAAAATCTGAATAAAGAGTTACTGCCCGGTCCCACACTCGGCCCCTCCCTACTCGGCGTTCTACTCCGCTTCCGCCAGGAAAAGGTGGCCATCAGCGGGGACATTAAAGGAATGTTCCTGCAGGTGAGATTAGTAGAGGCGGACAAGCCCCTGTTACGGTTCCTATGGAGAGAGAAGCCAGGAGATGAGCACCCAGCCATCTACCAATGGGAAGTCCTCCCCTTCGGAACGACGTGCAGCCCCTGCTGTGCAACATTTGCACTACAGAAACATGTAGCAGAGGACCCAGCAGCGGACGAAGAGGTCCGACACAGCGTAAAGAACAGCTTCTACGTAGACAACTGTCTACAAAGCCTTTCAACCCAGGAAGAAGCCGAGGCTCTCCTGATTAAACTCCGCGCCTCATTGATCAAAGGCGGCTTTGATCTCAGGCAGTGGGCCAGCAGCGATCCGCAAGTACTGCGCAGCCTCTCCTCCGAGGACAAGGCAGCCAGCAGCGAGACCTGGATGGCTACAATCCCGGGAGAAGCCCAGGAGATGACCCTGGGATTGGTGTGGCGATTCAAAACAGATTCGCTTCACTACAGACACAAGCCCCTGACTACGGAGCAGGGAAGGCCGGCGGCGGCGCCGACCACCAGACGGAGTGTGTACACAACACTCGCCCGACAATATGACCCGCTAGGATGTATTCTACCGTACACCACCAGGGCAAAAATGATTGTACGAGCATTGTGGGACAAGGACCAGGGCTGGGACGACCCCATTCCCGCACACCTTGCATCCACCTGGAGAGAGTGGGAGATGGAGCTCCACTCACTCCCAGGCGTTAATATGCGCCGAAGCTACTTCCCACCCACGGTGAGGCCAGAGACATGTAAAATGGACTTACACGTCTTCAGTGACGCCTCAGAGGTCGCATACGGATCAGTAGCCTACTTGCGGGCCCAAGACCAGGGGGGAGAGATCTACACAGCATTTGTCCTCGCCCGCTCGAGAATAGCCCCACGCAAGCAACAATCTATCCCACGTCTAGAGCTCTGCGCAGCCCTAGCCGGAGCGCACCTAGCCACGCTCATCCAACGTGAGCTCACCATACCGGTGTCTAGAACAATCCTGTGGTCAGATTCCACGACGGTACTCGCCTGGATCAAATCGGACTCATGCAAGTACAAAGTCTTCGTGGGAGTCAGAGTCACCGAGATTCAAGACTTAACCGAAGAGTTAACCGGAGAAACAGAGTGGCGCTACGTTGATACAAAACAGAACCCAGCTGACGTCATCACCCGGGGGATGCCCCTGGATGACCTCACCCGTCGCAATGTCTACAGTGACGGCCCCGCATTCCTAAGACTCCCGGAAGGACAGTGGCCCATGCCTATCCCGAGGGAAGCAAGTCCAGAGGAGGTGGAAAATAAGAAGTCTGTGTTCTGTGGATTGAGCACCGTAGCCTCCACCGACCCTAACATAGACGATTGCACGTCCATAGAGAGTGCACAACAAAGAACATTCCTGCGGTACCACCCGGAGTGCAAGTCCCCCGCTGATATGTCAGCAGCTAACTACGAGGAAGCAGAATTGCTTCTACTGCAGCGAGCCCAGAGAGACTCGTTCCCCGATGAATTGGCCTGTCTACAGGGAGGAAAGCCCGTCCCATCCGACAGCAGATTAATTCATCTGGCCCCCGAGAGCGACGCTCATACCCTCATCAGAGTGGGTGGTCGCCTACGCAGAGCCCCCAATCTACCGGATGACATTAAATACCCGATCGTATTGAACAGCCGACACAAGGTCACAGAGCTGATTATAAAGAAATACGATGAGGATGTACATCACGCAGGAGCAGAAAGAGTCTTCGCGGAAATCAGACGTCGTTACTGGATCCTACAAGGAAGAGAGGCGGTACGACGCTTCCAGCGAACATGTCTAGACTGCCGCAAGTGGCGCGCGCAGCCCAGCATACCAAGGATGGCTGACCTTCCTCCATGTCGCCTCCGAATCGGTGACAAGCCATTCCACTCAACGGGTATGGACTGCTTTGGCCCGCTGCACATAAAGAAAGGAAGAGGAACCGAGAAGCGGTGGGGTATTGTATTCAAATGCATGACCACCAGAGCGATACACATCGAGCTTCTCCCGACCATGAGCACAGACTCATTCCTTATGGCCTTCCGAAGATTCACATCACGGAAAGGAAGACCGTCTACCCTATTGTCCGATCATGGGACAAACTTCAAAGGCGGCGAAAGAGAGCTGAGAGAGAGCTTCCAAGCTATGGGCCCAGAACTTAAGACCCACCTCGCTCCAGCACAGGTTGATTTCCAATTCAACCCCCCAAACGCACCCCACTTCGGTGGCACTTGGGAACGAGAAGTGCGCTCCATAAAGACAGCCCTGTACGCAGTACTTGGGGCCCAGACTGTGGCGGAAGAAGTCCTAATGACAGTCCTCACGGAGATTGAGGGAGTACTTAACTCGAAGCCCCTCGGATATGTCTCCAGTGATGTGGCGGATATCGACCCAGTTACCCCCAACACACTCCTGATGGGGCGGCTAGATCCTGCATTACCCCAGACAATGTACCGGCCTGAAGAAGCGAACGGCCGACGAATGTGGAGGTACAGCCAAGTATTAGCCGACAAGTTTTGGAACAGTTTCCTACTGCACTACCTACCGTCTCTACAGACCCGCCAGAAGTGGGTAAAGGAGAGAGACAATTTGACAGAAGGAACAGTCGTCATGATTATTGATCAATCACTGCCCAGAGCTATGTGGCCGGCCGGCCGCGTAAGCAAAGTGATCACCGGTGCCGACAACAAGGTCCGAGCAGCTGAAGTGCTCGTCCAGGGTCGCACTTACACCCGTCCCGTGGCAAGGCTCATAGAACTGCCTCGACTCCCAGACACAATCGATGATGACCATGACCCTACAACCCTATGACTTTGTGAAGTTGACTGACCCCTACAGCAAACCCTTATGTGTAAATAGACAACGCGATTAATCTGTCTCTGTTTAACTGATTAGGTCTGGGACCTATTCAGGGGGTGGCTGTTGTGAAGGGCCAGATTAAACCGAATATATATATTTATTTATATATATATATTTAATTGTATTTGTATATTCTCTAATATTCCCTGATATCCCTTGTATATTCCTTGTACAATATGCATTGAATATCCATTCTAGCCTACTGAACATCCCATAATAGTCTCCATTCTACTATTGGTCGAGACCTTGGTGCCAGGCTGCCATACCCCTCAGACCCAGTTCAAACGTACCGCTCCACATGTACGAACAAGTCCTAGTTCCGCGTAGGAATCTGGCTACCGCACCACTAATGGGACTATTTGTTCATAGTGCGTATATATACTGCGCTACTAAAGTAGGACTTTCTTTTCAGTCCAGTTTCTTACCCTCCAATAGAGTCACAGACGTAAAGCCTCCCCGCGACGCCACGTGTGGGAGTAAGGCCAAGTTCGCCTACCATCGGTATTGAGACATCGTGTATATTAATATTTGAATAGTCATATTTGGCACTATATCGTCGAGTTGGACGTAGTCTATTAAGCTAATAATAGTCTGTTAATATATAGTGCTTCGTGCGGTGAGAATACTACCGTAGTCAGTACTCCATCGTTTCGGGCAGAGAACTGGCTGCTTACCCAGGGTGGTTGACCCCATGTGAAGCTGCACCCGAGGAGCCCCAGAGCCGACGAGCGAGTGGACCTGTATACCGGATTATTCTACCGACGACAGCCCGCCTTCCCAGGCACGGATTATGCTTTGTATACTTTGATTATTCCATGGATAAAGACCCCCGACACTGCCGTGTGTTGGAACCCCCCCCCCCTGGAGAGGACGCAAGGTGAGGAGACGCTCTGCAAGACGAGGTCGCTTCACGTCTCTCCCCCGTGGACCGGAGAGAGCCGGCCCACAAAGAGTCCACCTGCTTTCATCTGTGGTCCAAGGATCGCCGGCGCATTGAACGGCACTACAGTGGGTTCACCTGGGATACCCTTGGCCGGACGAGGCAGCCGGATTCTACCCCCCCCCCCCTCCTACTCCTGTCGGCTTACAAGCGACCGGATTAACCCCCTCTAGTGTATCTAGTATATAATCATTAAAGTATCATTGCTGTTATTCCTTAACTATTCCAGGTCGTATATTTACCACCTGCGCCTTCAGAGATTGGACATTCTCTATTGATATACCGACGAATACTCTTTGCCATAAAAGTGCATACTATTTCAATTCATAAATGTAATTAAGTGATTAAGTGCTTGTTCTACACACCATCGCTGTGTAGAAATAAAGACCTGTTTCAACTTCGTACATTTGTGTTGGATCCGTTTCATCTACGTGAGAGTGTTCATGATAATATATTTATGCCGTGTACTGGGTGGCCGAATATTAAGTACAAAGGTAGTGGTAGTAAGTATCATATCTAGTAATACAGTCAGGGAATTGTACCCCTCAGTTACAGTCGCCATCCAGGTCTCGCTGCTTGCTGCCTTGTCCTCGGGGGAGAGGCTGCGCAATACTTGCGGGTCGCTGCTGGCCCACTGCCTGAGATCAAAGCCGCCTTTGATCAGGGAGGCGCGGAGCTTGAGTAGAAGGGCCTCTGCTTCTTCTGGCGTCGAGACGCTTTGCAGACAGTTGTCCACGTAGAAACTATTTTCTACACTTTTTCGGACCTCTTCATCAGCTGCTGGGTCCTCTGCGACGTGTTTTTGCAGTGCAAACGTAGCACAGCATGGGCTGCATGTGGTTCCGAAAGGGAGGACTTCCCATTGATAGATGGCTGGTTGCTCATCCCCGATCCTCTCTCTCCATAGGAACCGCAGCAGGGGCTTGTCCTCCTCCACTAGTCTCACCTGCAGGAACATCCCTTTGATGTCGCCGCTGATGGCCACCTTGTCCTGGCGGAAACGTAGTAACACGCCTAGTAGGGAGGGGCCGAGTGTTGGGCCGGGCAAGAGCTCTTTATTCAGATTTTGTGATCCGATCTGGTAGCTGCAGTTGAACACAATACGATCCTTGCCGTTGTGGTGGACTTTGTGGTGCGGCACGTACCATGATTCGGTCGTCTGATCGGCCTCTTTAATGTCAATTTTCTTTATGTGTCCCGCTGTGATTAGCTTGTTAATCTCAGCGCGGTACACAGTCTCTTGAGCGGGGTCTCTGGCTAGGCGCCGCTCTGTGTTCAATAGATACCGCTCCGTAGCTTCTTTTGGGGCGTGGAAGGTGGGCATACCCTCTCGCCTCAGGAGTGGAGTTGCGTATCTCATCACTCCGTTGACTTTGACTCTCTTTGTCCCTTGCTCTAGGAGTGCTATGGCGTAAATGTCTTCCTTGGAACGAATGTCTTTCTTTTCGTTCTTAAAGGGCATTGTCTCTAGTGTCCATAGCCTCTCGACATGCTGTAGGAGGGTGGTGTCTTCTTCTGTCACTCTGGAGTGGAGGCAGTTAGTGGCTGCTGTTCGGTTAAGAGACTTAGCGAGGGGGCCTTGTAATGTCCATCCTAGGCGGGTCTCGACTGCTGCAGGACAGCCTCTGGGCCCTGTGTGGACCCGGTCTATCGGGACTATGAGGTCTGCATGGTCGGAGCCTATCAGCAGGGTCGGGGTGGCACCGTCTATGAGCGGGATAGGTAGTTGACGCAGGTGCACATATTTATCCATCAGCTTGGCGATGGGGTAGGTGTACTGCGACAGGCCTATTTCTTGGCTGGTGAAAGCATTAGTAATCCTATACCGTCTCTCTGGCTGCCCGCTTGCTGCGATAGTGAAGGAGACATTCTCGCCCTTTATCGTCTTTAGATCTCTTCTTATTGTCCGAATCGTCATCTGGTTTTCGCTCCCCCGCAGCCCCAGCTGGGCCGCAGCGGATGCGAGGAGAAGGGTCTTCTCTGACCCGTCGTCAAGGACGGCGTAAGTGTCCATGACCTTGTCTTGGTAACTCAGTGTTACGCGGACCACCTTTAAGAGCACTCGGGCGCCGCTGCTGCTGGCGGGGTCAATGTACATAACACTTGCCTTTGTGCTGCTTGAGGGTGCAGGCTTTCTTCTGTTACTGTCGTGTAGGACATCTAGGTGGGCTCCGTCACACCGACTACACCTCTTCTTTAAGCGGCACTCGGCTGCCATGTGACTGCGCGCACATCGGTAACAGCGTCGGTTGGACTTTATCCATTGACCCACTTCATCGGCGGTCATCTTCTTGAATGTGTCACATTGTGACAACCAGTGTTCTTTCTCGCAGTACGGGCACACCATCTTCCACTTCTCTTTCATCGAGGGGGTACTGTGGTTCTTGCTGCTCGGTACTGGTTCTGATTGGTGCATGACAGTCACCAATCTTCGGCCATCGTTTGCTCTCCTAGGTCCCTCTCTGGAGCTTGGTGTGCTCCGCACGAACGTATCCAATCGCAGGCTGCTGACTTCTCTCGCCAGGAAGTCGGCTAGGTCTAGGAGGGATGGCTCGGGACCGTTAGGATCACGGTGGTCTCTTTGCCGCCTGAAGCGCTCTTGTCGGGCGGGCGGAAGCTTCTCTAAAATCCTCTCGACATTAGAGTTTGCGTATAGTTCGTGCATACCCTTTTCTCGTTGCGCCCCCAGCATCCCTACCAGGGATTGTACCTTGATAGACAGGTCGTCTAGTGAGCGATTGTCTGTTGCTGGGGGTAGGCGGTCAATATGCCTTATCTCTTGTATTACGTAGTCCCATATGCGTCCATATCTTTGGTCGAGTGCTGCTAGAGCCGCTGTGTATGGGGTAGTAGAGGTGGCATAGGCCAGCGCTATATTGTGCGCTCGGGGCACCTTGAGGTGCTTCAATAGGATAGCATACTTGTGGCGTTCATCAGCTACATCAGCCATCATTGTCTCTAAGCACATCCGTAGCTCCGTGTACTGTGCTCTGTTCTCATGGGTGAAGTCTGGAAATGTCGGTGTGCCAATGTATGATGCCGTAGATGGCTGGCACATCGGTGAGCGTTGGAAGAGAGGCCTCCTAGGCGAGTCTCCTCTTACGCCTCTCGGTGGGCTGGTACCGGCAGGGTACCATGGCCCGCGTATCCAGGTGCTATTCCTCGGGACTGGTCGTGCGTCAATCTCACCTGTGAATTGAGTCGGGGGTCTGTAGCGCAGAGCCGCGGGGGTAGAGCCTGGGCTGTACTGGACCTCCTGGTCCTGTGGAGTACTGTGCTGCTGTCGGGCTTGACTCTCCTCTCCCTCTTCTTCTTCCTCTGTCAGGTCCTCTAGATCCTGTAGTCGTCTATTTAGCCTCTCCGCGGTGTATACCGTTCCTTCCTTGTAGCTGGGTCTCACTGGGACCGGTCGGGGAAGGAGTTCGGAGGGGGGTATAGGCTCTCTCTGGTGGTCGGGCTCAGGGTCGCTTGATCGGTTAGGGGAGGGTGCCCTTGACCCGTGTCTTGACGAGGCCCTGGAACCCCGTGTGGAGGGAGGGGGTGTTGCCCTGGCGATCAGCTGCTCCATTAGCTGCGCTTGTAATCGGTCGCGCTCGGCTTCGCGCTTGGTGAGAGCGATGACGCGCTCTGCTTCGCGCTTGATGAGAGCGATGTCGCGCTCTGCTTCTCTTTGGGCACCGGCAGCGGCGCGCTGGGCTTCGGCGGCGGCGCGCTGGGCTTCGGCGTGGTCTCTTACCATATTCTCTTCCGTCTGAAGGCGTCTAATCTCTAGACGTATATTATCTTCGTCGCTCCGTTGCTGCGCTTGGAGGCGTTCTCTTTCCATGGAAGAATGTTCGCGCTCACTAAGCGTCTGTGCTTGGAGTCGATCGCGCTCTGTTGAGGCTGCTAGGCTGGCGAGGAACGCCTGTGCCAGCATCTTGTCCGCCTCGCTGGGGGAAGACGCTGGTTGAGGTGATCCGCTCCTGGCAGTACTCGTTGGAGATGCGTTCTCCTGCGGGGAGTCCTGGAGCTCTATCTCCTGGGCGCTCTCCTCTTCTTGTACCGGGCAGAGTTCCATCTCTGGAGGGTTGTCTTTCTCCTGGAGCTCTCCGGGGACTACTTCTTCGGTCTTGGCGGGGGGTAAAGTCGTGTCAGTTCCCTCCTGGTCCCTACCGTGAGCTTGGTCAGTTACATTAGAACCCACTAGGGCCTCTATTGGCGGGGTAACCTGGGCGATAGGGTCGGACATAATTTTACTATCTACTTTTCCGCGTTTACCGTCTGTAGAAGGCTAGGTAGTATACTGGCAACGTAATCCTCTAAGTACTGAGGTGTCTGCCGTCTACGCTGCGGGCGATCTACTTTAGGAGAACCGTTTTGTGGAGTGTTCATCATAGGCCATTTCAATATTAATACCACTATATTAATATTACACTAGTTATTATCCGGCTCGAAGGACCAATTGTAACTGAGGGGTACAATTCCCTGACTGTATTGATAAGTATGGTATCATTAAACCACTACCGCTTTATATACTTTAATTACTGGCCATACAGTACACGATATATGAATATGATGAACACTTCCCACAATGAAATCGGTTCCAGTCAAAGGTATTAATCAAGTATTTAATGGAGCAAAAGGTACATAGGATACTTTACATTATTCTTTGAATGCACTTGTAAGGCAAAGGAGTATGCGTAGGCAAATCAATAACGAATGTCCATTCTCTGGTTACGCAGGAGGTAATTATACAACCTGAATCTTAAGGAATTATATCTATGGTACACTAGTGATAGCGGGAGATACTGGAAGGGGTTCCCACTGGTTGTAAGCCAGCAAGGGGGTAGAAGATCTGTCGGTAGTAGGACGTCTGGTCAACGATGACTAGGGAGACTTCAGGTACAGAAGCCGGTGCAGTAGTCTCTTGATCCACAGACGAATACAGCTTGGTTCTCTGGTAGACTGTAGCTCTACAGTGAAGAAAGCTAGGCGGCCTCAGGCTCTCTGAGCGCCGACTCGACTTGACTCCTCTCGGGGTAAATCCAACACGCGCAGGCGTCGGCGATTATCCGCTCCATAAATCATAGGACCAAAGCAAATATATTCCAGCCGCAAAGGCTATGTAGTCGTCGGGTAGATTAATCCAGTGTACATGTCCATACGGTTCTCGCCTAGGTCTCCTCGGGTGAAGGCGCCATGCGGTCGGCCCAGCCTGGATAAGAACTCTAGCTAATATGAGAAAGCGTTGGAGATGCTGGTCACTATAGAATTCTAACCGCACGATACACTATACACAAATAGACTATTAAAGACTCAATAGAAATATGTCGCACTCGACGGTATAGTGCCAAACTCTGACAATTCAGTTATTAATTTGCACGCGGTCTCGATACTCTATTCTGAGGCCAAACAGGCCATACTTCACCGCACGTTGTATCGTGGGTGAGGCTTCAACTTATCGGTAACATGCTAAGTGCACGAAGGGTACGGAGGTAAGGGGCTAAGGGTCTTCTACATTCACCTGCGCCGTATTTATACGCACGGTGCACAAATAGTGCCACTCTCATTTCTGTCGCCGTATCCCTGGGCAGTGCCGGGCAAGTACAGACATGTCGTGTCGGTGACTTTGAACTTGGCTCCGGGGGCCGGTCCCTGGCGCCGGTGGACCGCTGTCCAATAGGAGAATGAACTATTATGGGCTGGACTAAAGGGATATTCCGTGTATATGTACAAGGAATATACAAGGGATATCAAACGATATACAAATACTATTCAATATATATCAATAAATAAATATATATATTCGGTTGAATCTGATCCTTCGTAACAGTAGTAGTAGTAGTAGTAGTAGTAGTAGTAGTAGTAGTAGTCATGTAATAGTAGTAGTATTAGAAGTAGTAGTAGTAGTAATAGTAGTAGTAGTATTAGTATAGTAGTAGTAGCAGTACTAGTAGTATTAGAAGTAGTAGTAGTAGTAGTAGTAGTGGTAGTAGTAGTATAGTAGTAGTAGTAGTAGTAGTAGTAGTAGTAGTAGTAGTAGTAGTAGTAGTAGTAGTAGTAGTAGTAGTAGTAGTAGTAGTAGTAGTAGTAGTAGTAGTAGTAGTAGTAAAACTCTGGAGGAGATAAAGGGTTGTGGGTGAATAAAGAAGCAGGCTGTTGGCTGCTTTAAGTGGCTCTGTGTGCGTCTCAGTCCTGTTAGATTCTCTGTCATCTTGTCCCTGGATATCATTATCTTGCCTGCAATTACTGTCTGGGACAGTTGGAACAATGTGAACAGTGGCCTTCTGCTGCCCTCTGGCGGGCACGTCAGATAGTGCAGCTCTTGTCCCTATTCATCAATTTGTTCTATGTGATTCTTACCAATTTGTTGTCTGTGCATTTGATGTCTGTCTTGTCTGTGATGTTCCACTCCCTGGCCTAATGCCTCCCCTGTCTGTGTTGGTTTTGTGATCTGGTTTAGTGTTGTTATCTTGTGTGTATTATATTTCAACCTTGTAATGTTTCTTTGTCACTCTGTTCTTCCCAGCTGTGTTTAATGACCAATTACCCTCCTGTGTTAATCAGTGTCTGTATATATGCCTGTGTGTTCCCTGACTTCCTTGAGGCGTCATTGTCTCCGTTCTACCCCGGTATCCTGTCGTGTCTCTGTTATCATTGTGAAGCTCCCTGTCTGCTGTTTACCCTGTATTTACCTGTGAGTTCGTTCCTGTCTATTCTAGTCCTGTTTTCCAGCTCTGCTGAGGTTTGTTTTACAGTTAGCTTTTGTTTGTTCTTTTGTACATGCTTTTAATGTGTACCGGCTTATTCAGTAAACACCCTTCACTATATCCAACTCTTTCATCTCTGCCTCCTCTCTGTCGTTATCATTGTTCCGCATATTGGGTTCTCCTCACCTTCCCTCGTCACCCCTCATAACAATTACAGGGAAACAGCCGTGTGATGATCCAGGATATTGTGATTGCTTGGTATTTTATGTTGTGGAGCGGAATACTGAGTTAACGTTACATCCCACAGCATTAATTTAGCAGCAGAGAGTTATTGTTTTAATATGGAAATAAACAGAGAATTTGTAATTAGATTTTGTCTTCAGAGAAAGGGTTTGAGCGGTAACAGTTCAGAAAGAGCTTATAATTGCATTCGATTGTAGCTCATTTCGCCAGTGGAAAAGGTTTGCTATATAAATAAGTATGAGTAAGTTAAAAAGAGCTTTCTTTTGAAGCTGAAACCACCCTAAACACAATTTGCATTCATACGCTATGATCTTTTGACACAAACACCTCTCTCCTAAAACCCCAAATGAGAGAACCAATACTGTAATCTGTGATGTAGGCCCAATCAAAAGGCACAATCCACAATCTACTGTTGTAAAGCGAAGACTAGATGACATTGCAGAAGAGAAGTGAACCATCCAGCCTGGACTGTTCTTTAAACTGCATGGTTGAAAATCTCAACAACACCCTATCATATACACTGGATGCTGTCGCTCCATTAAAGGTAAAAAAAAAAAAGTCAAGTGACAAAATCTCCCCATGGTTAAATAATAGCAGTGTTGGTCAGACAAAGATAATCTGTAGAGCTGCTGAAAAAAAATGGAGGAAAACCAAGCGCACAGTCCACTGTGATATATATAAGGAAGCCATGACTGCCTATAACAAAGAAATACGAGTGGCAAGAAAGGACTATTTTTCTAAGATTATCACAGAGAATGTTGGAAACTCTAGAATATTATTCTCAGCCACCGACCAGCTACTCAACACTGCCCCCACCCCTCCACAGTCATCTGCATCAAAATGTGAAGAACTAGCATTATTCTTCAATAACAAAATAACTTCAATTAGAGCCAGCATTAGTCCTGATACAAACATGGACACCATCAGCAAACCCTGCGAAAAAGTAACCATAGGAACATTTGCTTGCATTACATCAACTGAGCTTTACAAAACTGCCAATGAATGCAACTCCTCCACTTCCTGTATTGACCCTATACCCACAGCATTTTTTAAGCGAATATTCGAGAGTATTGCAAAAGTCATGTCCTAAATATTATAAATACATCGCTTCTGACAGGTATTTTCCCAGACGCATTCAAAACAGCTGTCCCTTACTAAAAACCCAAACTAGACAGTAATGTACATGTACTAACCAACTCTAGGCCGATATCCAACCTCCCATTCATCAGCAAGATACTTGAAAAATTGTCTCAATACAAATAAACTCCTTTCTCAAAGAAAACAACATCATGGAGGAATTTCAATCAGGCTTCAGAACGCACCATAGCACTGAAACTGCTCTTAATAATTTGTGACCTCAGAAAAAACTGTGATGCAAACAAAGTCTCAATTCTCGTCCTATTAGATCTAAGCGCAGCGTTTGACACGATCAACCATGATATCCTAATAAATCGTCTAGAAAAGTTAGTTGGTCTTTCTGACTATGTATTAAACTGGTTCAGAACATATCAAAGGGAGAACATATTATGTATAGGCTTGGAGATCATTCTTCTGAGAAACATGACACCTATCTTCGGAGTTCCACAGGGGAGCTGCCTTGGTCCTTATTATTCTCACTATACATGCTGCCACTCGGAGACATCATTAGAAAACACAATGTGTGTTTCCATATGTAGACACCTGAAAATGACACAGGTGCTGCCAGGGGCGCTGGTGGTCACGTTGGGCAGGGAGACACAGGTGAAGAAGGATGGGTTCAGAGCGCGGTGCCGAGGGAGGGGCTTCCTCTTCATCGTTTTCCACAGAGGGAGGAGGACGCACGGAACGGGAGCTCCGGAGATTCAGCACGCGAGAGATAAACTCAGTTACAAAGCGGGTTATTATAGAAGTATGCGATAGTTTAGCGTTTGGTTAATGCGGAAGAGACATTGTGAATGAACCAGCAGACGAGCGACTGCCGAAGACCAGGTGGTAGATATTGTCCACCTTGCGTTAGCTGTGTATAGGCGTCATGACAGGGGGTTCACCACGACCCACAGCTTAGCTTCAGTTATAGGCTAGCACCACAGTTTAGCCCGCGTGTCGGCCACCTCTTCAGCCCAGCAGCAGACGTCACTACACTGCACGCTCCTCCAGCCCCTCCAAGCCGTTACCCCAGCAGTCACCTGCCCAGCGTCTACCCCGCCCTGCTGCCTGTTATCGCGGGATCTCCCGACGGCCATCTTACCACACGGACGGTTGGTGGTGAGAGCAGGCCCGCCATATTGGATAAGTACAGCGGCGCTCCGAGTGCTGAAACTTTATCGGTAGACATTTCCACTGTGTGGCGCAGGCTCTCTAAGGGCGAAGATAAACTGTGCTTTGAACTAACGCTGGCACTAGTGTCTAGGGGCGCCCCGACCATTTATTGTTTTGGGGAAAAGCCGGCTAGGACTTTTATTTGCTAACGTGGGCCCACTGTCAATTTCTTTTGAGTGTACTAATAACGTGTGGTTCTTTATAAAAATTCCCATTGAGGGGGAGCTCCAGTAGCTCACCGCATATCTCGGCGCTATTTCTGCGTCGGGGAAAACCGTGCTGCGTCACGGATCTGGTGGACTCCGAGTTCAATTCCCGGACCCGCCGTCATTTGCCAGAATGTCTTCCCCTGATCTATATCCCGTTTCACCCTGTATCTGTCGGTCATGCTTGACCAGAAAAGCGATAAACGCTAAAAAATAAAGTAAAAAAAATCCCATTGAACTCCTTTACTCCCTACCCTGTTCCCCACCTACAGCGAAGCGGAGCAGTAGATAACCCTTAACACATCCTGCGCCAATACCGTTGTACGACGTGTTTCAAGTTCATGCGAATTCTGCCAATCCACGGCGTACAACGTTATTGAGATCATATTTCATATTTTCGCCATTTTATTCATATTTCCCTCACGGAGCCTTGTCTGATGCAGTGGGACTCGGCACAACTCTGCAACGCTTCAATACTGCCCCCTGGTGGATGATCGGCGAGTTGCCAAACCGGAAATGGCCAGTTGGATCTCGGTGCGTCTCCGAAATGCGTCCGGCCACTCGCATATCGTTGCGGGACTCTAGCCACACACCGTGGATATGGATCGCTGCCATAACTCAATAATCGACATGATTTGGGCGTGTATTATTATTATACAAACCGGAAATGGATCGACTCAATCCCCATCAAATAACTGGGATCTTTTTACTCCAGTCTCATCGACCAACGGTAAGAGGACATTGACGTTACTTTCAGCCTGTTTGTTTATTATTATCCATGCAAACTGCTCTGATCTATATATCACCCATACTACATAAAGCATTTAACGACGATCACGGAATTATAAACGACCCCCCCCCCCCTCCGTTCATCCGTGCATGATCAGTCATAACGTTTAGGATCATGTACAGTTGAAATTTTTAATATAGCGTGGATCGGCAACAAACAGCATTTGATAATCTATATATGCCTTTATGCCAGATATCTCACGTTCTAGGAATTACTGCAGAAAACAATAAAAACATATTTATATTCTAGACGGTATTTTCATATAAATGTATGCATGAAAAAGTAAAACGTTCCTACATCCTGAACGATAGATAATCGATGTTGAATGGGCCATAGTAATGTCAATTTAGCAATACAATTAAAAAAGTTATAGCCCTGCAAAGAAGGTGAACATCTCCATAGACTTACAGTACTGGCAGAGAATGGTATAAGATGCTGAAAGTGCGTGGCAGGGAATGTGTTAAAGGGAAGAGGTCATTACTGTGTCTGTAATATAGAGCGAGAGCACTAGGTGCCCAGTGTGGAAGTAGCCTTGATAGGTATGCGATAACGTGTAACGTGTATAAGCTTCAGTAAAGGATACAAGATACAAGATACTTTAATGCCACACAACAATTGAGACGTAAATGGGAGTACTGTGTGTGTGTGTCTTTAATGTGCATTTTGTCTAACCCTTTTCTCTCCGGGTAATGCTCATTATTGTTTAACCCTTTCCCCACCCCCTGCCTATAGTTCATTGTGAAAGGTCTCCACTCATCATTAAGGAAGAGTACTGCTTTGGGGAGCGAATATATCATCCATCTTACTGCCATCGGGTGTGGGAGGGCTCAGGAAGTATTGGGGGAAGTGTGGGTGTGTGGGGAGCTACTGCTGATCGCCTTGGAGGGCAAGAAGGACCAGAGTACCATTCCTAGGTCAGTGAATCCTAGGCCCCATCCACTCCTGCTGCTCAACCTCCACTTCAACATTCCTGGCCTACAGTCAGGGACCCAGCTGGACTCAGCTCTGTTGCGTTCTCGCTACCAGGTGGCCGTGTACAACCACTCCCATAAAGCAGGGATAATCCACCCTGCTACACATAGTTACGCAGATGACACACAATTACATCTCCGCTGAACCAATTGATCACACAGCTATTAACTCCATTTCCGCCTGTCTCTTAGCAATAAACAAATGGATGATGAACAACTTCCTAAAATTAAATGAGGGCAAAACTGAAATCCTACTAGTCGGTCCTATAACAAAAAGAGAAATGTTACAGAGCAATATGGGGCAACTTACTCCTTGGATCAAACCCAAAGTTACAAGTGGTGTTATAATAGACTCACACAACAAGGTGACAAAAATATAATTTTCCCACCTTAGAAACATAGCTACGGTACGGCCGTTTATAAATAAAAAATATGCTGAAAAACTGATCCATGCCTTTATTTCAAGCCGACTTGACTACTGTAATGCACTCCTCACCGGCCTCCCAAAAAGAACCACAGAACGACTCCAACTCATTCAAAACTTGGCAGCTAGGCTACTAACTAGAACAAAGAGGAGAGACCACATCAGTCCAGTATTAGCTAACCTACACTGGCTTCCGGTAACATTTAGAATTGATTTCAAGGTCCTCCTCCTTCTATTCAAAGCATTAAATGGAACAGGACCAATCTACATTGCAAATTCTCTAGTCAACTATGTGCCTCCTAACATTGTGATCATCTACTACTGGTCTATTGAAGCCACAGTCCAAGCCACAGTCTAAGGAAAATTGGGGATGCAGCCTTTGCAAACTATGCACCAAAGTTATGGAACACACTACCTATGGACATAAGGGAAGCTATCTCTTAATATTTTCAAAAATAAGCTAAAAACATACCTCTTCACCATAGCCTTCTAATACACCCCACCTGTGATTGTACTGTAGCACTATTTACTCTGTCCATTCTATTGCATAATTTTACTATCTATTCTATTCTACTATTTTATTGCACTGTATTATTTGACTCTGTCTATTACTTTTTATTACAGGTTCAAAACTGTCAGGTATTAAACTGTGTGGGTATCAAACAAGATACTGTCAGACTTTAAAACTGTGCAGGACCCAGGCCTAGAACGGCACCCTGAGAGAGGGAACTGCGCCCTGAGAGGGAGGTTTGCCCTGAGTGGGAGGTTTGAAGGGTCAAAGTGGGTATAAAACAGGAGGGAAGACTGTCAAGTTTTAAACGGTGGATACCAAACAGAGAAGGTAAAGACGACTTTGAACTGTTGAACAGTAGTCCAGAACTATTTTATTGCACTGTAATTTTTTTTATTGTATCTATTCTATTCTACTATTTTATTGCACTGCACTATTGCACAATTTTACTCTGTCTATTTGATCTTACTCGTTTTATTATTGTCTATTTAAAATGGAATCAAACCATAAACAAGGTGGCCTGTTGGGATGTTAGATCCTAATGTGAAAAACTGTGATTTTCTATGTCTGCACTTTATGTGCTCATTTTATGCCTGTCTTTTTTCTGTTGGGAAGCACTTTGAGCTGCAGTTTCTGTATGAAAGGTGCTATACAAATAAAGTTTATTATTATTATTATTATTATTATTATTATTATTATTATTATTATTATTATTATTATTATTATTATTATTATTATTATTATTATTATTATTATTATTATTATTATTATTATTATTATTATTATTATTATTATTATTATTATTATTATTATTATTATTATTATTATTATTATTATTATTATTATTATTATTATTATTATTATTATTATTATTATTATTACTTGTACTTTATTTGAGAATTTACATTTTAGGGAACTTTTTACTTTTACTCCACTCCATTTCAAAGGAAATATTGTACTTTTTACTCCACCATATTCATCTGAATCCATCAGTTACAAGTTACTTTGAAGAGAAAGATTTTTGCAAAAATGGTAAGATGTAGATAATGTGTACATTTTGTAAAGCCTGTCAACTTCAAGAGGACGTATTCAGAGCAGCATAACTTGACCGCATTAGAATATACAAACGTCATATAGAATGTGTACGTTTTATCTATTATAGGTGCTACCGATAACATTTTTAGGTAGAGTAGTCATTTAACACCCACAGAGGTTTTAGAAAGGTACAGAATAACATTATTGCATTCCCCCTAAAAAAGTATTGATTAATGAATTTATAATAAAACAGAATTGACTATGGGGCGACAATAATATGTACAAGAGGCATGGTTTCTATCTTTGGCCATGCTCTGCTGGCAGCGGTTTATTCATTCACATTGACTCATAAAACAGCAGCTCATGTGATCTCCTCTCCGGGAGAGGCATGTGTGGGAAGAAGAAAGAGAAGGAGGGAACCAAGGCTTATATACTCCCAACCTGGTGTAGACAGTAGAAGCTCCGCCTATAGCGCCCTCCAGTGGACACAGATATATATGCAGTCATGGGAGCAGTAGAGGACAGTTACAGTTAGTTACAACCATACATACAACCTCTAGATTCAACACTCCCACTTATGGTTGCTTAGCACACTGTATGAACTCTTCAAAACAATTTACAAAGAAAATAACACAGTCTTAGAACATCAAAAAGAGTATGGCAGTCAATATTTACACACCAAACATGACCTCTGCAAATCTCCTCAGTTTCAATTTTGAAGCAGGCTTCGTCATAGCGTCTGCTACCATGTCATCTGTTGGACAATAAACCAGTGTCATCCTTTCTTCTCTGATGACAGATCTGATGAAATGGTACTTTATATCCATATGCTTACACCTCTGTCGGCACACAGGGTTTCTCGCAATGGCAATAGTACCCTGGTTGTCCTCATAAACAACAGTCTTCTTATATACATCGTTATCCATCCCTCTGAGCAGTTGTTCTAGATAAATACACTCCTGTATCATCATGGCCAGAGCCATGTATTCGGCTTCACAAGTTGACAGTGCCACTGTGGGCTGCTTCTTTGTTTTCCATGAAACCAGTGAGCTGTTTGTGTTTAAACTAACACAGTATCCTGTAGTACTCCTTCTATCTGCGATGTCAGCAGCCCAGTCTGCATCACTGTAGGCTTTAAGCCCTAAGCTGCTCTTTCTGAAACAAAGTAGTTTATCTACTGTACCTTTGAGATAACGAAAAACATGTTTTACCGTAATCCAGTGTTCCTCTGTGGGATCAGCAAAATGCTCTGACTTACTCACTACAAAACATAGGTCAGGGCGGGTACATGTTGTTAAGTAGATGAGGCTACCCACGGCTTCCCTGTACATTTTTACATCTGTCAGTTTCTGAGCATCCTCCTGGTAATCAAGTTTCTGATCACATGGTGTTTCCCTTGTTCTACATTCCTGCATGTCAAAACGTTTCAGGATCTTTTCCACATATCTCTTCTGGGATACTGTTACACAATTGGCCGACTGCTCAAAGTCCATGCCTAGGAAATGCTTTAACCTACCAAGGTCTTTCATTTTGAATCTGGTGGAGAGCATGCCTTTCACCTGATCTAGGTTCCTAGTGTTGTCTGCTGCGATGATCAAATCATCCACCCAAATGACGATTATCACTTTTCCTGACTCTTTTGACTCCCTTGAGTAAACACAGGGGTCTACTGGATTCTGTAGGAAGTGATCCTTGATGAGGCATGTGTGAAGCATCTCGTTCCAATTTCGCCCAGACTGTTTCAGGCCGTAAATGGATTTTTCTAGCTTGCACACTAGCTTTCCCCCTTTCTTTTCGTAACCTTCAGGTTGTTCCATATATATCTCCCTATCTATGGGTGCGTGCAGATAGGCTGTCTTCACATCCATCTGATGTAAAATCAGATTGTCCTCAGCTGCTTTCTGAACCACTACCCTTACACTGGTCAGGTTGGCGGTGGGGGAAAATGTTTCACCATAGTCTATCCCCTCCCTCTGACTGAAACCCTTAGCTACAAATCTCGCTTTGTACTTTTCGTGGCCTTCGATCCCTTCCTTGATTGAGTACACCCATTTCCCTCCCACTGTCTGTCTGCCCTCTGGCAATTTTGTGAGGGTAAAGGTGTGGTTGTCCTCTAAGGACCTCATCTCCTCGTCCATCGCTCTCTCCCACTTACTCGACTCTGGGGACACTATGGCTTCCTTAAAAGACTGAGGCACGCCACACACCACTCTGTAGCAGTAATCAATATTGGCGAGTGTACTGTCATCCTTGTCACTTCCTCTCCAGGCATAATCTATCAGATATTTCGGGGGTTTGTGTTCCCTTGAGGGATACCTCCCACTGCTTGGGGCACTTGACGTCACCCTCGGGTGCTCCTCGTCATCGCCCTCTGGGGGTGGCTGGCTGTCTGCTTGCACGCCTGTGCTCAGTACGCTAGGCTGTGGTGTCTCTGTCCCTCCATACCTTACCCCGGAGTCCAGCCATGGCTCCTCTGTCTGTGTCTCGATTTCACACGTTGTCTTGGTGACAAATTTCACTAGTCTGTGCTTTTGCACCTTCCCTTTACCGGGATAGTAGACTAGGAGTGCTGGGCTACCTCTGTTGTGTCCTACAAAAAGCCCTTTTTCACATCTGGACTCAAGCTTGCCTCTGTCCTGCTGGTAAGCATAGCACACTGATCCGAATTTGTGCATTCTGGCTAGATTACATCTTTTCCCAGTCATTGCTGTATATGGGGTGGTGCCCGTGTGTTTATTAAAACACCTTTTCTGGTGTAAGCGGCTTCTTGTACCGCATAATGCCACAGGCTCTTCGGTATGTTACTATCGTCTAGCTTACACCTGGCCATTTCAAAAAGGGTGCGCCATTCCCTCTCTGCTACCCCGTTCTGATGTGGGGAGTAGGGACATGACGTTTCGTGTCTGATCCTGTTCTTTCTCAGCAGTGATTGGAACTCTCTGTTTGTAAACTCTGTCCCGTTGTCTGACCTCAAACATTTTACGTCCCCATAGGGGGCTACATCGGCAAGGAACTTTTCTGTGGCTTGGAGTGCATCACTCTTTGCTTTAAGGAAATAGACGAACACTACGCCTGTACCCACATCTGTAGGACTGTACATAGTTAAAGCCACCTATGGACTCGTTCCTTACTGGACCGGCTAGGTCGGTGTTAACTAGCTCCAGTGGTCTCTTTACCTTCTCCGTGGGGTCCCTGTTCCGTGTTTGAGTAAACTTCCCCCTTATGCAAACTTCACATTCTTTGTCAGGTCTATGCTTTTCACCTTTAATGTGCATACCGTCTGTCACTGCTTGCAGCTTGAGTAAATCCTTGTGATTACAATGACCCATAATTTCATGCCACGTCTGGATGTCATGACTGACAGTTACATTACATTTGTCATTATTATTGCACTCCGTTTGTAGGTAATACATTCTCCCATATACGTCGATGTTAAACCGCGTACCATCTCGTTCTACAAGAACATCTTTACCTTCACTGAAGAACACTTCGGCGCCGTTAGCAGTAGCAGATTTGACTGAGAATAGTTCTTGTGGGAACGAGGGTATATATAGAGCGTCCTTTAACGTCACTGTACACCGGCGTCCCTTACTGTCTATAAGGCGTACCTGTGCGTCTCCTCTCCCTTGCGCCAACCCGTAGGTGCGCTTCCCGTCTGCCAGCTCCATGCTGTGTCCCTCCGGCTTGAAGGATTTATCGAAGTTCTTGAAACTGTTCCTGTCGTTGATGATGTGGGACGACGCACCTGTGTCCACGATCAGTCCCCTCCTCGGGAACTGCCTGTGCTGCGTTGGCCGGGTGACGCCCGTATTCCGCGCCCCGAAAACGAAGTCCTCTCGTCCTGCCGCTCTCCGGGCATCATCTCGACTCGTCTCACGATCTCCGTCGCCGCCATCTTGTCTGTAGTCGCCATCTCGTCCACAGTCGCCATCTTGGCCGCGGCCGCGATCTCGTCCATCGCCGCCATCTTATCCGTAGCCTCGACCTCGTCCGTCGCCGCCATCTTGTCCATGGGCGCCGCCTCGTCTATGGCAGACATCTTGCCCATGTGCGTATCGGGCGCTCTGGTCTCGTTTCTTTCGGCACTCTTTGTCTGTGTGCCCCGATGATCTGCAGAAGTTGCACCAGACCGTCTTGTTGCAGTTATCCCTCCGATGCCCATTCTCTCCGCATCGCCAACACGTCAGCTCCGTCGTGGGCCTGGCCTTCTCCCTCTGGCTTTCAGTGCTATCCCCCCCGCTTCCGCGGCGTCTGGGTTGATATCCTCTGAGGCCTCAAAGTTCCGCAGCTTGGCTTTGAACTGCCCCAATGTCATGTCCGTTGAACCATGTGTAGCAGGGTGGATTATCCCTGCTTCGTGGGAACGGTTGCTGGCAGTCAGGAGGTAGCTGGACACAGCAGAACTCTGTCTGGCTGCACCCTCGTCTTTGGGCCTGGGGCGTCGACTGGAGGCTGGTAGTGTGAGTGGATGGGGCCCGGGATTTACCAACCTGGTCTGGTACTCTGGTCTTCCTTCCCTGTCGCAGGGCGGTCAGCAGTACTCCCCAACACGCTCCCACTCCTCCCAGTCGCTCCTTAGACCCTCCCACACCTCGTGACTGAATTGTAATCAAATACTCTGAGTTCCCCCCGCAAGCAGTACCCTCCCTCAATGACCCTAGAAACCTTACAATGAAAAGGGGAGAGTTGGGTAGGAAGGGGTTAACCATATATATACGTTACCCACACCAAAAGAGTTAATGCAGGGCACAGGAATGGACACGCACACAGAACCCCATTCAAGTCTTTATGTTAATTGTACTGTTCAGTTACAATTATTTTATACTAGTGGCCAATTGGGCTGAAGTCCTACTATAGCCCCTGCTGTTCAACTCAATACCTCATAAACACGTATATTATGCACCCACCTCTGGGTTACTATCAGGGATAATATACTTCACTGTGTTTGACTCATCACCCACGTCTGGGTCTTCACCCTGTATAATACCTCAACAGGCTTTAATTATACGGCCAGAATAATACCTCAAAAGGCTTTAATTATAATGCACCAGGTCTGTAACTTCCCCCCCAGGGAAGGGTTAATTGAATGGGAAAATATTAATACACACACATTGTATCACGCTCAAAGAAAAGGAAATAAAACCAAAAGTGTGGGCCCACAATTACCAAAACAAAAGCCCTATGCTAATGCCGGCATGTAATGTAATGTTTGGGGTCTGCAGTTAGCAACGTTAACTTCACCCGCAGGCCGCTCCACACTGTGTAAGGTGCAATAGATCCTGGGCGCCGAAGCCCTAATGTTTACTCTACCAAAATGGCGGCCGCGCCGCTCCACCACCGTCCTGGTGGCAAGATGGCGTCGAACACTCGCGTCGCAGGTGCTAGCAGGCGGAGCTATAGCAGAGAGGCAGTGCTGGCTGAGCTGGTGCTGGGCGACCTCTGCTGGACGGGACGGCTCCCGTGTTGGCTGCTCTCCAGCCGGCGCAGAGTGATGGTAGAACCGCCGGTGAAGACGGCTGCTGACGGCCAGAGCAGAGTGTTCGCAGGTCCACACCCGTAGCTGCACGCAGTCTATACCGGCACTGTAACTAAGTATAACACGAGCAATACTACTGTGATCCTTAGCCGCACGCTACCTATACCGCTCACTGTAACTAGGTATAACTCGACTGTTAGTGCCTGGCTCTGCACTTATTGTTCATATCATACCACTGGTACTGCTAGGATATCGTATCCACTAGCCAGTACTTCCTATCACCCGTCACTGTTCCACGGGGCACTCCGGCATAAAGTCAGCAACGGGGCTATCCAGAGCCCCCCCGTTAGACGTGACTTCTCGTTGTCAAGTTCACTGCCGAAGAGAGCGACTTCCGCTGGCCTCCTCCCTTTATCATCTCTCAGCTCTCTCCGCCACTCTCTGTCTGCTACTGCCCCCTGCTGGTCCCGCCCGCCAGTCACAAGGGGAGGCGCACTGTAAAATATGAATCAATACTGTCATTTATGATCCGTATTCACATGCTCTTTGGACGGGGACGTTTGTGTCATTGTTCGTGTGAATCAATGACACTAGTTAGAATGTCTTTGTGTACAAAAAGGGATATAAACACAGTCAGCAGTTCTGAATAATATACCATATTTTCCAGACTGCTACACATGGGTAACCAGTAGCGCGAACGGCCTGTACAACTCCGGTAGTCCTCTCATCACCATCGCCATCATTAGCCCCTCACCTGGTGCCTCTCCTGCACTCTTGAGCGCCGTCATGATCTGCTCAGCTCGGATGATGTATTCTGTCATCGTCTCTGTGTGCCCCTTATTCAGAGCCGTTAACGTTACGTAGAGGGACACTACTCGGGGCCTTCCCCATCCGATGTAATGCTCCCTCAACACTCCCAGGCTTTCTCGGCCTTTGTCCTTCGTGTCGCGGAATATTAGCCCCAAGCTCGTATCGTCGAGCAGCGGCGCCAACTCACAGTATGCGTCCGCATTAAGCTTGTCGTCTTGGGCTTGGTCCTCCGCCGTCAGTGGCCCCGCGGGGGCCGCCAAGATCACCACCTTGAGTCCCGCGCCGTGCATGCAACATAGCATGCGCTCTTCCCAGAGCTCATATCCCTCCGCTTTTCCATTAAATGAGGGCCATTTGCTCCTTCCCTTGGTCGCCATCCTCCTTCTTGGTGGTAGGTGGTAGGTGGTTTCTATCTTTGGCCTTGCTCTGCTGGCAGCGGTTTATTCATTCACATTGACTCATAACACAGCAGCTCATGTGATCTCCTCTCCGGGAGAGGCATGTGTGGGAAGAAGAAAGAGAAGGAGGGAACCAAGGCTTATATACTCCCAACCTGGCGTAGACAGTAGAAGCTCCGCCTATAGCGCCCTTCAGTGGACACAGATATATATGCAGTCATGGGAGCAGTAGAGGACAGTTACAGTTAGTTACAACCATACATACAACCTCTAGATTCAACAAAAACAATAATAATTTTGCACCTATAATGCAAAATGCACCTGATTGGATAAATGACATGCTAGTGCTCTAATATATAATAATAATAATAATAATAATAATAATAATAATAATAATAATAATAATAATAATAATAATAATAATAATAATAATAATAATAATAATAATAATAATAATAATAATAATAATAATAATAATAATAATAATAATAATAATAATAACTTTGTTTTATATAGCGCCTTTCATAAGACCCAAGGTCGCTTTACATAGGTGAAAAAAACAAACAAAAATAACAAACATGGTGGACAGACACAACATTCAAAGTGGGAAATTATGGGTTAAAGGCCAAGTTGAAGAGGTGGGTTTTGAGGAGTTTTTTGAATGCAGAGTTGGTGCGTTGCGGAGTTCTGCGGGGAGGGAGTTCCAGAGGGTGGAAGCTGCAAAAACGCTGAAGGCTCTGTCCCCAAAGGTCCACAGTCTGGTTCAGGGAATGGAGAGCTGACCAGTGTCTGAGAATCGCAGGGACCGTGACTGAGTGAGGTACTGAGGTGCCAGAGCATGGAGGGATTTGTAAGTGAGCAGGAGGGTTTTGTAGGTGATGCAGGATTTGATGGGGAGCCAGTGGAGGTGGATGAGGGTGGGGGTGATGTGCTGCCAGGGTTTGGTGCAGGTGAAAACCCTGGCAGCTGAATTTTTTACATACTGGAGCCTGTCCAGGGTTTAGCTTGGAACCCCGGACAGGACCCCGTTGCAGTAGTCCAGGTGGGAGGTGAGAAAGGCATGGATGAGGGTCTCAGCTGTGGAGTCGGAAAGTGATGATCGGAGTCTGGAGATGTTTCTGAGGTGATAGAAGGCGGATTTGGTGACGGAACTGACACAGGCTTGATAGGAAAGGGTGGAGTCCAGAATGACGACCAGGTTGCGGACCTTTGGGGAAGGGCAGATGGAGCAGCCGTCAATGTCCAGGGTGAGATCTCCAACCATCCGGAGAAGGGCCTTGGGTGCCACAACCATGAGCTCAGTTTTATTGTTGTTCAGTTTGAGGAGGTTAGATGACATCCAGGTTTTTATTTCGTGGAGGCAGTTGACAAGGGAGCGTGGGATGTTTAGTGCGACATTTGGGGACTGAGTCTTATCTATAATATCTAATATATAGCACGTTTTTTTTCTTTTTTTTACTTAATTTTTTATTTTCTTTTTTTTAAACATACAGGTACAAAATACAAAATACACATACAAAATTTACAATACTATTAAATAGACAGAAACAATAAAGACAAAATTATAAGAGGTGGCTAGGTGGTGTAGTGGGCAAGGCACTCGCCACCAGTGTGGAGACGCTAGGATTCGCGTGTTCGAATCCAGCTCTCCACATTGTTTTCAGTTTAGCTGGTCGTCCGCAGTAATACACATTGGCCGTATTACGGGGAGGGAAAACTGAAGGGTGGGGATCGAACGTTGTGAACAAGCGACTCCTACAAGTCGGTTGGTGCGCCTGCGCAGTAGAATCAGGAAGTGTCGGGGGCAGCGTGAGCCTCCCACGCGTTACTCCTCGACACTGAGAGATCGAGCTGCGCAGGTGAAAAGATGCGACTGCTGTTACCTCAAGTACCGGAGGGGACTTGTGCTATGTATGACTTAGTCCACATTGCAGCCGGCTTGTGGGAGGCAAGAAACAGCGTTCGTGACAGGGGAGGGTTGAATTGGATGATACGAAATTGGGATGGGAGAAAATATAGAAAAATGGGAGAAAAAGTGGATCAAAAAAAAAAAGACAAAATTATAATATCAAAAAGAAAACTGAAATAAAAGACAGGGTGTGACATGGGTTCATTGGTAATTTCTATCTTTAAATTTTTTATTTACATTTCAATTTATTTTCTTGTTTCCTTTTCATCCTTCTGTGATGTCGTTCCTCTTCTTCCTATATTCCTTCCACTTTTCCCATTTTGACTCAAATTTCTCCTCTTGCAGCCTCAGCATATGTGTGATTCTCTCCATTTCCTGTATCCCCTCTATTATTTCTGTCCATTGTTCCTTCGTCGGTGCTTCTACCCTGTACCACAGCTTATAGTCAGTGCTTTCTTGGCTGCTACTAATAGTATCTTAATCAAATATTTGTCTTCTCCCTGATTGTCTTTCTGTGACAAGTTCCCTAGGTATAGTACTAGACCTGTCTGGGGTATTTCATATCCTACTATTTCATTTATTATCTCTCCTATCTCTTCCCAATAGTTTCTTATTTTCTGACATCCCCAGAATATGTGTGTGTGGTTTGCTACTTCTTGTCCACATTTTCTCCAACATGGTTTCTGTGCTGGTGTGTAATTGCCCTGTATTTCTGGTGTTATAAAGAATCTAATTATGTTTTTCCACCCAAACTCTGTTACGAATGGCGCATTTCGTTGGCATGGTGGAGTGTGGAACCCAATTGCAGCAGATAACGGAGAGATAATTAACAGGAGGCAGAAGACGGCGTTGTGACAATAACAAGGTTTACTCAAAACAGAAAACAAGGAAACACGACTGACACAGGTAACATGAAACAATGAACCAGCAAGTGTATGCTGGCCCAGAACACTTACATACAAACACTAATTAGAGACAGCACACAGGGGAAAACAATAACAATTGTACAAACTGAGACATACAAGACTAAAACACATGTACAAAACACAGACAGTAGGGACACAAGTCTAACACAGTGTAAATAATAAAGACAACATAGACAACGAATATATCAAACATAAATGGCAGCAAATAATGTTAATCAGGTGAGTGAGCTGATGCCAGATCTGCCACATCTGGATCAGCCCACCGGTTGGCAATGTTGTAGTGTGAAGTGGTGTAGTTTCAAGTTTCTTTATTAGTTGTCATACAGAAGTACAGAATACTTTTATACAAAATGCTTCTTTCTGTTTCACTCCAGAGACTGTGCTAGGCAAAAATAGATAATAAAATAAGTATAGCAAGTATTGTGTATTGAAGGGGAGTTGTGAAAGTCCAAAACCTGGACCAGCCGAACCGGGAGGATGGTTGCCGTCTGGTCCCGCAGGACCGGGGGAAGCGTTACAAAACTCCCTCCATATCCTTGATCCTGTGGTTGATTGTTGTATTTTACATGTGTTATACTGTACCATTCCTCCTGTTATCTCTATTTCTTTCTCCAACTTTTCTTTTACATACAAGGTTGTAATTCCCTTACTGTCCATTATTGCCTGATATAGTGCTGATATAACCCTCCCCTTCCTTCCTTCATATGATTTTACCATTATCCTAATTACCCAATTCTGTTCTTTGTCTCTGTCTTGTTTTATTTCTTTGTTATTGTAATCTCTAATCTGTAAATATCTAAAGTGGTCTCTATTCTCTAGTCCGAATCTTTCTTACATTTTTTGTAGAGTCTGCATCTCCCCTCCTTCTATCATTGTACATATTGCTGTTATCCCCCCCCCCCCCGTTCCCATCTTTTGAACCCATGGTCGTCCATCCCTGGTTTGAATTTGTTGTCGTGTGTTATCCATCCCAGTATCTTGGATTCTTTTTCTAGTTTGTATTTCTTTACTATTGTGTTCCATATGCTTATAGTGAATTTGGTAATTGGGTCCAGTAGTTGTTCCTGTCTTCTGGACAGCTCCCTATCTCCTATTAGTGCCTGCACTTCGAATCCCTCTCTTTTGGTTTCTATATCTTTCCATTTGGCTTCATAATTCACATTGCACCAGCATGCTACTGTCCTAAGCTGTGCTGCATAGTAATAGCCTTCTAAACTGGGTACTGCCATTCCTCCTTTCTCCTTTGGTAGTTGTAGAGTCACATATCTGATCGTTGGTCTCCCCCCCCCCCCCCCCCCCCAAATGAATCTTGATATCTGTCTATCCCATTCCCTGAATTGTTCTTGTGGTATTAATATAGGTAAAGACTGAAATAGGTATACCCTTGGTAATATAAAGACCCCGGTTGTGAAGTGAGTGACCCACCATCACCACCATCACCACCACCACCACCACCACCATCATCACGACCATCATCATCATCACCACCACCACCAGCTAAGTACCTAGCTTAGCTTCAGTTTAGCCTAACCTGAAAAGACAGGAAATAAGGGAAGATGCCGGGACTCGGCTCTCCCACAGAATGTACTAATTGCTTGAAGATGAGTATGAGGATTGTAGAGCTGGAGGCTCGGGTTTCTACCCTGTACCAAATACAGCAGAATGAGCAATTCCTTGACTCTATGTTTGAAGCTACTACAAATATAGCCAACAATACCATGATTGAGACCTGGCCTATGCTAGTAGCTACAGAACAGCACCACCCAAAAGACGGTCCTTGGCACAACCAAGGAGCTAGACCAAAGCAGTGGATCACCGTCAAGGATAAAAGGAGAAAAAAACGAACCAGGACCTCACCCCCGGTACCGCCAGGAAATAGTTTCAACCTACTCTCAGAAACATGCATATCAACACCCAAAGCAAAGAGACATAGAAGCGTGGCTAACAACGCTAACGAAGCAAACAGCGAGCGAAACGGAGCTCACGCTAACGACGCTAATAGCAAGAATACCGGAGCTCACGCTAACACTAGCGAAGCAAACAGCTGGCATGCCGGAGCTCACGCTAATGCTAGCGAAGCTAACAGCCGGCACATCGGAGCACACGCTAACGACGAGACGACGAGGAAAACAGAGCCACTAGCGACACGGCTAGCAAACACGACCCAGACCGAGCGAACGGCTAACAGCGAAGAGACTATCATGCGCCGAGAACGTCGCGGTAGCCAACGCCGAAGGTACGGGACCAGCGTTAACATGCCGGCTATTGAGAAGGCTAACGAGGCTTCACCAAGGCCACAGGACTGTGGAAAGAACCGGCAGACTAGGCCTAGCCCAAAAACAAACGGCCCCAAAACTGTTGGAAAGAAAAATGCTAACCTCACACAGAAAATAGACTGTATACTGATTGGAGATTCCACAACAAGGTATGTGGAGATGGCAAACACAGAAAATATCTGTCTAGACAATACATCTGTGAAAGAGCTGGCCGAAAAACGTCCAACACTAATCAGACCGGGAATAACAAAAATTGTCATTCACTCTGGATCGTTTGACATCCTGCGAAAGAAGACTGGCACAGAGACTTTGAAAGACGATTTCACACGTTTAATGAACACACTAGACAAACATCAGTCTGTGTACACAAACACTGATGTGTCCATCAGTGGACCAATTGCATGCTTTCGCAGAGGACAGGAAGCATTCAGTCGACTCCTAAATTTTAATTCATGGTTAGGGGCTGCATGTCTCGTACACGGCCTGAAATTCATTGACAACTTCAATGTTTTCTGGAATAACCCAGAACGTTTTCAAAGAATTGGCTTCTTCCCAAATCGCTTAGGTTCAAAGCTCCTATCAGCAAACATGCGTCATGCCTTGATGGCCTCCAAGAATATTAAGCTCATACCAGCACGAGAGATAGTCATGAAGGACACAATCTCACCACGAAGTACAGCAGCACAAGACGTCCCCCCCCCCCATATCACACAAGGCCATCTCGTCTGATCAAATGTCCCCGAAAGCACAGTGCAGCCAGTACGGTGCAGAATAGCACAATTGCCATGCCATCTCTCAAAACATACAAGTAATCATAACCAGCCAATGGCATGGTGAAAAAAATACGCCATCAATGCGTTTACCTGCTATTAACCTCAGGGCCATCACGGTCAAGCCAAAGCAGACCTCCTCTAAAGAAGTCCAACAAATAAAATTAGCTTTCCTAAATGTCAGATCACTGAATAATAAAACATTCTTAGTAAATGATCTGATTAAAGAAAATAACTTAGATTGCATCTGCCTAGTAGAGACATGGCTAAATAATGACACAGCTACATCAATAATGATAGAAGCTTGTCCACCAGACTATAACTTTTTTCAAATACCCAGAAAAAATAAAAGGGGCGGAGGAGTTGCAGCAATCTTCTCCTCAAAACTCTTGTTTAGAATCACAGAACTAGGCAAGTTCATGTCAATGGAATATCTTGCCATTGAACTAATTGAATATACCGCCCGCCTAGACACTCACCAATATTTATACAGGAGCTCTCTGAACTGATCTCACTATGTGTTACCGGATATGATAAGGTGATCCTAAATGGAGACCTGAACATCCATTTTAATAAGAAAACAGACTCCAAAACTATGGAACAAAAAAATCGACTGGATAGCTTCGACCTAATACAGCATATAACAAATGCAACTCACCGGCTTGGGAATACACTAGACTTAGTTATAACAACAACTGGGCTAAGCATAACAAATATCTCAATAACTGAATTACCTCTCTCCGACCATCACTGTATATTTTTTGATACTCAAATAACCCTTACTAAAACAAAAAAAGAAATCATAGTTAAAAAGAGGCTCCTAAACGACAAAGCTGAATCAAAGTTCATTGATCTTATCAGACTACATGAACCACACAATCATGACAGCTCTCTAAATGAAATGGTAGAAAATCTCAATGATGCAATGTCATCTATATTAAATTCTGTCGACCCATTAAAAACGAAAAAGAAGAAAACTAGAGCCTCGCCCTGGTTAAACTATAATACGGTCAACGAAGAAAAAAGGAAATGTCGTGCAGCGGAGCGAAAATGGAGAAAAACAAAAACCACCATATGCTGTTATATATACAAAGATGCTTTAACTGATTATAATAAAACCATCCGCTTAGCAAGGAAAGATTACTTTTCTAAAATCATTACAGAAAATGCTGGAAACTCCAGAATCCTCTTTTCCACTATTAATGTACTACTCAACACTGCCCCTACACCTCCTCAGTCATCAACGGTTAAGTGTGAAGAACTTGCACTATTCTTTAACAACAAAATAACCTTGATCAGGGCCAGCATTACTCATGATGGAAATAAAGTTGATTGCGGCAAACCGTGCAATGTAACCATGAGAAGTTTCACATGCATCACATTAGATGTACTCTGCAAAACTGTCTCAGAATGTAACTCCTCCACCTCAGACATTGACCCTATACCTACAGCTTTCTTCAAACGGGTATTTAATAGTGTTTCAAGCCCTGTGCTAGATATCATAAACACTTCCCTTAGGACTGGTATTTTCCCGGATGCCTTTAAAACAGCAGTTGTAAAGCCATTACTAAAAAAACCTAACTTGGATAGTAATGAAATGGCAAATTATCGTCCAATATCCAACCTACCATTCATTAGTAAAGTACTTGAAAAGATAGTTTCAGTTCAAATAAATTCCTTTCTTGAAGAAAACAACATCTTAGAAGAATTTCAGTCAGGATTCAGAAAATATCATAGCACTGAAACTGCCCTCACCAAAATAATCAGTGACCTCAGACTAAACTCTGACGAGAATAAGATCTCCATCCTTATCCTGTTAGATCTCAGTGCAGCATTTGATACAATCGATCACGATATTCTAATCGATCGTCTTGAAAACCATGTCGGTTTCTCAGACCATGTGCTGGGCTGGTTTAAAACATACATCAGAGGGAGGAAATTCTATGTTAAACTAGGAGATCACATGTCTGATATATACGACAACAACTATGGAGTTGCACAAGGGAGTTGCTTAGGTCCTTTACTATTCTCCCTTTACATGTTACCGCTGGGTGATATCATCAGAGAACATAATGTAGATTTCCATAGCTATGCGGATGATACACAACTGTACATATCTGCTGAACCAAATGATACAGCGATTAGCTCCATTACAGACTGCTTACTGGCAATAAATAAATGGATGAGTAAGAACTTCCTGAAACTAAATGAGAACAAAACTGAAATTCTAATTATCGGCTCCAAAACTAAAAAAGAAACATTAATAAAGAACCTGGGGGGACTAACCCCTTGGATCAAATCTGAGGTCACTAGTCTTGGGGTTATCATAGATTCAGAACTGAACTTCAATTCTCATATTAGCAAAGTGACGAAAACATCGTTCTTCCATCTCAGAAATATAGCAAAAGTACGACCATTTATTAATCAGAACGATGCTGAGAAGCTAATTCATGCATTCATATCTAGCCGGTTAGACTACTGTAATGCACTTTTCACAGGTCTCCCTAAGAAAACCACAGAGAGGCTTCAGCTAATCCAAAACTCTGCAGCCCGACTGCTAACTAGAACCAAAAGGAGAGAGCACATTAGTCCAGTCTTAGCCGCTTTACACTGGCTTCCTGTAACATTTAGAATTGACTTTAAGGTCCTTCTCCTTACATACAAAGCTCTAAATGGACAGGGACCTAGCTACATCACCAACACTCTAATAAATTACACACCAGCAAGAACACTGCGATCATCAGCTGCTGGACTACTAGAGGCTCCCAGAAGCAGTCAAAAGAGGATCGGTAATGCAGCCTTTATCAACTATGCCCCAAAACTATGGAACAAACTACCCCAAAACATCAGGGAAGCCAACTCGCTAGACATCTTTAAAAGACAGCTTAAAACCTATCTCTTTGCTCAGGCATTTCACTGATAGATATCTGCTACCACCTAGTGGCAAGAGGAAACATCAGGGATATCCTGACACAACTTGTATTTATTCTTACCCTGCCTACTCTTTTACACTGCCTATCAAATTCATGTGTCGGTTATTGCACTTTTTACTTCTTACTGATGACTATTTTTAAACTGAATCATTTTAAACTATTCTTATTATTTGCTAGATCCAAATGTGAAACACTGTGATTATTTGTTCATGAATTACAGGAGTATTACTGAATAGAGAGCCTATTAGGATGCTAGATCCTAATGTGAAACACTGTGATTTGCCATATCTTGCTATGCTCGCTCATGCCTGTATTTTTTATGTCCGTCGGTTATTGCACTTTTTACTTCTTACTGATGACTATTTTTAAACTGAATCATTTTAAACTATTTTTATTATTTGCTAGATCCAAATGTGAAACACTGTGCAATAAGTCCCACTATTTAGTATGGGTTCGAGTCCCTGTGATCTAATATCACTAAAGTTACAGTGTGGGTTTGAGTTCCTGTGATCTAGTATCACTAAAGTTACAGTGTGGGTTCGAGTCCCTGTGATCTAGTATCACTAAAGTTACAGTGTGGGTTCGAGTCCCTGTGATCTAGTATCACTAAAGTTACAGTGTGGGTTCGAGTCCCTGTGATCTAGTATCACTAAAGTTACAGTGTGGGTTCGAGTCCCTGTGATCTAGTATCACTAAAGTTACAGTGTGGGTTCGAGTCCCTGTGTGGGTTCGAGTCCCTGTGATCTAGTATCACTAAAGTTACAGAAGTATGTTGGGAATTACAGGAGTATTACTGAATAGAGAGCCTATTAGGATGCTAGATCCTAATGTGAAACACTATGATTTGCCATATCTTGCTATGCTCGCTCATGCCTGTATTTTTTATGTCCGTTCTATTTTATAATTTTTTTTTTACTATTTTTAAACTGAATAATTTTAAACTATTTTTACTATTTGTGTTACTGAAAACTGTAAGCGGAGAGCCTATTGGGATGCTAGATCCTAATGTGAAACACTGTGATTCTACCTGTCTATCTTTTTATGCTCGCTTATGCCTGTATTTTTTACTATTGTGAAGCACTTTGAACTGCAACCTCTGTATGAAAAGTGCTATACAAATAAAGTTATTATTATTATCTTAATGATTTCGATCCTTGAGCTGAAATCTAGGGGCATTACTGTCCATCTTTCTAGGTCTCTCTTGATTTTCTGATTAATCTGTGTATAGTTTGCCTCGTATAGCCCCTCCACCCCTCTTGTAATGTTCACCCCTAAGTACTTGATCCTGTCCATGTCCCATTTAATTTTGTATTTTTCTTTTATCTCTATCGTTGGCGTGTAGTTCAGTGCTAAAGTCTGTGTCTCCTCTCCTCTTCCTTGTCCCCCGACCCTGGTCCATCTTCTCGCCTCCTCCAACCTCTGCATCAGCGTCGGTCTCTCCTCTTCTCCTCCCGGCACCTTCCATCCTCTCTGGTCCATGTCCCTCGTCGCTTCCCTCACGTCGTTGTACACCTTTATGCCTTCTGTCCAATGAACCTTCAGCGTGGTCATTGGTGATTGAAATCTGCTTCCTTTTTCTTTCAGTCTTTTTTATCTGAACATAGCTCTGACGTTTTACAGCCACCTCTGTTGAATAGTCATGGTCGAAGGTTATTCTCTGGCCCTCCACCTCCATCTTCGTCTGCCAGGCTGCTCTGAGAATGTTTTCTTTGACTTCAATTTCAAGAAATTAACTATAACTGCTCTCGTGGTCTGTTTATCTGTGGCTTCGGCGCTAGGGTCCTGTGTGCTCTTTGAATCTCTATCTTGGCGAGGTCTGCCACTTCCAGTTTTCCTCGAATTAGGTTGTCTACATATTTGGTCATTGAGTCTCCTTCTATCCCTTCTCTCAGTCCCCATATTCGTGTAATATTTCTCCTCGACCTCCCCTCCAAGTCCGTTAGCTTTTCTCTCAACATATTTTGTTGTTCGAGCGTCGCCTTTAGAATTTCTTGTATTTCTGTATTCCATTCCTCCGTTTCAGCTGTCCTTCCTTCTAGCATCCTTATATCTTTCTCTTGTTCCTGTAGTTTTCCATCAATTGTCTCGAGTCTCTTATTTATTTCTTCTCTGAGCTCGTCCTGACCCTTCTTTAATTCTTCCCTGAGTCTGTCGATGTCGCTCCGAATGCTCTGCATGTTAGCTTGGTTAGCTATTGCACTAGCTTGTTGGTTAGCTTTTCTCTCGCTTTTTCTCGTGTTCATCCTTCCTTTTCTCTTATATCCTTGAATTGTCACTTTTTATTTTGTTTTAGGTGGTTTTACTTCCTTTTTTCGATATTCTTTGACCGGGAGCACTTTTCTATGGTCGCTTACCCGAACATCTCAAACCGGAAGTCATCTATAGCACCTTTAAGTACATTCAATGTACTCAAATACTTATCTGGGTATTTCACACCTAAATGAGCCTTATTTATTTATTTATCAAATCAAGCTCAACTTCTTTCATGCAACAGTTGAGTCTGTCCTTTTGTATGGCAGTGAATGCTGGACCTTGAAGCCCACCCTGCAGAAGTCCTTGGATGGGTGCTACACCAGAATGATGCGTGTGGTGCTCAACATCAACAGGGATGAGCATGTCACTAATGCAAACTTGTATGGGGGGGTGCTAAGGGTGAGCGAGAAAGTGGCAGTCAGGAGAATGAGGCTGGCAGGTCACTGCCAGAGACATCATGAGATGCCAACCAGCAAACTTGTGCTGTGGGAACCAACACACGGGCATCGATCACGAGGACGTCCCACATTAACCTACGTGGACGTACTCAGGAGAGATGCGGGAACAGAATGCACCGGCGAGCTAGCCAGATGCATGGAGGATCGGGATGACTGGAAGCACCGATGGAGGGCCCGTCCGAGGACGACCTAGATAGATAGATATTATATGGTGCGGCCGTGGCTCAGGGGGTAGAGCCACTGGTCGTCTGGTAATGTGAAGGTTCCCAGGTTCGATTCCAGCTCCTCCCAGAAGCACTCCTTGAGCAAGACACTTAACCCCTAACTGCTCCCGATGAGCAGGTTGGCACCTTGCATGGTTGCCTCAGCCATTGGTGTGTGGGTGAATGTGAGGCATAAGTTGTAAGCACTTTGGATAAAAGCACTATATAAATGCAGTCCATTTTCCTTATTTCATGGTAGTGCTGAAGGATTTGAACACAAACATGAGCCGTCATCTCCACAAAGTCACCTTGCAACAAAGTCACCAATTTGATCTGTATTTTCTCAAGTAAACAATTAGGGGTCCTACTGTATTCTGTACTGTATTATCTTTCCTCAACCAACATTTCTGTTATTCCACATGTCCATCTTATCCCTGGTCATGATTCACCCACTGTTTCTGATATTGTGACTGCATGTCTCGTCTGTATGTGACGAATAAATCTCTTGAATCTATTTATATATTTTGTGAATGTCAAAGGTCTGTAGCTAGTTCTCACATAACCGCTCTGTCAATACAACAATGCGTTAACACAAAAACAATAACCTCTGATGGCTTTGATTGCAATCGATGCAGAATGGCACACCTATCCTTTGGTGAAGTGTGAACACAACGTTAGGACACGTGTTCGAATCATCTCTCTCTCTAGTCTCTCTACGGCAAATTCTTCCACACCTCGGAGGAGGAAGGGGTGGGCGGGTGAGAGGTGTTCCCAGCTCAAACTTGTGTCGCGTCGAGGGGCCACTGGGCCGATGAGGGAGCCACTATACTACGACGTACACAGTAGGTGGATGGTGCGCAGATGTGACTTGCAAAACAAAAGGGCTTTCGCGACCGGAACTGCGGTGTCGAGGGAAGGTGATTGCGTCTGTGCAATAATCTAGATTGACATTCACATCAGCCTGACAGCCTTTCTCTCTGCAATTAGAAACTGGCCCCGGTAAATGTCAAAATCCACCCCCACTCCCCCACCCAACCCCAGCCCCCTCTAATGTACATTTTCTTCCCCTTCTGATTTATATTTTTTATGATATTCTCTCTTTCTTACAGAGTACCGTATATTTGCATGTCTCTAAATGTCTTGATGAATTGAAAATGGAGGACCCGTATGTAAACAAGACGAAAGTCTTCTTCTGGTCTTCATCCTCTTAGCAGTTGTTTGTATTGAGCTGTACTGTATTGTACCCATTCTGCAATATGTTAATACAGTTTTTCAATCAATCAATCTCTGATTAGGATCACAAATGTTTGAGTTGCTATCAGGTTGGCATTTCATGCGTGGCCCTTTAATACGCTTTAAGAACCTATGCCCTATGCATAATCAATTATTTGTTTTATATTCACATAGTGCTGTTTTTGTCAGAATTGCTAAGCAGGTGCAGGGTGAAAATTGGATGACAAGAATGACTAATTAAGAGTTTAGATTTAGATTTTATTCCGTCTCTGATTGGTGATCTAATTTAGCAGAAAGAGGGGTTTCTGAACACAAGCAAGTCATAGAAATCTCCTGAAACACATTTTCCTTTAAGTGTCCTCCTGTCATCCCTGCATCGTAACCCCCTATCTGTAAGGACTTGGAGTTACCATTGTATTGTGTTGTTTTAGAAGAATGACGGAATTAAGTGCAAATTACTCATAAACAATAGGTCAACACGAGAGCCGCCATAGGTAAGCAATACTCTGTGCTGAGCTGTTGTTGTGTGTGATGTTTTCTTTTTTTCATTGTCAACATGTCTCAGCACCACTCAGCACTCAGCATTGACATGTCATTTGAAGTGTGTGTGCGTGTGTGTGATGATGTGTGTTGATAATGTGTGTTGATGCTATGGAATGGTTACTTAGTTTACACATGTCCCAGCATGTGGATCTGGAAAACAGTGATGATATGGAGTTAAAATGAACACACAAATTATATCTGATTGGCGTGTACAAAAAGGAATGATGAACAATTAACTGAGCTTAAAATCTGAAAAAAGAGTGACTCCAGGAATATGAAAGCAGCATAATTGGTCTTTGCCGCTCATGGCCTCGGTTGATAATTGGGGAGAAAATGTTGGTTGATTATATTAATCTCCACTGCACACTGTGAGGGAGATGGTTCTTTATGAGCCATGCCAGACTTTAAACACCTCTCATTGTTGCCATGTAAACTGTGTTTTGCCTAATTGAGTTTCCTATTTGAAAAATGTAATTTGTCACTCTTTGAATTTCAGCCTTGAAATGAGTTTGTATATTGAGCTTTTAGCTCTGTTTAATTTTTTAAACTTAACTATTTCTCCTCTTTTTGGTAACCAAGAGTAAATGAATATGACATACAATGGTTTTCTTGCTGTTATTCACAAGTTGAATTGCCATCATTGGGTTCCTGTGTGCATTAAATAGATGAGGGTTTTTGCATATCCTGGGGAGGATATAATAATGATGGTAATATTATAATATTATCTAATTACACTATAATTCATGTAATATGAGTCTAGGCGCATGCATCTCTGTTACACACGACCCCAGAGGAAACGATCTGTACCAGAGGACCATATCAAGAATTAAGATTCGAAACAGATTCCAAAGTGAATATCACCCCCCCCCCCTTATTTAGATTCCTCGATAGTCACGTGAGTCTGCCTTGCTTTCAACTCAAAGATACTATGGACATCAATATTTACTGCGTGTTAAAGGAACACTTCAACATTATGGGAAATGCGCTTACCATCTTCTCCAGAGTCTGACAAGAGGAGAGATACCAATTTCCTCTCTCTGCGTTCAGTAGAAAGCGATCCGGCTGCAAGCACAAATGAATGGAGGTGGATACGAATCAGCTAGATTAGTTTAAAACCACTGGGAGAGGTGGTTTTGGCCAACAGCTACACTGTAAAAAAATATATAATTCACAGGAAATTCACTGTATTATTTTACAGATTACTTTAGTTTTTCTACTATAAGTGTAAATGCCATAAAATACAGTAAATTACTTTTGGGTATTTTACTGTAATTTGACAGTAAGTATTCGGCAACCGTTGCTGCCAGACATTTACAGTTTTCTTTTTTTACAGTGATCCATAGCTGCTTCCATTAATTTGTGCTAAGCTGGGAAATGTGTTTAGAACATGTTAATATCTATCTATCTATCTATCTATCTATCTATCTATCTATCTATCTATCTATCTATCTATCTATCTATCTATCTATCTATCTATCTATCTATCTATCTATCTATCTATCTATCTATCTATCTATCTATCTATCTATCTATCTATCTATCTATCTATCTATCTATCTATCTATCTATCTATCTATCTATCTATCTATCTATCTATCTATCTATCTATCTATCTATCTATCTATCTATCTATCTATCTATCTATCTATCTATCTATCTATCTATCTATCTATCTATCTATCTATCTATCTATCTATCTATCTATCTATCTATCTATCTATCTATCTATCTATCTATCTATCTATCTATCTATCTATCTATCTATCTATCTATCTATCTATCTATCTATCTCTCTATCTATCTATCTATCTATCACAGTATCGGGATCTAGATATAGGAGTAAGAGGAGTAGTGCCACGGGCATAAAAGCACTAAATGCTGAAGGACGATGGGGCTGATTAAAATAGTATCATGGAACATAGACGGCTGTCACCATGCTATTAAAACCTCTTAGCATACGCCGACCCGCCGGCGGGACTTTTTTAGGACGATTTGCCCACCAGCACTTTGGCGACCCCTAGTGGCTCAGGTGTGCATATTTTGTAATACAATATATATATATATCGAATTGAAGGCTTATTTGTTGCCTGTCGATAGCGACAAAATCCGACAAATTCCGTTCAGCGGTTCTCGAGTTACATGCCGGTATTTGAGGCTTGTGCAAAGTACACAGTATTTCACAAAATACCACTCCCGACTCTTGGCGCAGTAGTTCCGTCAATCTAGATCCGATCTCGAAAATGATTGTGGATTTTTGTAGCCAATGAGTGTGGCTTTCCAATGATAACCCACGTGGGGATGTATGAATAAAAAAAACAAAAAAATAACCAACGAGCGAAAACAGGAAGAGAAAAACAGCAGAATGAATTGAAGTCTATGAGGAAACTCAGTTTTTCTTTTGTACACAGTTTACCAATATCACTCCTAATCATTCATTTTTGAATGGATCTTTATGAAATTTGGACATGTACTACATAAGGCTTCAGGCTATGGGTTCGTATGGATTTGTAAGCCATACCACCTTCTGGGGAAATACTACCTCTGGACTACTAACTACTACAGAAAAACTTGAGTAACAAGTTTTTCTACAACTCAATTTCAGAGATATGTTACTCTATTACATTAGCACTAAAAGTGAATTCTCTTTCTGGAATCAGAAACTTCAGAATGTCATCTTTTAAAAGAGATCAGGCGCATGCATGCTATGAGTATGGAGTTTTGATTTGCAGAAAAAGTATGCAGTCCTCAAAAATGAAAACTAAAATGGCCAAAATGGCCATTGCAGGTTGATAGAAAGAAAATATTGACCTATTTGAAACAAAAAAAGACTGATATTGTGCTAATCCAAGAATCACACTTAAATGAGGAGGAATCTGTCAAATTTAAGAGGGACTGGGTGGTGCAAATATTTTATAGTACCTTCTCTTCTAGGAAGAGGGGGGTAGCTATATTAATACAAAATTACATCGAATTTAAAGTACACGCTAGCGTAACAGAAAGAAGCATTTTGTATAAAAGTATTCTGTACTTCTGTATGACAACTATTAAAGAAACTTGAACGCTCGTTTTTCTCATGAAGAGGGGAGATGGGTGGTGTTGGACGCAGATATGGAAGGTCAGAGAATTACACTAGCTAATATTTATGCACCCAACATAGTGTCCCCAGACTTTTTTCATGAAGTGTGTGAGGTGATTAGGAAAATAGGGAATAGTAACATAATCATAGGGGGGGACTTCAACCTAGTCGGAGACACATTACTAGACAAATCCTCTCAGCCTAGGAATATTGGCAATAAAGGGAGGTTAGCGATCAATATATTGGTGGATGAACAGGGATATTGGATGGTGGATATTTGGAGGGTCTTAAACCCACAGGAAAGAGAATATAATTTCTACTCTCACCCACACGCCACATACTCTAGAATAGACTATTTCAAGTAGCTGATAGTAGGATAGGAAATATTGTATTGTCTGATCATGCCTCACTTGAGTTAGTAGTCACATCCATGGAGGAAGGACAGCGGTCGTTAAGATGGCGCTTTAACAACTTAATGTTGAACAGTAAGACATCATGTGCATGTATTAGAACTATATTTAGTAAATTCTGGGAATTTAATGAGGGATCAATAGATGATAGTGGCATAATGTGGGATGCATGTAAAGCATAATATAAGAGGTGGACTCATACAATACAGTGCATTATTATTATTTTTCTTTTGATCCACTTTTTCTCCCATTTTCTATATTTTCTCCCATCCCAATTTTTGTATCATCCAATTCAACCCTCCCCTGTCACGAACGCTGTTTCTTGCCTCCCACAAGCCGGCTGCAATGTGGACTAAGTCATACATAGCACAAGTCCCCTCCGGTACTTGAGGTAACAGCAGTCGCATCTTTTCACCTGCGCAGCTCGATCTCTCAGTGGCGAGGAGTAACGCGTGGGAGGCTCACGCTGCCCCCGACACTTCCTGATTCTACTGCGCAGGCGCACCAACCGACCTGTAGGAGTCGCTGTCCACAACGCCCGATCCCCACCCATCAGTTTCCCACCCCCTAATACGGCCAATGTGTATTAGTATGAACGACCAGCTAAACTGAAAGCAATGTGGAGCGCTGGGATCGAACAGGCGATCCCAGCGTCTCCGCATTCGTGGCGAGCGCCTTGCCCACTACGCCACGTAGCCGCCCCATTATTATTATTTGTATCCACTTTTTCTCCTCCTGTTTTTCTGTGTTTTTCTCCCATCCCAATTTTAGTCGTTATGTCAATTCCCCCCTCCCCTTCCTGGTTGTTGCTCGCATTTGCCCCCCACTGGTCGGTCTGAAGTCTATCAGATGCTTCCTCCGAGACATAGGAGACAGCCAGCAGCATCTTTTAACCTGCCAGCACGGACTCTCATTGGCGAGGTGTAACGTGTGGGAGGTCACACTACCCTTGCCATCTCCCTCCCTCGCTGTGCAGGTGCCCTGACCGACCTGTAGGAGTCACTGTTTACAACGACCAGAATACCACCCCACCGGCTTCCCTCCCGCTGACTCTGCCAATTGAGCCAGTATGACGGCCGGCCAAGCCGGAGGCAACGCTGACAGCCGGATTCGATACCAGTGTCTCTCACGTTGGTGACGAGCGCTTAGTCCGCTGCGCCACCCAGCCGCCCTAATACAGTGCATTATTTAAAAAAAAAGCAGAGAAACAGAAACTGATAGCGCTAGATCAAGAAATTAAAACACTTTTGAAGCAACATAGTCAACAACCAGACCCAGAAACATGGAGGAAACTAAACAAATCCAAATATGAGATGAACAACATATATCAAAAGAAAGCTGAATTTGCTCTGTTTAGAACCAAACAAAAATATTATGAGCAGGTAAGATCTTGGCGAATCGGGTAAAACAGAAGCAAAATAAAAATATCATATCCTCAATTCATAATAAAGATGACAGAATTATTACAGACAAAAAGAAAATGAACAATGTCTTCAGGAGTTTCTACCAGGATTTGTATACCCCACAAGCAGCGGTGGACCAAGTAAAGATGGATGCGTTCTTCACTAATATTGAGCTACCATCGCTCTCGAAACAACAAGTGAAGTCAATGGAAGGGGATATCTCCATCGAAGAAATACACTCTGCAATCGGTAGCCTTAAACTAGATAAAGCACCAGGAGACGATGGGTCTATAAAATGTGTAAGTAATGCTGAGTACACAGTGTGTTTGTACTGTAAACTGCATTGTTTCAATATGCCTATGAGAATACTGACTTTATGACTAACTGAATGAGTGTAATGCATTTGGTGCCACTGCTCCACACCCAATACCCATGGGTCCTCAACTGACTGACTGCGTAATTTAGTAAGAAGAGGAAGAGTGGGTGTGAGAGTCAAACAGAGAAGAGATGGAGAGAGATTAGCGTAGAAGGGTGTGGATGAGTGTGATCATGAACAAGAGTCATCAGAGCATCGCTACACTACACTTGCTATATTTTCATTGTATTCTGAGAAATGTGTTTTTATTTGCTGCCCCAGTGGCCAAGGGATAAAAACCTACATGTGAGAATTTACGAGGAGATATTACAGTATTTCCAAGCAAGTAATACAGGCATTGGCTCGGTACATAAGCAACCCAACTGTTTATTATCAGTATAAGTCTTCTTGCATGTGTTAAGGGGCCTGTGATCTCTGTCAAGAGTCCACTGAATCCAAAAAGCGCACATTGCAGTGCAAATATATAGACACATTATCCTGTATCCCAAAGTACCATGGGATATTCAAATGAACTGAATATATCTTACAGCTGTATTTTCAGCAGTATTCATTTCACATCATTGTTGGTGATATTTGCCTTGAATTGACAATATCTTCTCCACATAACATACAAATGTAAACCTGACTTCCCCTTTTAAATCTATATGGGTATACATTTTACACAATAACCTCCTTAGAGATGGCTCTATTCCAGTGTTGATTCGTTCTTTTGACAAGGTAATATAGGAAGTAATTATTCCTGCCACAAAGAGCTTATTTAATAAGGATGTGGTTTAGATTTACATAATACATAGATGCATGTATGGATATTCCTATGTCAGAGCAATTATGCTTCTTGTGTGGAGTGAACCATCTGATGTGCGTCAATGGAACCAGAGTGGTCTGTATTTTGTTATTTGTGAATTCACCATTTCATGCCATTATAATGTCAAGACAAGACTAGTTTCAGAGCCGTTGATAGTTTGACAACACCTCCCAAAACACAGGCGGAAGCAGGAATTTATAATTTGTTTAGGCCTCCAGTCAAATTATTTATTTACATTACCAATGACCTCATCAGGTCCTTGTCCATGGTGCTGAAGTTTCTTCTGAGAGGCACAGGTCCCTGTCCATGGTGCTGAAGTCTCTTCTGAGTGGCATGGGTCCCTGTCCATGGTGCTGAAGTCTCTTCTGTGAGGCACAGGTCCCTGTCCATGGTGCTGAAGTCGCTTCTATAAGGCACAAGGTTCCTGTCCAGGGGGCTGAGGTCTTCTGTGAGGCACATGTTCCTGTCCATGGTGCTGAAGTCTGTTCTGTGAGGCACAGGTTCCTGTCCATGGTACTGAAGTCTCTTCTGAGTGGCATGGGTTCCTGTCCATGGTGCTGAAGTCTCTTCTGTGAGGCACAAGTTCCTATCCATGGTGCTGACGTCTCTTCTGTGAGGCACATGTTCCTGTCCATGGTGCTGAAGTCTCTTCTATGAGGCACAAGGTTCCTGTCCATGGTGCTGAAGTCTCTTCTGTGAGGCACATGTTCCTGTCCATGGTGCTGAAGTCTCTTCTATGAGGCACAAGGTTCCTGTCCATGGTGCTGAAGTCTCTTCTGTGAGGCACAGGTCCCTGTCCATGGTGCTGAAGTCTCTTCTGTGAGGTACATGTTCCTGTCCATGGTGCTGAAGTCTCTTCTGAGTGGCATGGGTCCCTGTCCATGGTGCTGAAGTCTCTTCTGAGTGGCATGGGTCCCTGTCCATGGTGCTGAAGTCTCTTCTGAGTGGCATGGGTCCCTGTCCATGGTGCTGAAGTTTCTTCTGAGTGACATGGGTCCCTGTCCATGGTGCTGAAGTCTCTTCTGAGTGGCATGGGTCCCTGTCCAAGGTGCTGAAGTCTCTTCTGAGTGGCATGGGTCCCTGTCCATGGTGCTGAAGTCTCTTCTGAGTGGCATGGGTCCCTGTCCATGGTGCTGAGGTCTTCTGTGAGGCACAGGTTCCTGTCCATGGTGCTGAGGTCTTCTGTGAAGCACAGGGTCCGGCCCATGGTGCTGAAGTCTCTTCTGTGAGGCACAGGTTCCTGTCCATGGTGCTGAAGTCTCTTCTGTGAGGCACAGGTTCCTGTCCATGGTGCTGAAGTCTCTTCTGTGAGGCACAGGTTCCTGTCCATGGTGCTGAAGTCTCTTCTGTGAGGCACAGGTTCCTGTCCATGGTGCTGAAGTCTCTTCTGTGAGGCACAGGTTCCTGTCCATGGTGCTGAAGTGAGCAGGGCCTTGGTAGCCATGGACACTCCACAATGTGCAACTCTCAAGTTTATCTTTTTCAGCAATGACCTGCAACACACTTACACACGTACACACATGCACACTTGTAGGCTGCCCAGTACAACCTCCCAGCCTTTTTTCCTGCAGGTCGGGGGGCTTCCTCTCAGAAGCCTGCTTCTCTAACCATTAGGCTGCGCTGCCCCCAAAGTTAGACGGCTCTCCACCACTCACATGTGTGTGTTCTGCTGATCTGTGGGTAGTAGTGTAGTAGTAGTGTGAATGCTAAGGGCTTGTAGTGTGCTTTATGTGTGCCTTCCTCCACAAAATACATTATGACTTATGTCACCGTGTTTTTCTTTCCTTTCCTTCACTTGTGTTTCTTTTCCTCTGCATTTGAGACTTACTGTATATGCCATATGACGTCCAAGTCCAGTGAACCCAAACACTTCCAAGTGTCTTCCCTAAAATCCTCTAAATTAAAAGAAAAGCACAGATCATACAGTATAGGAAAATACAGAGTAGCTGAAAGCATTTCAAGCCTTTTCTGTATCTCCAAACCAAATGCTTGTGTATATTTTATGTGCTGGAGAGCAGGTGGACTATTTATTATCATCATTCCCTGTTTATTCTCTAGAGGTTTTGTTTAATTTATTTACTGCAGGAAATGTCTATTGTCCATTTTGATAACATGGACAAACCTAATGTTTTATTCCCGGCAAGCATAGCCTCATAACTCTGTATTGTAAATTCCGGCATCATAGCGCTACAAATCAGATTACACGTGGGGTTCTAATGACGCAATGAACTGTCACTGATGCATAGAGGGTGTGACCTAAGCCTTAAAATTGTTCTGATGGAAGGCACCAAAGTAGAACACAAGCACAGGGAATATCCACAGTAAAGTATTCAAATGACGATGAAGACCGGCTCCCAGTGCCAAGCCCACGTTACGCAGAGTGGCAACCTGCACGTCCTCACCAGCAGCGCGATGAGTCCGTTCAACACCGCGAGCCTGACTCTCGCAGTTCTACTCATCTCAGCGATTCCAATTTGCAAAAGTAAGTTCTAAAAGTTCTAAGACGATTTTTAAAGCAAATGGAACCTATGAAAATGTGTGCATGTGTGAATAACAGCGGTCTTAAACTGGACAAGGAGACACATTTATTAACTTATGAGTTCATGTTACCAAGAAGCAAACACACTAAATTAGAGTCTTGCACGTGTGCGTGTGTGTGATCAGTTTAACAGCGGTCTTGGACTGGGCAAGGAGACTAACTTATCTGAGAAGTAAGTGTGCGTGTGTGTGTGTGTGTGTGTGTGTGTGTGCGTGCGTGTGTGCGTGCATGCGTGCGTGATAACAGCGGTCTTAGTCATGGGCAATGTAGGCTGGACAAGATATGCCTCCTAAAGTGTCTAAACGGAAGTACATGATGAAGTACAGGCTACAGGCGTTCCGGTTTCGACAAAACAATTATAGAAACGTGTGAAGTGCACAATATTTCCTCGTTTAAGCCACTGCAACTGCTTTGCCTGAATAATTTACTACATGACCGGGACGTTCAGCTTGTTTGCCGACAGGATTCGGGAAAAGTTTGGTCCGTTCAGAGGCAGCTTCCAGGGGAAGTACACCGGAAATTCTACCCCATAGACACTTTCGGCAGTAGTTCTTTACCAGGCTTTATCTCATGGAGGTTACAACCAGAGGTTATGGGCAATGAGACTAACTTATCTGAGAAGCAGTTGTCCTGCAGTCCCTCCCCCTTCCCCTCAGGTTAATTTGCTGGAAACTTTGTAGGACTGATTTAAAAATCTAAACAAAGCAGAAACTGATATACGTGTTGTTATTAATCTCTGCACTAATATAGTCAATGGTATACATTTCTAATGGTCCAATAAGTGCTGATCCTATACTTCCAATTAATTGTATGAAGCATGCCACTGATTGGTAACGATATGGGCTACATTACCATGCAAACTGTGGCCAATCAATGGGCACATGAACTTAACTAACTTTTCATAAAGGAATGGAGTTTTGTTTCACCCTCCAAATAGTCTGAAGACAGTGTAAAACTATCATAATTTTTCAGATATCATTTCAACATCTTTTCACGATCTATCTATCTATCTATCTATCTATCTATCTATCTATCTATCTATCTATCTATCTATCTATCTATCTATCTATCTATCTATCTATCTATCTATCTATCTATCTATCTATCTATCTATCTATCTATCTATCTATCTATCTATCTATCTATCTATCTATCTATCTATCTATCTATCTATCTATCTATCTATCTATCTATCTCCATCTGTCCATCAATCCGTGTCAATCATTCTTGTTCTGTCATAATGTCATTAATGACTGAGATGTTTGTAGAGGTCACTAATGCTCCCATGTTGTCAGAGTGATTATTGCTATATGCTCTGGCATCGACCATAACTGTCACTGTCATCATGGTGGTGACGTTGTTTGCTGATTGCATATTTCTTGGAATACATTGAGATTGGACTGAGAGGGAGATAACAGAGTGACTGAAAGCAGATCAGTGGGAGACGAGATAAAGGACATTAGTGTGATATACAGTACAATGCTAAACAATATATAATTATACAAGATATACAATTAAAGCAATTGAAAAGTAACTCTTTGGATAATGAGTGTGAATACATTTGTTTGTCAGTTACAGAGCCATTGGCAAGTCCATGCATGTTGTCAAAACATGTTGTCATTAAGTTGCGCAGCAGTCTGTATTAGCAGAACTAATGAATTCTATGTGTACAGTATTGTCTGACTTGCCTCTCTTGCCTACAACCATCCATTGCAATCATCTCAATACAGATAATCTATCACGTAATCTCCATATTACTGTGATTGATTGCCCCAACAGAGATGCTCTTGCTTTTTCAGTGTGGAGGTGGAGGTGCTATCCAGCCATGTATTCTGCATGATTAGAAAATGAAGATGACAATGTAAAACTCTTTCCATAACAGAGATTGTATCACTGCTAAGACCTTCTTTTTGTCTTTTGTTTCCTCATCGTGCTGAATTAGTAATTGTATGGAAAATGATGGCATCACAATAGTATTCACAAATATGCTTTGGTCTTTAAAGGATAACTCCACTATTTTGGGAAATTAGCTTATTTAACATCTTCCCTGGAGTTAGACAAGAAGATGCATACCTTTTTTGTCTCTGTGCGTGCATTTTAGCTTTGGGAATAGATGCTCCGTTAGCATAGCTTAGCTTCATCACTGGAAGTGAGGCAGGACAGTAGCCTACAGTGCCTTACAGTGTATTGCAAGGTCTGACATTGACCAAACTTGATATGCATGACCTTGGTGGGCTCTAGGTCAACTCCTGAAAAGGGGGTCAATGTCAGACCTTGCAATCAAAAGTTAGGGGCGCACTGAAATTATGGCAAGGGTTATTAGCCCCCTAACTTTTGATTGCAAAGTCTGACATTGACCCCCTTTTCAGGAGTTGACCTAGAGCCCACCAAGGTCATGCATATCAAGTTTGGTCAATGTCAGACCTTGCAATACACTGTAAGGCACTGTAAGGCTACTGTCCTGCCTCACTTCCAGTGATGAAGCTAAGCTATGCTAACGGAGCATCTATTCCCAAAGCTAAAATGCACGCACAGAGACAAAAAAGGTATGCATCTTCTTGTCTAACTCCAGGGAAGATGTTAAATAAGCTAATTTCCCAAAATAGTGGAGTTATCCTTTAACAAGCACCGGATCTAATGACGTACTTCTGCATGATTGCATTGCAGTTGTTTGGGGAAATCTATTTTACAGATGTGTCTGATCAAATAGATGAATCTATTAGTTGACAAAATCATATGACTGAGATAATAAAAGTAACTGAAGTTGAGGACAGCCCTGGTTGGTAGATTCCTCCTCTTACAGTACCAAATTACGCACTCAGTCAGTTGAGGACCCATGGGTATTGGGTGGAAGCAGTGGCGCCAAATGCATTACACTCATTCAGTTAGTCATAAAGTCAGTATTCCCATAGACATATTGAAACAATGCAGTTTACAGTACAAACACACTATGTGTGTGCTCAGCATTACTTAAGGTTGCAAACCACATGTTATGTTTTCTTTGGTCCTGAAAACTCTTGAGAGGGGTCCTCATGGTCCACTACTCTTGTGTTGAAATGTCATGAAGGATTGAGGGAGGCATAATGGCTGTTTGGGTTGTTACCAGTATAATTAGTGTGTATTTCTCTCTTGCTGTGTGGATTGAAAGGTGCTCCAGCACAACTTCAACAATCCAGAACAGACCAGAATCAGCTACTCCGCCAGGTATGACACATCTACCTTTCTTTCTTTCTTTCTTTCTTTCTTTCTTTCTTTCTTTCTTTCTTTCTTTCTTTCTTTCTTTCTTTCTTTCTTTCTTTCTTTCTTTCTTTCTTTCTTTCTTTCTTTCTTTCTTTCTTTCTTTCTTTCTTTCTTTTTTTCTTTCATTCTTTCATTCTTCCTTTCTTCCTTTCTTTCTTTCTCTCTCTGCATCTCTCTCTCTCTCTCTGTCTCCCATTGACCCCAGCTCACTATAGCATTCTAGTATATATCATACTGGCTTCAGCGTCTTGCATTGCTGGTTGGACTGCTCCTGGCACCGATAGGCACCCCCTGAAAGAACGTTACCCTATGCACCTATCACTGACCAGGACAACGCCCCCCCCTGTTTTGCATATAACCAGATGTGGTAGCTGCTAATCGCCCCTTCCACTTATTTCACGCTGAGAGATTGCTTAACTCTCAACTCATTGTTCAACACAGAGATGGACTCCACTCCACCACTTCAAGGCCACCCTCATCACCAGTGCCACCGCCAGCGAAGATGAACAGGATCGCCTGTCTCATTTCATCATCCCCAAGCGCCAGGACGTAGCACGACCAGGGCCCTCATTCATCAACGTGATTTACGCACAGATATGTGCTTAAGCTGTGCGTACGACCATTTCTAAGCAGAGTGTGGGATTCATCAATTTCAACTTGAACTTGACTTCGTGCTTATATTTACGCACAGCTCGGACCATGCGTACCTGGCGCCCGTTGGTAGAATATATTATTACAACAAGGAAATGAGCTTCTGTGCATTAGTTTCAACACTGGCATGTTCTGTATGAACCGTAATTCATTATAGTTCATTGTAAAATAGCAACAGTAGTGTAATTATGGTCAAAACCCTATAAATTGCATTTGGAATAATAGATCTTTCTCTCAGAATGAATGCAGCATGGTTTATATAGCGTTATCGGAATATACGGGGTGTACTGACTGACTGCGCTCCGCGTAGCTCAACTCGTTATTATTTTGCGCACAGACCGCAGAAACACGGGAACGTTTTGATTATATTTAAAAGGCTTTACGTTAAACGAAACAAGTGGAATTTCGAAGCTGTAAGCAGAATACAAGTCATATGAACACCCACGATATAGTGTTCTTCCCCCTTTTTACTGTATAAGAAAGAATAAAAAACGCATTGCAATGACACCAGGGTGTATGTGTATTACAAAACCCTTGCAATAATGTGTCTTAAATGAATGAAAAGCATACATGCTCTGGACACAGAGCATATCGTGTGGGTGATATGACTTGTATTATGCTTACAGAATTCCACGTATTTAGTTTTACAATGTCAAAGCCTTTTAATGTAAATCAAAACGTTCCCGTATTTCTGCAATCTATGTGCAAAATAATAACGAGTTGAGTTCTAACAAAGAACATATTACATGCTGGTATGCTGATAGAGTAAACTATTATATGAATATGATATGATATAAGGTATACACTGGTCCGTCGCATACACTGGTATGCGCAAGTTACTGTTGCATAATGTAGGCTATGGCTGCTATTATATGTAATTCATATAGGCTACCTAATAGTATATGATTTTTAGAGGCATCTATTTTGTTGATTACCGACAACAAAATAGATGCCTCTAAAAATCATATAGCCAATCGAACACAACTAATAAAGGCATTCATATTACAGCACGGTTATAATGACACACAACCAACGCCAAACAGTGGTCAACGAACGGTCTTTATTAGTGTTTTGAGCTGTCCAGGCAGAATTGCAGCAATGGTCTTAGGGAGCCGTTGATATCTGACATCACCGTTTACAAGTCCGCCTTTTATTTATCCCATAACACGCGTTGTGTCTTCTTGGTTCGACAGCAGTGAACAATCTCCGTGAAGTTTCTCAGAGTTCCGCTCGGGTCAGTCCATTATTTCACATCCCATGGGGGGGGTTTCATCACTTTCATGACCATATATGGATAATCATGCACGAGCATTGACGGTAGAACAAAGAGGTATTTATCAACACGGAGGAGCATAGGACCTGTGTACGCACGGTTGATAAATCCCAATATTTCTGTGCGTGCACAACTTCTAAATTCTGTGCTTACAGAGGGCCCTTACAGAGGGCCCTCATTCATCAATAGTGTGCGTAGAACATTTCTATTTCCACACGTAAGCACGGAATGTAGAACTAGTGTACGCACAGGGAAGTCGGGATTCATCACACGGTGCGTAAGCAGGCTCTATGCTCCTCCGTGTTGATGAATACCACTTTGTTCTACCGTCAATGCTCGTGCATGATTATCCATATATGGTCATGAAAGTGAGGAAACACCCCCCATGGGATGTGAAATAATGGACTGACCCGAGCGGAACCCTGAGAAACTCCACGGAGAATTCACTGCTGTCGAACCAAGAAGACACTATCGCGTATTATGGGATAAATAAAAGGCGGATTTGTAAACGGTGATGTCAGATATCAACGGCTCCCTAAGACAATTGCTGCAATTCTGCCTGGACAGCTCAAAATACTAATAAAGACCGTTCGTTGACCACTGTTTGGCGTTGGTTGTGTGTCATTATAACCGTGCTGTAATATGAATGCCTTTATTAGTTGTGTTCGATTGGCTATATGATTTTTAGAGGCATCTATTTTGTTGTCGGCTAATAAAGACCGCGCTGGAATATGACTGCCTTTTCCCGTGTTGTTTGATTAATACCCAGGCCAGGGATTAAAGTTCTCCTCAATTTTATTCCAAATCGCGATGGATCTCCCGTAAATTTTCTACCTGCTGCATATGATTTCTAGAGGCATACTACAGTCTATTTTGATGTCAGTATTGGGTAGCAATGAATCTCACTGCATGTATGATGTAGCCTGCCTTTCAATACATGAACTTGAATTCCATCATGTTTGTGTGCGGGACTCACAAGGCTGTTGTCACAATGGGTGGTACCGGTACAGTAATAATTACAGTCCACACAATATCACGATCCATGCCATAGCCTATGTTCTATTAGGACATGATCTGTGACGACAAATGTTCTAGAATGTTTGAAGATATCATACTCTGACAGCATGCCTATGATCAACAAAAACGCGAACTTGAATCCCATCATATACATAGTCTGTCCACTATCTGGTGTCATTGCAATGCGTTTTCTATTCTTTCTTATACAGTAAAAAGGGGGAAGAACACTATATTCATATGACTTGTATTCTGCTTACAGCTTCGAAATTCCACTTGTGTAAGGTTTGGTTCTTTCCCCACCACGGGCTTCTTGAAGTACTGTGATGATTGGTCCGCTGCTCTCCCACTCGCCCTGTTCCTTTAAGTTTTCTGTTAATCATTGCATTCCCCTATTCACACGCTTCTTCCCATAGACGTCGTTGATTGGTGCTCCCCCCAACCACACGCTTGTCTATCACATCCCTCAGCTGTCACTGCTTGTCAATTAAGCATTCCCTGATTATTTATACCCCGTTTCCCCATTCAAGTTTTGTTGGATCGTTTTGATATTTCAGTTGCATTCGCCGTTCCTGCTGCCTGCTGTTGTTTCCCTGTGCTTTGCCTCCAGGATTTTCAAGAAGCATTCCTCTTGGACACCCTTTCCCCGAGGCGACGTGCTCACTCCATTCTGTTCCAACGCTCTTTACGCACAACGCCTGGGTGAGTTTTTTATGACTGTCTTTGATCCAATTCCGTTTTTCGTGTGTTTATATAACACTGAAGATTTCCAGCTTTTTATCAGACAGTCACTCACCCAGCGTTTAGCCTTTTTTGGAATGTTTCATTGGGATAATATTTTGGCCTAACATCTCCCACTGTGTGTTTACACACCGAAGATATTATCACATTGGATTTGTATTTTTGGGACTTCGCTCACAGTGTTTATTTTGCACCGAAGATATCTATCACTTGGGATTGTGTTTGGAACGTTACTCATAGTGTGTATTTACACCGAAGATTCAGTCACTTGGATAACTCTGTTTTCGGGTACAAGTCACCTCTCCTGTTCACCTGCTCTGTTCCACCTGCACTCTGAGTTAACTCGCTCCCTCTCTCTCTCTCGGTCCCGCAACCACCTCGGAGATTCTGCCGAGAGAAGTCTGCAGAGCGGCTCTGACGTCAGCGTCTGCTTCCCCTGACTACCATCCCGGGAGAAGCTGCAGAGCAGCAACATTCATCCTTGCTTGTATTCCAGTCTGTGCTGTTTATTTAGTCTTAATAAACAAGCCCTTGTTTTTGGCAACTCTGAATCCTACTCTCTTGTGTCGTTGCGTTTGGGGTCGGTGTCAAACCATAACAACTTGTTTCGTTTAACGTAAAGCCTTTTAAATATAATCAAAACGTTCCCGTGTTTCTGTGGTCTGTGCGCAAAATAATAACGAGTTGAGCTTTATGATTTATGATGAATTGAAAATGGGGGACCCTGATGTAAACAAGACGAAAGTTGGTCTGCATCCCCAATTAACAATTGTATGTACTGAGCTGTACTGTACTGTACCCATTCTGCAATCTGTTGATAAACTTTTCAATCAATCAATCAATCAAGCTACGCGGAGCGCAGTCAGTCAGTATACACCCCGTATATTCCGATAACGCTATATAAACCATGCTGCATTCATTCTGAGAGAAAGATCTATTATTCCAAATGCTATTTATAGGGTTTTGACCATAATTACACTACTGTTGCTATTTTACAATGAACTATAATGAACTACGGTTCGTACAGAACATGCCAGTGTTATTATGCACAGAAGCTCATTTCCTTGTTGTAATAATATATTCTACCACTGGGCGCCAGGTAAGTGTGGTCTGACCTGTGCGTAGATGTAAGCACGGAGTCAAGTTCAAATCGAAATTGATGAATCCCACTCTTTGCTTAGAAATGATCGTACGCACAGGGTAAGCACAGATCTGTGCGTAGAACACGTTGATGAATGAGGGCCCCCAGGACTTTACAGGACTTCCCCATAAGAGCCAGGACATAATGCCATACGAGCAGGCGCTCCTTGCCATGGGTCTTCCAGCGTCAGTCGCTCCCCAGGGCTTCAGGATGTGGAGGCTTTCCTGTCCCGTTCACCTGCCAGCCATCACATTGAGGAAAACCCATATGCGTCCAGTTGTCCTTTTCCTCTGAGGCAGGTGCTTCTTCAGGATCGGAGATTGATGTGGAGGAAGACTTGGCCTCTTCTCACCAGCATGGAAAAGGAACACTTGGCATCCTTCATTGATGAAGACAGCCTGCCGGACTGCAGTGTTCCTTAAACTCACACTCTTTCCATGCTGGTCTCTCACGGGTGGTGTCACTGGTCAGAGACCAGCCCACAGCAGCAGGGACCAAAGTCTGTTACAACGAGTTAATAGCCAGCCTACCTCAACTAAAGACTTTTACACAATATGGCAGTAGAAATGCCAGATCAAGGATTTTATTCAACTTGGACGTCATACTGATTCTCAGTAAGTCATAGGAGACAACTATGATTCACACCAGAGGGAACATCTGTCACTGTTGGGGTTCATCATCAACTGGAAAAAGAGTGCTCCTTTTCCCAGCCAAGAATTGGCGTTCTTGGGCATCGTTATGAACTCAGAACAATGATGGCTTCTCTCTCCACTCCAGCATCAGGAAGATGTCCTGTCATCTCTGAGAGAGTTCCACCCTGCAGGAGGGTCACTGTGCTGTTTACACAGGGAAGTTGTTATAGTTCCAAACCTGGGGCGAGGCCTGGTCTCTGGATCCGATCTCCTGTCTTCTGGAATCGGTCCACATCTTTCTCCAATCTCTGTTAGACAACCTGCCTTTATAGACAATATATTTATAAATACAATAGAAAATAAAGTAACAGCCGGACTACTTATAAATGACATAAGTGACCACCTTCCTGTTTTTGCAATTTTCCAACATCTTTTTAAAGGTCCCCTATCTTATAAATGGCCTGTTGGCAATGTGGGGTTGTACCAACACTGACTAGGTGTGCAATTCTCATTCGGGCGCATTCCTCCAGTTCAGCTGAGACAAGATCCTCCCCCACTAAACCAAGCCATTCTGAATTTACATCAATCTGTGACGTGTAAGAATAGTGATCTGCGAACCTCAGCTCCTTCTGTGGTTGTAGCCACCGCCCACAATCAACAATTCAAGGAAGTTAGTGTAACATTAAAGTTATGACCAAAACGGAGTGAGTGGAAATAATGAGGAAGCGGTTTCCCTGTCAGACACTTGCTGCGGCTGCGGCCCAATTCTCCCCTTGGCCGTACGGCTTGGCCCTACCCCTCGTCTTGGAGTGCCCTTGATGGGAGTCACCCTTCAGAGCGGAGCCACAAGGGGTGAATTGCACTAAGAAATGGGACAGCACTAAGCACTCAGTTGCCGACAGCGTAATGACACAACACACCCACACGCTGACTGTTTACCTTACTTACAGGCAGCTTACATCAGGACCATGAAGCTTGCTCTGCATACCATGTACATTATACCGAATGTCTTCAGTGTTTATGCTTGTAGATAAAAAGGTTTTTGGTATCAAACTCTTGACATTTTGTGTTGTTATTTTGTAGCACAAGTTTAATCAAATGATAGTCAGGTTCTTTGTATTAATACAGTATGTCAGTCAAATAGAAAATGAATGGGTGAGACTATGATAAAGCATATACAGCATATACATAATCCAACATATGTGTAAGAAACTAACATATTCCAGTTGACTGTATATTTGTTTAATGATTTGTTACGTTCGAAATCAATACTTCCATTTGTCTAAATTACTGGTACCGCTCCGCCATTTTATTTTTCTTAAGATTTGTGAAAGGTTTGCAGTGCATTCTGGGAAATACCATTGTTGTGAAGGGCCAGATTAAACCGAATATATATATTTATTTATATATATATATTTAATTGTATTTGTATATTCTCTAATATTCCCTGATATCCCTTGTATATTCCTTGTACAATATGCATTGAATATCCATTCTAGCCTACTGAACATCCCATAATAGTCTCCATTCTACTATTGGTCGAGACCTTGGTGCCAGGCTGCCATACCCCTCAGACCCAGTTCAAACGTACCGCTCCACATGTACGAACAAGTCCTAGTTCCGCGTAGGAATCTGGCTACCGCACCACTAATGGGACTATTTGTTCATAGTGCGTATATATACTGCGCTACTAAAGTAGGACTTTCTTTTCAGTCCAGTTTCTTACCCTCCAATAGAGTCACAGACGTAAAGCCTCCCCGCGACGCCACGTGTGGGAGTAAGGCCAAGTTCGCCTACCATCGGTATTGAGACATCGTGTATATTAATATTTGAATAGTCATATTTGGCACTATATCGTCGAGTTGGACGTAGTCTATTAAGCTAATAATAGTCTATTAATATATAGTGCTTCGTGCGGTGAGAATACTACCGTAGTCAGTACCCCATCGTTTCGGGCAGAGAACTGGCTGCTTACCCAGGGTGGTTGACCCCATGTGAAGCTGCACCCGAGGAGCCCCAGAGCCGACGAGCGAGTGGACCTGTATACCGGATTATTCTACCGACGACAGCCCGCCTTCCCAGGCACGGATTATGCTTTGTATACTTTGATTATTCCATGGATAAAGACCCCCGACACTGCCGTGTGTTGGAACCCCCCCCCCTGGAGAGGACGCAAGGTGAGGAGACGCTCTGCAAGACGAGGTCGCTTCACGTCTCTCCCCCGTGGACCGGAGAGAGCCGGCCCACAAAGAGTCCACCTGCTTTCATCTGTGGTCCAAGGATCGCCGGCGCATTGAACGGCACTACAGTGGGTTCACCTGGGATACCCTTGGCCGGACGAGGCAGCCGGATTCTACCCCCCCCCCCCCTCCTACTCCTGTCGGCTTACAAGCGACCGGATTAACCCCCCTAGTGTATCCAGTCTTATAATCATTAAAGTATCATTGCTGTTATTCCTTAACTATTCCAGGTCGTATATTTGCCACCTGCGCCATCAGAGATTGGACATTATCTATTGATATACAGACGAATACTCTTTGCCATAAAAGTGCATACTATTTCAATTCATAAATGTAATTAAGTGATTAAGTGCTTGCTCTACACACCATTGCTGTGTAGTAATAAACGCATACTTCGACTTTGTACATTTGTGTTGGATCCGTTTCATCTACGTGAGAGTGTTTATGATAATATATTTATGCCGTGTACTGGGTGGCCGAATATTAAGTACAAAGGTAGTGGTAGTAAGTATCATATCTAGTAATACAGTCAGGGAATTGTACCCCTCAGTTACAATTGGTCCTTCGAACCGGATGGTAATCAGTGTAATATTAATATAGTGTTATTAATATTGAAATGGCCTATGATGAACACTCCACGAAACGATCCTCCTAACCAACGCCTGCAGCGCGAACGACGGCTCCCTCAGTACTTAGAGGCTTACGCTGTCAGTCAACAACCTAGTCTTCTACTAACAGTAAACGCGGTAAAACTAGAAAGTAAAAGTATGTCTAACCCCAACGCCCAGACTACCCCGACCATAGAGGCCCCTACGGGCTCTAATGTAACTGACCAAGTTCACGGTGGGGACCAGTGGGAACCAGACATGACTTCACACCCCGCCAGTACTGAAGAAGTAGTCCCCGATGAGTCCCGGGAGGAATACAACGCTACCGAGAGAGAACTCGGCACGGAAGAAGACGGGGAGAGCACCGTGGAGATAGAGCTCCAAGGCTCCGCAAGGAGTACCCCGAGGGAAGGCTCCCCTATACAACCGCCTTCTCCCAGCGAGGCAGAGAGGACCCTACAGCAGGCCTTCCTCATCAGCCTGAACGCCGCTGCTGAACGCGACCGACTGCAGATCCAGCAGCGAAGCGAACACGAGCAGATACGTCTAGAAATAAGACGCATTCAGATGGAAGAGAATGTGGCCCGAGAACGAGCCGGTGCTCAACGGGACGCAGCGCGCGACAGACAGCAGTCGCAACTAATAGAACAGCTGATCAGACGGACAACACCCTCTCCCTCCGCCAGAGGCTCCAGGAACTCGTCTAGACACACCTCCAGGGCGGCATCCCCTAGCCGAGTAAACAACCCTGAACTTGACCAACAGACGAGGTCTATACCCCCCACAGACCACCTCCCCCCACCGGTCCAAGCGAGACCTAGCAACCGGGAAGGAGCAGCATATCCTGTGGAGAGGCTAAACCAGAGACTACAAGCACTGGATGACCTAACTGAAGACGAAGAGGAAGAGGAGGAGAACCACGCCCGAAGACAGCACAGTACTCTACCGGACCAGGAGGTCCGGTACAGCCCAGGCTATACCCCCGCGGAGCTGCGCTACAGACCCCCGACTCTATACACGGGTGAGCACGACACACGACCCGCACCGAGGAACAGCACCTGGACAAGCGGGCCATGGTACACTGCCGGTACCAGCCCATACTCGCCTAGGAGGCCTCTCCCCCAACGCTCGCCGATGTATCCACAGTCAGCGTCATACATTGGCACGCCTATGGTACCCGACTTCACCCAAGAGAACCGGGCCCAGTATACAGAACTCCGCATGTGTCTGGAGACCATGTTGGTGGATGTATTGGATGAACGCCACAAATACGCCATCCTACTGAAGCACTTAAAGGTACCCCGCGCACATAATATAGCGCTCGCCTACGCGACTTCCACCACCCCATACACAGCAGCGCTGGTAGCATTGGACCAGAGGTATGGGCGCATATGGGATTACGTGATCCAGGAGATCCGACACATCGACCGCTTACCCCCAGCAATAGACAATCGAGCACTGGACGACCTGTCCATCAGAGTGCAGTCCCTGGTAGGGATGTTGGGAGCGCAAAGAGAGAAGGGGAGGCATGAACTTTACGCCAACTCAAATGTGGAAAGGATTCTGGAGAAGCTGCCACCCGCTCGTCAGGAGCGCTTTAGGCGGCAGAGGGACCACAGAGACCCGAATGGCCCCGAACCGAACCTCCTCGATCTAGCAGACTTCCTGGCGAGAGAAGTCAGCAGCCTACGGCTAGATACATTCGGACGGAGCACCCCTGGCTCCAGAGAAGGAACCAGACGACTAAATGATGGAAGAAGATCGGTGACTGTGATGCACCAATCGGAATCAGTACCGAGCAGCAGGAGCCACAGTACCCCCTCCAGAACGGAGAAGTGGAAGATAGTGTGCCCCTACTGTGAGAAAGAACACTGGCTAGCGCAATGTGACTCCTTCCCCAAGCTGAACGCGGAGGAAGCAGGTCAATGGATAAAGTCCAACAAGCGCTGCTTTCGCTGTGCGCGCTCACACATGGCAGCCGAATGCCGCTTAAAGAAAAGGTGCACCAAGTGCGATGGAGCCCATCTGGACATACTTCACGACAGTAACAGACGGCGCCCTTCACCCGCACCATCCAGCCGCAAAGCGAGCGTCATGTACATCGATCCCGCCAGCAGCAGTGGAGCCCGAGTACTCCTAAAAGTAGTGCGTGTGACACTAAGCTACCAGAATAAAGTCCTGGACACTTACGCCGTCCTCGATGACGGGTCAGAGAAGACCCTGCTGCTCGCCTCCGCTGCGGCCCAGCTAGGGCTGCGGGGAAGCGAAACCCAAATGACAATTCGGACAATAAGACGAGATTTGAAGACGATAAAGGGCGAGAATGTCTCATTCTCTATCGCAGCAAGCGGCCAGCCTGAGCGACGGTACCAGATTGCAGACGCTTTCACCAGCCAAGAAATAGGACTGTCGCGGTACACATACCCCGTCGCCAAGCTGATGGAGAAATATGCACATCTGCGCAAGTTACCGATCCCGCTCATAGACAATGCTATGCCGACCCTGTTGATAGGCTCCGACCATGCAGACCTCATTGTCCCGATAGACCGGGTTCATACCGGACCCCGAGGCTGTCCTGCAGCAGTCGAGACCCGTTTGGGATGGACTCTCCAAGGCCCGCTCGCCAAATCTCTCAACCGAAGTACAGCCACTAGATGTCTCCACTCCCGAGTCACAGAGGGAGAAACCGCACTCCTGCAACACGTAGAGCGGCTATGGACCTTGGAACAAATGCCCTTTAAGAACGGAAAGAAAGACATTCGCTCTAAAGATGACATTTACGCCATTCACCTCCTCGAGACAGGGACCAAGAGAGTCCCGGTCAACGGCGTGTTGAGATACGCCACGCCACTCCTGCGGCGAGAAGGAATGCCTACTTTCCACGCCAAGACAGACGCCACAGAACGGTACCTGCTGAACACGGAGCGGCGCTTAGCCAAGAACCCCGCCCAAGAGAGTGTATACCGCGCTGAGATTGAGAAGCTCATCACAGCGGGACACGTCACAAAGATGGACATTAAAGAGGCTGACCAGACCACTGAATCGTGGTACGTGCCCCACCACAAGGTCCATCACAACGGTAAAGACCGCATAGTATTTAACTGCAGCTACCAGATCGGATCTCAAAATCTGAATAAAGAGTTACTGCCCGGTCCCACACTCGGCCCCTCCCTACTCGGCGTTCTACTCCGCTTCCGCCAGGAAAAGGTGGCCATCAGCGGGGACATTAAAGGAATGTTCCTGCAGGTGAGATTAGTAGAGGCGGACAAGCCCCTGTTACGGTTCCTATGGAGAGAGAAGCCAGGAGATGAGCACCCAGCCATCTACCAATGGGAAGTCCTCCCCTTCGGAACGACGTGCAGCCCCTGCTGTGCTACATTTGCACTACAGAAACATGTAGCAGAGGACCCAGCAGCGGACGAAGAGGTCCGACACAGCGTAAAGAACAGCTTCTACGTAGACAACTGTCTACAAAGCCTTTCAACCCAAGAAGAAGCCGAGGCTCTCCTGATTAAACTCCGCGCCTCATTGATCAAAGGCGGCTTTGATCTCAGGCAGTGGGCCAGCAGCGATCCGCAAGTACTGCGCAGCCTCTCCTCCGAGGACAAGGCAGCCAGCAGCGAGACCTGGATGGCTACAATCCCGGGAGAAGTGTGGCGATTCAAAACAGATTCGCTTCACTACAGACACAAGCCCCTGACTACGGAGCAGGGAAGGCCGGCGGCGGCGCCGACCACCAGACGGAGTGTGTACACAACACTCGCCCGACAATATGACCCGCTAGGATGTATTCTACCGTACACGACCAGGGCAAAAATGATTGCACGAGCATTGTGGGACAAGGACCAGGGCTGGGACGACCCCATTCCCGCACACCTTGCATCCACCTGGAGAGAGTGGGAGATGGAGCTCCACTCACTCCCAGGCGTTAATATGCGCCGAAGCTACTTCCCACCCACGGTGAGGCCAGAGACATGTAAAATGGACTTACACGTCTTCAGTGACGCCTCAGAGGTCGCATACGGATCAGTAGCCTACTTGCGGGCCCAAGACCAGGGGGGAGAGATCTACACAGCATTTGTCCTCGCCCGCTCGAGAATAGCCCCACGCAAGCAACAATCTATCCCACGTCTAGAGCTCTGCGCAGTCCTAGCCGGAGCGCACCTAGCCACGCTCATCCAACGTGAGCTCACCATACCGGTGTCTAGAACAATCCTGTGGTCAGATTCCACGACGGTACTCGCCTGGATCAAATCGGACTCATGCAAGTACAAAGTCTTCGTGGGAGTCAGAGTCACCGAGATTCAAGACTTAACCGAAGAGTTAACCGGAGAAACAGAGTGGCGCTACGTTGATACAAAACAGAACCCAGCTGACGTCATCACCCGGGGGATGCCCCTGGATGACCTCACCCGTCGCAATGTCTACAGTGACGGCCCCGCATTCCTAAGACTCCCGGAAGGACAGTGGCCCATGCCTATCCCGAGGGAAGCAAGTCCAGAGGAGGTGGAAAATAAGAAGTCTGTGTTCTGTGGATTGAGCACCGTAGCCTCCACCGACCCTAACATAGACGATTGCACGTCCATAGAGAGTGCACAACAAAGAACATTCCTGCGGTACCACCCGGAGTGCAAGTCCCCCGCTGATATGTCAGCAGCTAACTACGAGGAAGCAGAATTGCTTCTACTGCAGCGAGCCCAGAGAGACTCGTTCCCCGATGAATTGGCCTGTCTACAGGGAGGAAAGCCCGTCCCATCCGACAGCAGATTAATTCATCTGGCCCCCGAGAGCGACGCTCATACCCTCATCAGAGTGGGTGGTCGCCTACGCAGAGCCCCCAATCTACCGGATGACATTAAATACCCGATCGTATTGAACAGCTGACACAAGGTCACAGAGCTGATTATAAAGAAATACGATGAGGATGTACATCACGCAGGAGCAGAAAGAGTCTTCGCGGAAATCAGACGTCGTTACTGGATCCTACAAGGAAGAGAGGCGGTACGACGCTTCCAGCGAACATGTCTAGACTGCCGCAAGTGGCGCGCGCAGCCCAGCATACCAAGGATGGCTGACCTTCCTCCATGTCGCCTCCGAATCGGTGACAAGCCATTCCACTCAACGGGTATGGACTGCTTTGGCCCGCTGCACATAAAGAAAGGAAGAGGAACCGAGAAGCGGTGGGGTATTGTATTCAAATGCATGACCACCAGAGCGATACACATCGAGCTTCTCCCGACCATGAGCACAGACTCATTCCTTATGGCCTTCCGAAGATTCACATCACGGAAAGGAAGACCGTCTACCCTATTGTCCGATCATGGGACAAACTTCAAAGGCGGCGAAAGAGAGCTGAGAGAGAGCTTCCAAGCTATGGGCCCAGAACTTAAGACCCACCTCGCTCCAGCACAGGTTGATTTCCAATTCAACCCCCCAAACGCACCCCACTTCGGTGGCACTTGGGAACGAGAAGTGCGCTCCATAAAGACAGCCCTGTACGCAGTACTTGGGGCCCAGACTGTGGCGGAAGAAGTCCTAATGACAGTCCTCACGGAGATTGAGGGAGTACTTAACTCGAAGCCCCTCGGATATGTCTCCAGTGATGTGGCGGATATCGACCCAGTTACCCCCAACACACTCCTGATGGGGCGGCTAGATCCTGCATTACCCCAGACAATGTACCGGCCTGAAGAAGCGAACGGCCGACGAATGTGGAGGTACAGCCAAGTATTAGCCGACAAGTTTTGGAGCAGTTTCCTACTGCACTACCTACCGTCTCTACAGACCCGCCAGAAGTGGGTAAAGGAGAGAGACAATTTGACAGAAGGAACAGTCGTCATGATTATTGATCAATCACTGCCCAGAGCTATGTGGCCGGCCGGCCGCGTAAGCAAAGTGATCACCGGTGCCGACGGCAAGGTCCGAGCAGCTGAAGTGCTCGTCCAGGGTCGCACTTACACCCGTCCCGTGGCGAGGCTCATAGAACTGCCTCGACTCCCAGACACAATCGATGATGACCATGACCCTACAACCCTATGACTTTGTGAAGTTGACTGACCCCTACAGCAAACCCTTATGTGTAAATAGACAACGCGATTAATCTGTCTCTGTTTAACTGATTAGGTCTGGGACCTATTCAGGGGGTGGCTGTTGTGAAGGGCCAGATTAAACCGAATATATATATTTATTTATATATATATATTTAATTGTATTTGTATATTCTCTAATATTCCCTGATATCCCTTGTATATTCCTTGTACAATATGCATTGAATATCCATTCTAGCCTACTGAACATCCCATAATAGTCTCCATTCTACTATTGGTCGAGACCTTGGTGCCAGGCTGCCATACCCCTCAGACCCAGTTCAAACGTACCGCTCCACATGTACGAACAAGTCCTAGTTCCGCGTAGGAATCTGGCTACCGCACCACTAATGGGACTATTTGTTCATAGTGCGTATATATACTGCGCTACTAAAGTAGGACTTTCTTTTCAGTCCAGTTTCTTACCCTCCAATAGAGTCACAGACGTAAAGCCTCCCCGCGACGCCACGTGTGGGAGTAAGGCCAAGTTCGCCTACCATCGGTATTGAGACATCGTGTATATTAATATTTGAATAGTCATATTTGGCACTATATCGTCGAGTTGGACGTAGTCTATTAAGCTAATAATAGTCTATTAATATATAGTGCTTCGTGCGGTGAGAATACTACCGTAGTCAGTACCCCATCGTTTCGGGCAGAGAACTGGCTGCTTACCCAGGGTGGTTGACCCCATGTGAAGCTGCACCCGAGGAGCCCCAGAGCCGACGAGCGAGTGGACCTGTATACCGGATTATTCTACCAACGACAGCCCGCCTTCCCAGGCACGGATTATGCTTTGTATACTTTGATTATTCCATGGATAAAGACCCCCGACACTGCCGTGTGTTGGAACCCCCCCCCCTGGAGAGGACGCAAGGTGAGGAGACGCTCTGCAAGACGAGGTCGCTTCACGTCTCTCCCCCGTGGACCGGAGAGAGCCGGCCCACAAAGAGTCCACCTGCTTTCATCTGTGGTCCAAGGATCGCCGGCGCATTGAACGGCACTACAGTGGGTTCACCTGGGATACCCTTGGCCGGACGAGGCAGCCGGATTCTACCCCCCCCCCCCTCCTACTCCTGTCGGCTTACAAGCGACCGGATTAACCCCCCTAGTGTATCCAGTCTTATAATCATTAAAGTATCATTGCTGTTATTCCTTAACTATTCCAGGTCGTATATTTGCCACCTGCGCCATCAGAGATTGGACATTATCTATTGATATACCGACGAATACTCTTTGCCATAAAAGTGCATACTATTTCAATTCATAAATGTAATTAAGTGATTAAGTGCTTGCTCTACACACCATTGCTGTGTAGTAATAAACGCATACTTCGACTTCGTACATTTGTGTTGGATCCGTTTCATCTACGTGAGAGTGTTTATGATAATATATTTATGCCGTGTACTGGGTGGCCGAATATTAAGTACAAAGGTAGTGGTAGTAAGTATCATATCTAGTAATACAGTCAGGGAATTGTACCCCTCAGTTACAACCATCTTTCCCTTCTCTTCCCTTGAGAGTAGCCTCCAGATGCAACCGTGGAGCGAGCCCCTCACTAGACGCTGTGGCAGGCCCGCGCGCGTCTATTTGAAAGGCAACCGGTTCATGCGTTTAGCGAATCTCATTGGCCACTGACGTTTCTGGTCATGTGACATGTGCGCCCAATCGCCTGACGCGGCCATTTCCGCCTCGACCAGCAGCAAACTACCTAACGCCTAGTTTATCACTGGTTAAGCTTAGGCGACTCTATCGAAGTTGGTTAAGGTTAGTGTAGCAGGGTGGATTATCCCTGCTTCGTGGGAACTGTTGGGCACGGTCACTGGGTAGCAAGACACAGTAGAACTCTGGCTAGCTGCACCTCCGTCTTTGGGTCAGGAGTGTCAACTGGAGGCTGGCAGTGGGAGTGGATGGGGCCCAGGATTTACAAACCTGGTCCGGTACTCTGGTCTTCCTCTCCCTTCCAGGGCAGTCAGCAGTACTCCCCAACACGCCCTCACTTCCCCCAATTATTCCCCTAGCACCCTCCCACACCTAGTGACTGGATTGTAAATAAATAACTTGGTTCCCCCCGCAAGCAGTACCCTCCCTCAATGACCCTAGAAACCTTACAATGAAAGGGAAAGGTGCAATAGGAAGGAATTAATAGCATGTATGTTACCCACACCAAAAGGGTTAATACGGCTCAGGAATGGACACACACACAGAACTCCCATCCACTTCTTTACTATTATTGTACTGGTCAGTTACAATGATTTAAGGAGAATGACTACATAGACCGAAGTCCCACTATAGCTCCGTTTCTGAATCAACACCCCCAAAACCCGTATTTTGTACACCCGCCTCTGGATTAGTATCAGGGATTATATACTGCAAGGTATTTGACTCATCGCCCACGTCTGGGCCTTCACCCTGTATAATACCTTCAAAAGGTTCTAATTATACGGCCAGAATAATACCTCAAAAGGCTTTAATTATAATGCACCAGGTCTGTAACTTTCCCCAAGGGAAAGGGTTAATTGGATGGGAAGATATTATTAAACACACATGTTATCACACTCAAAGAAAAGGAAAGAAAGCAACAAGTGGGCCCACAAAATACCAAACACAAGTCCTATCTTAATGCCGGCATATATTGTTTGGGGTTCCCCTATTGAACGGTAGTAGCAACGTTAACCTCGCCCGCAGGCTGCACCACACTGTATACTGTATAATAGCTCTGGAGCATCAATGCCCATTTGTACTCATCCAAAATGGCCGCCTCGCCACGCCACTGTCGTCCGGAAGGCAAGATGGCGTCGAACGCTCTCGGTGAGGATACTAGCAGGCGGAGCTGGAGCAGAGAGGCAGTGCTGGCTGAGAGCGTGTGCTGGGCGATGACGACCTCTGTTGAACGGGGCGAACTCCCGTATGCTGCAGGCAGCCAGGTGCAGATCTGGTCGCAGGTAGCCGGGGCAGACTGATTGCAGGCAGCCGGAGCAGACTGGTTGTAGGTCCACGCGTGTATCTGGGCTCGCACTCTATACCGCCACACTGCTACTGTAACCCGACTATGATGAACTCAGATATAGCCGTTAGCCGCACGCTACTTATACCGCCACACTACTACTGTAACCCGACTACTATGAACGTTAGTGCTTTGTTCTGTACCGTTTGCTCACACACTATCGCTGGTACTTCTAGGATAACACGTCAACTAGCAAGTACTTCTTGTCACCCGTCGGTACCCAACGGGGCTCTTCCACATCACTCCTTCAACGGGGCTCTTCCGGAGCACACGCCCGTTGCGACTGTTCATGGTCAAGTTCACTGCCGAAGAGGCTCGCCTTCCGCCTCCATATATCTCCTCCCGTCTCTCTCCGACATTCTCTGCCTGACACCGCCCCCTGCTGGTCCCGCCTACTAGTCACACAGGGGAAGGATGGTGAATATGGTCCAGCGATACTGTGTATCATCCATATTCCAGCCGATAGAAGGAGAAGAGAAACTCACATCATTGTTCGTGAGAATATCAATGATGTCTTTGTGTACAAAGGGGAGATAAACAGCAAGTCAGCAGTTCTGAATAATAGGCAATATTTTCAGGCTGCTACATTAGAGTTTGGAATCAGGGCTGGCGTTCTATCGCCATGCTCTAAGACAAACTTTAACCAACTTCGAAAGAGTGCCTAAGCTTAACCGGCAAAATAACTTGCCGTCACACGATTGGTGCGACCAGAAACAGCAGTGGCCAATCAGAGCGCAAAACGCGAACGCGGAAGCATGAACCGGTTGCCTTTCGAATAGATGATTGGCGGAGAGTACGGAAGTTAGCGCTAGCGTCACTCCACATTGGGCCTAGCCCCTCCCCCTTGACCAAGCTCGGTTGAGACGTGCGGTTGGAGAGAGGGTCGCGGCCAGGAATTGATTGATTGAAAACTTTATTAACAGATTGCAGAATGGGTACAGTAAAATACTTCCCCAACCCTAACCCTAACCCTAACCTCTATGGTTGAGGGCCTATGTTGCTTTGTTACAGGAAGGATTACCAGCCCTGACTGTCACTCTAACCTTAACCTCTCTTAGATGAGGGCCTAAACCTAACCAATGTTGCTGATATCAAAACTGGTTGCACGCACGCTAATGACGCCACGTGCACACGCGCTCCCGTTGCACGCGCACGCTCCCGTTGCACACACGCTCCCGTTGCACGCACGCTCCCGTTGCACGCACGCTAATGACGCCACGTGCACGCGCGCTCCCGTTACCTAGTAGACGACAGAGTACAGCAACTTGCAATGGGCCTGGTCTACAAGATACACTACACGACTAAGGTACCCATGTACTACATGTCAAAATACTTCCCAAAGGTCAGTGAATACCACGATCACAACACCAGAGGGAGCTCCACAAATCATGTTAAACCCAGATTCGGCTCAAACAAGGGACTAAACACGTTTCGCAATTATGCCACATCAATGTGGAACGCCCTACCCACAGCTGTAAAGGAATGTGAATCACTACCCACTTTCAAAACTACTCTCAAAGAGTACCTACGAGAGACTGCAATTTGAAACTGGCCCCTGTAAATGTCCTAACGCAACCCCCTCCAATGTACAATAAATGTCCTATTAAATCCAATAATACATGAGACCCTCTTCTTGGGACCAAGTAAGGTTTAGTCGATAATCCAATGTACAGTTATCCCCCCCCACCCCGCCTACCCCCCCCCCCCACCACCTCCAATGTACAGTTTACCACCCACCCCACCCCAATCCCCATCCTACCCAACCCCCCCCTCCACCCCTCCTACCAACCTCCTCCAATGTACAGTTTCTTCATCAAATGTATATACTCTCTTTTTTATACTTTTTTAGTACTACAAAAACAGTACTGTATTTGTAAATCTGGTATGTCATAAATGTATAGATGTAGCAGTACTGTCTATCTGTATGTCATGTATGTCATATATGTTATGATGAATTGAAAATGGGGGACCCTGATGTAAACAAGACGAAAGTCTTTCTCTGGTCTGCATCCCCTTAACAATTGTGTGTATTGAACTGTACTGTATTGTACCCATTCTGCAATCTGTTAATACAATTTTCAATCAATCAATCAATCAATCAATCAATCAAACCTAACCCTTAAGAGAAACTTCCGCTCTCTGTGGCTGCCACAGCGTCTAGTGAGGGGCTCGCTCCGCGGTTGCAGCTGGAGGCTATTGTCCCTTGAAGCCATATTTGGAGGGCTGGAACGTCACTACCCCTTGATCCAAAGAGAAATGGGACAGCCCTACACTTCACGGGAATGCGCAAAACGGAGCCGTAGGACCAAGCCATAGCACGAAGGGGAGAATTGGGACGCAGCATTGCACTTCCCCAAAAGAGAGAAAAAGAGAGCGAGAGGGATATAGAGAGAGCGAGGGGGAGACAGATAGAGAGATCTCTCGGAGCGATCTCTCCTGTCTGTCTGTCTGTCTGTCTGTCTGTCTGTCTGTCTGTCTGTCTGTCTGTCTGTCTGTCTGTCTGTCTGTCTGTCTGTCTGTCTGTCTGTCTGTCTGTCTGTCTGTCTGTCTGTCTGTCTGTCTGTCTGTCTGTCTGTCTCTCTCTCTCTCTCTCTCTCTCTCTCTCTCTCTCTCTCTCTCTCTCTCTCTCTCTCTCTCTCTCTCTCTCTCTCTCTCTCTCTCTCCCCCAAAGTTATCTGCCAGTGCAGGTGGGTGACTGTCACTCAAAGCGCTTTGCGAGTATGGGCGGATCCCAGCCAAAAACAGCTTGGAATCTGCCAGGGCAGAAAGTGGTGCACCTTACAGATGTGTTCCATAGACTCACAGGAATAGTGTAAAATTGCCCAAATAGTTCAAGTTCTTTAATAGTTGTCATACAGAAGTACAGAATACTTTCATACAAAATGCTTCTTACTGTTACGCTCCAGAGACTGTGCTAGACAAGATAGTATCAAATAGTGAAGAAAATAGAAAAATAGTTCCCCTTTAAGACACCTGTAAGCTGACTCGATACAAAACACCAGAAGCCATCGCTGCCCTCAAGGCGGAACTAATGACACAGACCTGGAATGAGGTCTATGCTACTGATGATCCCAACCAAAACAGATATAAGACATACAAATTATTATTATAAGATCAAGCAAAAAGGAACATTACCAGCACAGGAGTAACACCCAAGGAAGATGGAAAGTACTAAATAGCATAATCAAAAAGGGTACTGGTAAAGCAGATTATCCAAATTACTTTATAAAAGAGAATAATATAACAAAACAAAGGAAATTACTGTCTACAATATATTTATTGGGTTTTAGTTTGCAAATTACAACATGTATATCAGCAGAGTAGTATTCAGCAAACATTTTCACCCCGTTCTCCCTCCCCTAACCCCACCCCACAAAATAATAATTAACTTCAAAAACAGGTTCACATAGGAAGGATACAGATTTAAATAAAAAATAAACATAAATAAATAATAATACAACCAAAATGTTTTACACATTAAGTAAAGGGTGTTTCTTGTCGTTTTTACACAATGATAAGAGTTGTCCCACAGTACTCCCCCTAATCCCGTTCTTGTTGAAGCAAGTTCCCAACATTCGTATTATGCTTTAAGAAGTACACAAATGGTCCCCAGGCATTATCAAAAATGTTTTGTTTACGTCTAACAATATACACCATCTTTTCACAAAGGAAATTACTAATAAATGTAACAAGTATTTTGTAAATGTTGGACATAATTTGGCAAATGAGATTGTGGAGCCGAGTGATAAGGAAGGCCTGGATTAAAAAGTTGTTAGTCAAAACCCCTACTCCATCTTTATTATGAGTGTAAATGAAAACGAAATACTTGATATTGTTAAAAACTGTAAGAATAAAAAGTCCACTGACTGGACTGATATAGACATGATGTTAGTCAAAGAAATAATAGAATGTATAGTAACACCATTGATACACATTTGCAACCAATCCTTTTTTACCGGTATCTTCCCCAGCAAAATGAAAACAGCTAAAGTCATTCCCATTTTCAAAAGTGGAGACGGGTATAAACTCTCCAACTACAGGCTAATTTCTCTGCTCTCACAATTCTCCAAAATCATCGAAAAACTGTTTGTGCAAAGACTCAACAACTTCATAGATAAACATAATCAGTATGGTTTAGAGCTAACAGGTCCACCGCGATGGCAGTGATGGAACTGGTGGAAGCGATTTCAACTTCAATAAATAACAGGGAATATAGTGTTCATTGATAAAAATAAAAATAAACGTTTGACACCATTGACCATGGATTGCTTCTAAAAGAAAAATGGAGAGGTATGGTGTCAGAGGAATTGCACTCTCATGGTTTAAAAGCTACCTTGAAGACAGACATCAGTATACATGATAAATCGATTCAGACTTGTTGTTGGTGACAGGTATAGACAACATGGGTTGTTATGGTTACGCCATTCACAAAGGAGTCACGTGGTGGTAGTAGGAGTAAAAGTCAGCTGTTCACCGACGGGTTTCAGGTATGGAAATGGTGAGGGGGTGAACGGGGAAGTCATATTTTGCTGACCGCACGTACACAATAGTAAATCAAGCCGTGATTCACCTTTTTTTTTTATCCACTTTTTCTCCCATTTTCTATATTTTCTCCCATCCCAATTTTCGTATAATCCAATTCAACCCTCCCCTGTCACGAACGCTGTTTCTTGCCTCCCACAAGCCGGCTGCAATGTGGACTAAGTCATACATAGCACAAGTCCCCTCCGGTACTTGAGGTAACAGCAGTCACATCTTTTCACCTGCGCAGCTCGATCTCTCAGTGGCGAGGAGTAACTCGTGGGAGGCTCACGCTGCCCCCGACACTTCCTGATTCTACTGCGCAGGCGCACCAACCGACCTGTAGGAGTCGCTGTCCACAACGCCCGATCCCCACCCATCAGTTTCCCACCCCCTAATACGGCCAATGTGTATTAGTATGAACGACCAGCTAAACTGAAAGCAATGTGGAGCGCTGGGCTCGAACAGGCGAGCCCAGCGTCTCTGCATTCTTGGCGAGCACCTTGCCCACTACGCCACGTAGCCGCCCCGTGATTCACTTTTTAATGATGCTACTATATGAACTGTTTTAACCGCAATAAAGTAACCAAACGCAGTATCCTGGAGCAGTGATTTCATGACAAGCAGCGCGTCTGGCAGGTATAATAATTTAATAATAATAATAATTAATTTAATTTATATAGCGCTTCTCAATGACTCGAAGTCGCTGACAGTAGTCGGGAGCAAAGTAAAAACAAAGAAACAAAAACAAAGAAACAAAAACAAAGAAACAACAAAGAAACAAAAACAAAGGGAACATGAGACCATGGGGGGAACAGGGAAGACAGCATGAGATAGCACAAAAAGACAGAGCGGCAGGAGACAGACATCAATCAGGTTGGAGGGAGAGGGGGGGTTATGGGTGGGGGGGGTTGAAGGCAAGGGAGAAAAGGTGGGTTTTGAGGCGAGCTTTGAAGGTGGAGAGTGTAGGGGAGTCTCTGATGGACTGAGGGAGGGAGTTCCAGAGTCGGGGTGCAGTGCGAGAGAAGGCCCGATCACCAAAGTTTTTGAGTTTGGATGTCGGGACAGTGAGGGAGGCAGTGGAGGAGGACCGGAGGGAACGGGTGGGGCGGTAGGGAAGAAGGAGATCAGTCAGGTAGGGGGGGCCAGGCTGTGGAGGGCTTTGAAGGTGAGGAGTAGTGTTTTAAAGTTTATGCAGTGTTTGATCGGGAGCCAGTGGAGAGAGTGGAGGACAGGAGTGATGTGTTCACGGGACCGGGTGTTAGTGAGGAGGCGGGCGGCTGAGTTTTGGACCATTTGCAGTTTATGGAGGGAGCGGGAGGTGATGCCAGTGAGGAGGGAGTTGCAATAGTCCAGGCGGGAGGAGATGAAGGCGCGTATGAGGGATTCAACAGCAGGGGGGGAGAGGCAGTGACGGATTTTAGCAATGTTGCGGAGGTGAAAGTATGATGTTTTTATAATGGAGCAGACGTGGGGGTCAAATGAGAGGGTGGGGTCGAGGAGGACACCAAGGTTTCGGACTAGGGGGGAGGGGGTGATGGTGGAGTCATTGATGGTGAGTGTGATGGGTCCGGATCTGGTGAGGGTGGTTTTGGTGCCAATAATGAGTTCCGTCTTGTCACTGTTCAATTTGAGAAAGTTGTGAGTCATCTCTCGTGACTACGTAAATGTTTGGACAGTCGCCATACATTTGTCAGCAAGAAGTGACACAAAACGAAGGATTGGAGCCACGGAAGGTCCCGACAAGTCAGACATTATTGGACGCGGAGCAAAGGAGAAACGCATGGCATGCAAACAATGGAATGATCGCACGCACGCTCACAAAGGACCGGGCCGAGCGTATATCAACGGATTTGCGGTAATGTAACCCGACCCGGTACGTTCTGCTGTTGACCCATGTTGGTTAGTTTGGAACAGTTTGAGCTGGTTCTACCGCTGAGTGGAAATTGTTATTTATTGTGCTGAACACGCTGTGGATGTGTGTGCGTGGCCCGCCGGGCCAAGCTTGTATCATGTGTGTGACAAACAATTAACGTGCGCTGCACTGCTCTCTTTGCGTTTGTTGTGGCTGATCTGTGGCTGGCTTTGCATTGGATATTGGAATTGGATTCTCATGGTGATCATTTTCTTGTGCATTCAAAATGAGTGGAATAAAGGTTGGTTCAAATGTTGGAAAACAGGACAAGGAAAAGAGGAAAATAACAAAAATAAAATTGAATCACTCCAAAAGGAACGCAAAGGGAAAGTGGAGGAAATAAAATATCTGTCAAAGAGCTCATGAAAGATGAGCAAAATGTTTCACTGGTTAAAGCACAACTTGATGTTTTGATGCAATTGTCTGACAATTCTAATGAACTGCATGACTCTTTGATGCCTCTTATTCCACATGATGAACAAGAAAAGCAAAATGACTGTTCTCAAAGGTCAATAAACATAAAGATGGATTCATCAAAGATGTTAATGCCTGATTTTCAGTAACCAGAGGACCCCCAAGCAAACCTTAGTTAGAGGCTCATAACAGGCCTGCTGAAATGCCCCAGCAGCATGAGGCTGCAGAGGAGGAAAATGGAGAACATGGGAGTGTGGGAAATGTGGAAGTGACTGGGCCTCAGTCACACCATATTCATGATGCTCAGGAGGATGTTCAACCAGGGGACAGCATATCAAACCATAGCAGCAAGAATCATGGTTCAAGATCTATTAGATCAAAGGTTTCCTCAACTGTATCTGCATGTCTCAGAGCTGAGGCTGACATAGCTGCTTTAATGGCTCGGCAAAAGTTGCTTGAACAAAAACATGCTCTTGAAGAGCAGGAAGCTCACATAAGAAAACAAAAGGAACAACTTCAGCTTGAAGCAGACATAGCCGCATCTGCAGCAAGGCTGAATGTTCTGAGAACCTCTGGGTCAGGGGTGTGGAGTGCTGCTTCTCGTAAATTGGATGGAATGGAATCCTACTTTGAAAAGGGCCTCAACATTAATGCAGAAACATTTGTACCACACAAGGATGGAGGAGGACAACCTGCATATGTTGGAGGCACAAGGCCAAAGCAAAGGCAACCTGATGGAGCCAAACACCTCCAGAAGCCCTCAGCACTCACACGGACCCAGACTATGGTCCCAAATGCTACAGAGCACTCAGCGCTCACACAGAGACAGAGCACGGTCCCAAAGGCTACAGGGCCTCCATTGTCTCTGTATAGAGACATACAATCTGTTTTCAGGAACAACAGCAGTGAACAGAACAACATGATGTCTATTATGCAAAAACAAAACGACATCACTTCCATGTTGGTGCATCAGCAATGCATTGCTTCACTGCCTAAAAGAGACATCCAACTATTTGAAGGCGACCCTCAGCAGTACCATGGCTTTATGCAGTCCTTTGAACAGACCATAGAAGGGAGGACTGACAATGCTGTTGATTGCCTGCACTATCTGGAACAATACACCAGGGGGCAGCCTAAACAGCTAGTCAGAAGTTGTCAACACATGACTGATGGCACTGGATATGCTACGGTGAAGGCTTTACTCCAGGAACACTTTGGAAATGAGCACGTCATAGCATCCGCTTACATGGACAACATCTTTGCATGGCCAGCTATTAAGTCGGAGGATGGGAAAACTTTACAAGCATACATCCTATTCTTACGTGGATGCTGTAATGCCATGAAAGACGTGTATAACCTATGTGACTTGAACACATCTGCAAACATGCTTGCTGTCATCAAGAAGTTGCCCTACAAGCTGAGGGACAAGTGGCGAACAGAAGCGTGTAACATCCAGGAAAGACATCGCAAACGTGCTATGTTTGCTGATATTGTGACTTTTATTGAGCGTGAAGTGAGAATTGCTACAGACCCTGTATTTGGAGACATACAAGATGCCCCAATGATGGGGGCTTTCAAGGAAAGTGGCAGAGCTAGACCTGTGCCTCGTCTTCAGGCTAGAGGGAGTAGTTTTGCCACAACATTCTCCACAATTGAAAGAGATGCTCATTGGGAAAACAGAGTTAAGGATGGATATGAAAAGACTTGCCTTTTCTGCAAAGATGGTGGACACACACTGGAGTCGTGCACTCTATTAGAACGGAGAGCTCACATCGAGAAGATGGAGTTCCTGAAGAAGAATGGAGTTTGCTTTGGATGCTTGTGCACTGGGCACATCAGCAGAGAGTGCAGGGAACGTCTGTCTTGCAAGACATGTGGCTCACGACACCCCAGCTTGCTTCACATCCAATCTAAGGAGAATGGAGATGTAGAGAAAGGCAGGAGCAACTCAGAAAGAGCAGTGGACAAAGCTCTAGTCGAAATCCATACCGGTGGTCTTACTGGGGCCGGTGATCAAGATTGCAAGCTTGCCATCGTACCGGTTAAGGTTAAATCAAGCAAAGGTCAAAGGTCAGTGGAAACCTACACCTTTATAGACCCAGGAAGTTCAGCGTCCTTCTGCACAATGGGTCTGATGGATAAACTGGGACTCTCTGGGAGGAAAACAAGGATCCTTTTATGTACCATGGGCCAAGAAAAGGTGGTTGACAGTTGCATTGCATCTGACTTGGAAGTCGCTGGATTGGACAGTGACCGGTACTGTGAAATGCCCAAGATCTTTGCACAACATCAAATGCCTGTCAATCGAAGTAACATCCCACGACGGCAAGATCTGGAAAAATTGCCTCATCTGAAGCATGTCTATCAAGTCAAGTCAAGTCAAGAGATTTATTTGTCACGGCATACAAGTATACAATGAAATGCGGGTGGTCTTGCCCGCAACGATGTGCAAATAACATATAATAGGATCAACATTGTGCAATAAACAAGTAACATTGTGCAATAAACAAGTAACATGTTAGGGCATATCGGTATATGTACATAAGTTATTTACAGAGCATGGAGGACATACTGGGTCCTTTGGTAGTGTCTTTCTGTACATGCTAATTTATACAATCTCCGGTTATACTATACTATTTTTAAAGTGACCCTTCTTGGTGGCCATAAGTGTGGGCGTGTGCAGCATGAGTGTGTGCCTGCTCATGTTAAAGTGGCTGCTAGTGTGTGAGCGTGTACAGTGAGTGTGTTGTGCGTGTGCTCATGTGTGCTTGTGTGTGGAGAGTTCAGTGTTCAGGGCTCTGATGGCCTGGGGGAAGAAGCTGAGCCGAAGTCTCTCTGTCCTAGCAGCTGGTGTTCGCAGGCGTCTGCCTGACCTGAGCAGCATGAACAGGCTGTTGTTGGGGTGGTGTGGGTCTTTCATTATTCTGCAGGCTCTGGATTTGCACCTCTTGTTGTATAGAACCTGCAGGGGTGGTAGTGCAATACCCGTGGTACGCTCGGCTGAGCGCACCACTCTCTGTAGGGCCTTCTTGTCCTGTGCCGTGCTGTTTCTATACCAGGCAGTGATGTTTCCAGTCAAGATGCTCTCTACAGCTCCGGAGTAGAAGGACTGGAGTATCTTCCCAGATACTCTGAACTTCCTTAACTATCTCAGGTGGTAGAGGCGTTGCTTCGCCTTTTTTACGACTGAGTCTATGTGTGTTGTCCATGTCAGATCCTCTGCGATGTGGACCCCCAGGTACTTAACCCAGTCAGTCGCCGTGGGTTTTGCTCAGCAACGAATGTGCAAATTTTTAGTTATATCGAATATCGAAACATCACTGGCGGGGGACGTCATACGACCGCCAGTCACTTATTGACCTAAACTCCGGACTCAAAGAGGAGTTTAGAGACACTTTATCATGCCAAGACTGGCCAACGGAGATCAGAAGGGACAAAGACAACACGGGAGACAAAGACGGCCGCAGGACAAAGAAGAAACACAGAGGGAAGAGGAGCGGGATCAGATTAAGACTAAGAAGATCTGCTTACCGTCCGGCTATTCCATCTATCTTCCTGGCGAATGCACGTTCGCTAGAGAGTAAGATGGATGATTTACGAGCACGGTCCGATTCCAGCGAGAGATGAAGGACTGCAATATCCTGTGTTTCACGGAGACCTGGCTGAAACCAGTGACTCCGGATCACAGCATCTCTCCCTCCAACTCCTTCACCATCTTCAGAGCGGACCGTACAGAGGCCTCCGGGAAGAGCATTGGTGGGGGTCTCTGCCTTATGACCAACAACGGCTGGACTAGCCCCGGGGAGGTGCAGATACTCTCCCGTTCATGCTCCGCCGACATGGAACACCTCTCGATCCAATGTCGTCCCTTCCATCTTCCACGCGAGTTCACTGCAGTAATCATGACTGCAGTATACATTCCTCCCCAAGCGAACGTCGGCAGGGCGCTAGCGGACCTACACGACCATCTAAACACACACCAGATCAAGCATCCAGACGTGGCCATGATTGTAGCCGGGGATTTCAATCAGGCGAATTTGAAAAAAGTCATGCCGTCTTTCTTTCAACACATTGTCTGCTCCACAAGGGGAGGAAATACACTCGACCACTGTTACACCCCGTTCAGAGCCGGATACAAGGCTGTACCGGCTCCACCATTAGCGGGAGCGACGAACACGTCGGATCATGCCGCCATCTGGTTGGTCCCTGCTTACAAACAAAGATCACGCGACGCCGTCGTGTCACGTGAGGTAAAAAGATGGACCGACCAATCAGAGGCCACGCTTCAGGACGCACTCGATGACGTCGACTGGGGAATGTTCGAGAGAAGCACCAGTGACGTCAGCGAGTTCACAGACACCGTTGTGAGCTTTATAACAACACTCGCTGACAGTATTGGCCCACAAAGAAGGCGAGGGTGTTCACGAACCAGAAACCATGGGTGGACAGTACTATCAGAGCAGCTCTGAACTCTCACACCACTGCTTATAACCTTGGCAGAGAGTCAGGAAACATGGAAGAGTACAAGACAACAGTCTACACTCTGCGCAAGGCTGTTAAACTTGCTAAGAGGACGTATGCCGACAAGATGGAGGCACAAATGGCACAGAATGACACAAGAGGACGATAACTGACTACAAAGTCAGCGCCCCCTCAATGGCGAGCGACGACGCCTCCCTTGCGGACCAGCTCAACACCTTCTACGCGCGGTTTGGTGCAAACAGTGGCGCTGCTAGCTCAACGGCTAGTGACGTCACTGGTGCGCCGGCTGTTGTGGAGGGGGGGGGGGCATCCGCGAGGGGGCGGGGACGCTCTCTCATTGACGGTACACAGTGTGAGAAGAGCATTTATGCAGGTGAACACCAGGAAGGTGGCTGGCCCAGATGGAATAACAGGACGCATACTTAAGTCCTGTGCTAACCAGCTAGCCCCTGTGTTCACCACCATATTTAATCGATCCCTGAAGGAGTCAGTGGTCCCTGCCTGCTTTAAGATGTCTACCATTATCCTGGTACCAAAGAAACCCTCCCCAGCAGGTCTCAATGACTACAGACCGGTGGCACTCACCTCTGTGAGTGGCCATGAAATGTTTCGAGAGGCTGGTCAAGGATCACATTTGTGCCTCCCTCCCCAGTGATATGGACCCTATGTAATTTGCATACAGGCCAAACAGGTCCACTGACGATAATAATAATAATAATAATAATAATACATCTATTTTATATAGCGCTTTTCCAGGTGCTCAAAGACGCTTCACATGGGCAGGAGAGACAAACTATGGCAAAACAAAAAAACAGAACAAAACAGAACAAAAATAATACATGACAAAATAAAATAAAACCGACAGAATTAGAGGTCAAAAGCAAGATTGAAAAGGTGGGTTTTGAGGGCTGATTTAAAAGATGTCAGGGTGTTTGCATCACGGATATGGCTGGGGAGGGCATTCCAGAGGGAGGGGGCAGCAGCAGCAAAGGCCCTGTCGCCCCAGGTCCGGAGCTTGGTCGTGGGAGGTGTTAGGAGGTTGGCATCTGCAGACCTAAGGCGACGGGTGGGCGTGTGATGGTGGAGGAGGTCGGACAGGTAGGGAGGGGCAAGGTTGTTGAGGGCTTTAAATGTGATGAGTAGTATTTTAAAATGTATCCTGTATTTGATTGGAAGCCAGTGGAGGTCGTGGAGGACAGGGGTGATGTGATCAGAGCGACGGGTGGAGGTGAGCATGCGGGCAGCAGAGTTTTGGACATATTGGAGTTTATTGAGAATAGTGTTTGGTGAGCCGTAGAGGATGCTGTTGCAGTAATCTAGTCTTGATGATATGAATGCATGAACCAGTGTTTCAGCAGCGGAGAGTGATAGGGAGGGGCGAAGACGAGCAATGTTCCGGAGGTGATAGAAGGCAGATTTGGTTATGTGGTTCACATGGGGGAGGAAAGAAAGGGTGGAGTCCAGGATGATGCCAAGCAGGGGAGGAAACTAACTTTTTGGCTTACCAGCCAACTGGCGGGTATCTGATTTTTTTTACCAGCCAAATAGATTTTTTACCAGACAAAAAAAATCGCTAATTGTGATAATTACTTCTTTGTACGTCTTCGTCTAAATTGATTTTCAATCATAGTAAATTAATCACACTGTCTCTACTCTTCAAAATATTACATCATTAAATCACATATTAACATGAAAGAGGGAACTATTCTGGACTGGGTTGGGCTGAACTGGGCAGTGAAAGATGCTGGGTTGGGCTGGTCTAGGTTATACTGAATGATGAATTGAAAATGAATTGAAAATGGGGGACCCTGATGTAAACAAGACGAAAGTCTTTCTCTGGTCTGCATCCCCTTAACAATTGCATGTATTGAGCCGTACTGTACTGTACCCATTCTGCAATCTGTTAAATAAAGTTTTCATTCATCACAGCTCAACTACTAGGAATGTGTGTCTGACTCTTAAGTGCAGGAAATATTCATCAGAAAGGGGGGACATGATGGAGGGAATGGAAAGAGCAGGTTTGACAGGAGCAGGGTTGAAGGGATTGATTGATTGAAAAGTTTCTTAACAGATTGCAGAATGGGTACAGTACAGTTCAATACATACAATTGTTAAGGGGATGCAGACCAGAGAAAGACTTTCGTCTTGTTTACATCAGGGTCCCCCATTTTTAATTCATCATAACATATTGGAGTGTGGAGGAAGTGGACAAGGCATTAAGCAAACAGGACTGAAATGGGGGACCCTGATGTAAACAAGACTAAAGTCCTTCTCTGGTCTGCATCCCCTTAACAATTGTGTGTATTGAGCTGTACTGTATTGTACCCATTCTGCAATCTGTTAATAAAGTTTTCAATCAATCAATCAATACTGGGTTGGGCAGTGAAAGAACCAAGCATTTCACTGTAATGTAATAGCTAAATAAAACAACTTGAACTTGACTTGTTACATTTGCACTCTGGTTGTATGCCAAATGTATTCTGGTTGTACTGTACTTGTGCTGTAAGATGACAATACATTGGAACCGAATCGACAACGCTAGGGGTTCAGAAGGTGTGTTCTGAATGCCAAATATGACAACATCACCGTTGTGAAGGGCATATGGGCGAGTGGTGATATGCTGGGAAACCCGGTAATAATAAAATGTCACTCGGCTGCATTTAAGCAAAGCCGCTCAGTATAGTCGTCCACTATGTTGAATGCGCGTTATGGTAGCTTGTTACATGCTAGGTAGCTAGCCGGCTAATGCTGGTTGACTGTCATTCTCATCCGACTCGAAGGAGACGCGTCGCGTGCTGTTGTTCGCCCCCATGTCAGACCGCACCGATATCCGAAAGCGACGACTCTACATGCAATTATTTTCATCCACTCATGTGTTTTTGTAAGTTTGTCTACGTTGTCAAGCCGGCTGCCGGTGGCAGGAGTTAGTAGGTCTGCGCGCAGTGGTATGTCCACTTCCCCTAGATGGGCGTCATCTTCTAGAAAACGAGTGTTCATTGGAGGAGCTTAGAGCGCATCTGTACAACGATGATGTTCATTGGTTATGGTCTGATTATTATGTGGCGCAAATGGGAGGAATCAAGGGGGGAGTCAGAGTTCGGTTTGTGTCAGTGAGCGAATCAGCAGATTGCAGAATGATTTTTTTGTTTTGTTTTGTAATTACTAGTACTCGCCAGACTGGCGAGTGCTCTTCATGAATTACTCGCCAAACGTAAAAAATACTCGCAATTGGCGAGTAAAGTGGCCTAATTTCCTCCCCTGATGCCAAGGTTACGGACGTGAGTGGAGGGGGTGACAATGGTACCATCAATATTTAGGGTGAAATCCTGGGTGTGGCTGGTGAGGGATTTTGGACCGATGCGGTCTCCCAAGTACTGCACAGCACCCTCTCTCACCTGGACCATCAGAAGGGGGGCTATGTGAGACTGTTGTTCATTGACTACAGCTCAGCGTTCAACACCATAGTCCCCACCAGACTGGTGGACAAGCTGATCGAGCTAGGTCTGAGCTCCGCTCTGAGCGCCTGGATACTGGACTTTCTGAGTGAAAGGCCCCAGGCGGTCAGGGTGGGGGGTCAGACCTCCAACACCATCACCCTGAGCATCGGGTCCCCCCAGGGCTGTGTTCTGAGCCCCCTGCTGTACTCACTATACACACATGACTGTGTGGCCAAGTTCAGCTCCAACTCCATAGTGAAGTTTGCGGACGACACAGTGGTGGTGGGGCTGATCTCGGACAACGACGAGAAGGCCTACCGGGAGGAGGTTGAGGTACTGGAACGCTAGTGCCAGGACAACAGCCTGCTCCTGAACATCGGTAAAACCAAGGAGCTGATCGTGGATTATAGGAGAGGACAGCAGGAGACACACACACCACTGAGGATTAACAGGACAGGGTGAGCAGCTTTAAGTACCACCACAGTACGGCCACAGATAGATGCAGACGTGGAGATGTTGATTGGTTTGAACGTTCCCAGAGCCTTAGAACCACTGGAAGTCATCCGAAGTGTGGATGCAGGGCCATATGCAGTCACGACGATACTTGGATGGACTGTAAATGGACCAGTTAGAGGAGAGAACACATGGCTCCTCCCAGAGCTCGACCAACGTCTTCATCAGATCCAGCAGGAGACCGTCTTCAAGACCAAGAAGATGAAAAAGTTAAAAAAGATCAAGAAGGAGAAAAAGGAGAAGAAGAGACAGGAGAAGAAGAAAGCGGAGCCTGGAGGAGGTGACGGCTCAGAGGCGTCTGGGGAGGATTGGGTGGAGGCCCCTGCTAAAGCCTGGAAGATTCCTGCTGAGACCCAGCCCAGCGAGAGCAGCCTCGGCCCAGCCCACAAAGGCCAGAGAGATGAATGGATGACCTTTGACTTCTTGGCGATGAGCGCCACCTCCACAACTGAGAAGAGAGCAGAGAAAGAATGACAGATAGAGGAGGAGAAAGCCAAGGCAGAGGCCATCCAACAGGCTGGTCTGCATAAGCTGGAGTTGAACCCATACTGGAAAGATGGAGGGAGTGGTCTTCCCCCAGTGAAGAAGGCTGGTACTGCAGCACATAAAGCCTCAGTAGAGAATGATGGAGGTGTTGGTTGGTTGAGGAAGAGTTTGAAGAGGATGAAGGAGCAGGCGGAGAGAGAACAATGCAGCCTCAGTGACGTGGTGTCTCAGAGATATGGATCTATGGATACGTTTCAGAAGCGACTTGTAGAAGCTGAGAGAACGGCACAGGGAGGGATAGAGGATGGAGAAAGGAGGAGAGGAGGAGGAAGAGAGGACAGAGAGAAGAGGATGGAGGAGAAGAGGAGGGAGGATGGGATGGAGAGAAGAAGATGAGGAGGGACGCCATACAGTACTCTGCGAAGCGGAATCAATTCTCAACAGTAGACCTCTCACTAAGGAATCCACAGATCCAAATGACTTGGAAGCCTTAACACCCAATCATCTTCTGCTTCTTAAAGTCAAGCCCAGCTTACCACCTGGTCTGTTTCACAAGGAGGACAGCTATGCACGCCAAATATGGATGCAGGTGCAATACATTTCGGATCTGTTCTGGAAAAGGTGGATTAAAGAGTATCTGCCACAATTACAGGAACGACAGAAATGGACAAAGATCAAGCGGAACTTCATCCCCGGTGACATAGTGCTCCTAATGGACGATTCCGCACCACAGAATTCCTGGATCATTGGGAGGATTACAGAGACAATGCCAGACAGGAACGGACTCGTGCAACTGGTCTGGATTAAGACCCGGACCAGCTATCTCTGTAGACCTCTGATGAAGATTTGCCTTCTTCAGGAGTCGACAGAGTCATGAAGGCTTTGCTTTTTTTCCATGACTTTGGATTATTTAGACTTTTTGTCGTGACTTTGGATTGACTTGATTTTGGGAGGGTTCGATTCAAGAAGAGTGGATCAAGACCTTATGAACTACGAACTCCATGCGCACAAAAAAATATCGCAAAAAGGAAAAAAATGGGAAAGAAAATTGTAATGTGGTGTTTTATATGAATTGATGCGTTGGTAATTATTACTGTGAAATGAGATTATGTAATAATTAGGGGCCGGGATTGTTGGTGACAGGTATAGACAACATGGGTTGTTATGGTTACGCTATTCACAAAGGAGTCACGTGGTGGTAGTAGGAGTAAAAGTCAGCTGTTCACAGGCGGGTTTCAGGTATGGAAATGGTGAGGGGGTGAATGGGGAAGTCATATTTTGCTGACCGCACGCTACACAATAGTAAACACTTTTTAATGATGCTACTATGTGAATTGTTTTAACCGCAATAAAGTAACCAAACGCAGTATCCTGGAGCAGTTATTTCATGACAAGCAGCACGTCTGGCAGGTATAATTATTTCCCCGATTTAGTCTCTCTGTGACTACGTAAATGTTTGGACAGTCGCCATACACTCGTTAAAGGTTATGTGTGGAGTTCCACAGGGCTCTGTGCTGGGTCCAATACTATTTATTATGTATATAATCTATATAACTATATAATATATAGGCGAGGCGCTGAAGAAGACCGTGGTATAGTCAGCCACGTTGCGCAACAGTATAACCGTGTAGCAGGTGGGCTGTTTGGGACCCAGAGAGTAGCTTCAGTTTAAGGTAGGGCAAGTGTATGGCTGCGCGTCAACCCAGCGCCGGCTGTCAACAACCAGCCTTCGCCGGCGTTTCGACGTCTGCTCTGCTCCGGCGGTCGACAGCCCAGCACGGGAGTTCTTCCGTCCAGCAGAGGTCGCCATCACCCAGCACACGCTCTCAGCCAGCTACTGCCCCTCTGCTTCAGCCCCGCTTGCTAGCGCCCGCGACGAGAGCGTTCGACGCCATCTTGCTACCTGGACGGTGGTGGCACGGCGAGGCCGCCATTTTGGTTGAGTACAATCGAGCGTCGATGCTCCGGATCTATTACACAGTACACAGTGTGGTGCGGCCTACGGGCGAAGCTAATGGTTGCTAACTACAGTTCATAGGGGTACCCCATAAACATTACATGCCGGCATTAGCATAGGACTTTTGTTCTGGTACAGTGGGCCCACCTTTTTGATTTCCTTTGAGTGTGATAACGTGTTGGTTCTTTAATAATAATTCCCATTTAATTAACCCTTTCCCTGTGGGGAGGTTACAGACCTGGCGCATCATAAGTAAAGCCTTAGGGAGGTATTATTCTTGCCATATAATTAAAGCCTGATAGAGGTACTATACCGGGTACCGACCCAGACGTGGGTGATGAGTCAAACACATTGAAGTATATTATCCCTGATACTAACCCAGAGGTGGGTGTATAATATACGTGTCTACAAGGTATTGAGTTACACACGGAGCTATAGTGGGACTTCAGTCCATTCGACCACTCCTATTAAATCATTGTAACGGAACAGTACAATTAATATAAAGGCTTAAATGGGGTTCTGTGTGCGTGTCCATTCCTGTGCCTAGTGTTAACTCTTTTGGTGTGGGTAACGTATATACCATTAACCCCTTCCTACCCAACTCTCCCCTTTTCATTGTAAGGTTTCTAGTGGTCATCAAGGGAGGGTACTGCTTGCGGGAGGAACGAATTTAATTAGGCATATCAGTCACTAGGTGTGGGAGGGTTAACGGAGGTAATCAGGGAAGTGAGAGCGAGTTGGGGAGTACTGCTGACCGCCCCGGAGAGGCGAGGAAGACCAGAGTACCAAACCAGGTTGGTAAATCCCGGGCCCCATTCACTCCCACTACCGGGCCCCAGGTTGACGCTCCAGGCCCAAAGACGAGGGTGCAGTCAGACGGAGCTCTACTGTGTCCAGCTACCTTGTGACTGCCAGCAACCGTTCCCACCAAGCAGGGACAATAACAACTGTATTAAAATCGTGACAAAAAAATTATATATAAAAAACAAATAAATAAATGTGTATACATTTTATATATAAAACTATGAAACTTTTGTAACCCTATGTTTTTGCAAAATTATGTACTGAATTATGTTTTTTTTCTTTTTCTTTTTGTAAATAATGTAATGTAATGTAAAAGGCTAGGCAATTATAAGCCTCGGCTTCAGCCTACACCTTTTCGGTAATTTTCTTTCTTTTTATAAATGTTCTACTACTGTACATTGCTTTGTAAAAGAAGACAGAAATAAAAAATCATCCATCCATCCTTTCTTAACGTTTTTATACTGTAAAAGTATACGGTTTTGACGATAAGTCTCTTTTCAGCCAATCCGCTGGTCAATCGCTTTCTGCAGGGCGCTAGATGCCTTAAACCAGTTAAGGACTCCACAACCTCTTTCTAGTACATGTTTGGAGTCCCATTTGAGCCTTTGGAACAGCCCTCCTTGAGTCAGCCATCATGTCTGCAAAGCGCATCAGTCCAACTACAGTAGAATGCCTGTCCATCAATGGAGCTTTATCTAAGGCCTTTGTCCCTAAAAATATCAAAAGCTCTTTCAGCTCTAGAGATGTTGTTTACACTGATGACAGGGAAAGGAGCATGCATCTGTTATGTCCTATTCATGTTTATGTGAGATGCACTGTGGACTTCAGATCCACTCTACAGTTGTTTGTGTGTCATGGTAAAGCAGTCTTCTCCTCTGTTTATTTTAAGAGCCAACAGAGGGTATACTGATCAGGGCTTCATGCCAGCTTCGCCCCCATTGTCCAGTAGGCGAAGCAAGACACTGAAGCCAGTATGAGATGTAAGGAAGGTTATGAATTATAACCCTTGTTATATTAATACTGTATGAGATATAATGAAGGTTATTAATTATAACCCTAATTGTATTCATACAGTATGAGATATAACCCTTGTTATATTAATACTGTATGAGATATAATGAAGGTTATAGATCGTATAGCTACCGCTCTGCGTCCTTCTGGAAACACATCCTTACGCCAGTGTAATACTGAATAAAATCTCCACATGCACCTTTATACACCCATTCACCTGGCCACACCCCCATCCGCTCCTCTAGATCCTCCTTCCTTACTTTCACCACGGCGAGTGTCTGTGTACACCACTCGAGTTTAGTGTAAAGTGTTGAAGATTGGAGCTGTTAGACATTATTTCTTTATTTTTCTCTCTCTCACAAGTTTAGAGAAAAGGCTAAGCTATAATGTCTTCATCGGAGGGTTCGAGCGTTGGCAACATCACCCTTCACCAGCGATTCTCTATTGCCGCCTCCGCCGTGCGTCGTGGGGCTTGCTCTGACTCCACGGTCGTGGCAATCAGACGCACCTGAGCGGCGTCCGGTGGAGAGTCTGCCTCTCTGGGGGGCTGTTGAGCCAAGGCCGTCCCCTCTAGTGGACGGTCAGCCGATAGGCCAACGGCTCCTCTGGGGGTGGAGGATCTGAGACACAAGCTCTTCGCCTCTGCTCGCTCCCGTCGTAAGATGGTGAGCTGCAGGGGCGAACGGCCTGGCTTTGGGGAGTTGCTGGAGCCAGACGAGGGTGCTCCTGCTCTGTCTCCTTGTCTGATGGATACGGAGGATTTTATGGAGGGAGCGGGAGCGCTCTTGTTTGACGCCCCGGTGGAGACGTATCACTCTCCCCCTCAGGGTGTGGCAGGGTGTGATATGTCTCCTTGGGGTCCCTCGTCATCCGGTGTTGGGTTAAAACCTCCGACTCGGAGACGGGATGCCCTGCTATCAACCTCGTCGGATGGTGGCGCCACACAGAGTGGCCGCCTCCCGTACGTGAAGGATGCGGGCTGTGCGGAGGGAGGTATGCATGGGGAATTACGTGCCTTGTTCCCGGAGCTCATGGCGGCCGCCGCAGCCGCTAATGGCGTGGCGTTGCCGCAGCCACTGCCTGCACCTGTCCCTGATGACTTGATAGGTCATCTCTGGCAACATCATCCTGTGAGGGAGACGGACGTTGTCTGCCCATTTTTTCCCTCAATGGAGGCCTACGTGCATCAGGGACAGGTAATCTCCCGCATCGCTGGCCTTACCCCCGCCTACGTGCCAGTCACGCGGTGGCGGGTTTGGTCCAGGGATTAAAGAAAGGGGTGTCGGCTAGGCAGTTGGCCAACTGGAGTGACCAGTCATTCATCGCCGCAACGCAGAGCCTGGCTGCGACATCAAACATTGCGCAGCTGGCGCGCTTCATGTCGGGGATGATGACGGGCGGGTCGGTGTTGGACGAGCACCATCAAGTCCTACACGCCCAGGCGGCTGGAGCCATCCTGCACCTGATACAGCTGCAGGGAATCGCCGCCGGGAAGATACACGCCCTGGCCACTCTGTCCCAGCGCCACCTTTGGCTGGAGCAAGCAAGGGTGCCGGAGCAGAAGAGGCTTCCCCTGCTCACGGCCCCCCTCTCCGAAGCTGGGCTGTTTGGGTCTGCCATGCAGCAAATGACAGCTGCATGCAGGGACATGGAGGAGGAGCGCACTGTGCTCCAGCCCCATTTTCCCCCACCTGACGCTGCCGGTGCTGTTCGACGGAGGCCACGTCGTCGGGGATCCGCGACCGTCGCCGCTGCCGGGCCCTCGGCCAAGAAGGCCAGGAGTGAAGAGGGTGCCTCGTCCGCTGCAGCCAGCCGACCCACGCCCGGAGGTGACGGTAGGGATCGTCGTGTTCAGGCACCCCAGAACCGTCCCTCCGGGCCCGCTCCCCGTGGGGGCAAGCACCGGGCTGCACGCGGCAGGCGGCGCTAAGTGACTTTCCCCCTGTTACCCCTGTTCCCTTCCCCGCCCCAACCATATGATTTGTCCACATTAAATAAAGGGTCCCTCCTGAGTGAGGGACTATTTTTTGTTACAAACTGTGTGTTTATTCACTGTATATGTTGGGGATACGATGTGTGAACCCTCGCCTAGTTGTGGGGTTATTAGGAGAGCAGGACTTTTAGTCCTTCTGGTCGCTACATATATATGTGCTTAGCAAGGCCTGTAGCTAGCACTCGGTCGAAAGGCTTTTTCTTTCCTCATCCTGAAGAAATATGTTTCTTCTTATAGTGGTACATTTTTACCGTTGTCTGAGGGGGTTGTGTGTGTTCTGTTACATTGGTAAACAATGGCATTGAGTCCACAGCTTTGGAGTGTTAGCCTACAAAAAGTGCTCATGTGTATAGCTTGTACCGAGGTCTTATTGACCCTCTCTCAACCTTCTGTGTTTTTTTCTTGAAACATGAAACACGGTTGTCGTGTTCACACATAAGCCTTCGGCCTTGTTTATAAACCCTGTTCGCAGACGAGTTGTCGTCTGTGGCTAGCGTGCGTTGGGTTAGCTTATCCTGATAGGATATACGTTTCTCCATTAGCATGCTGGCTACATAAGTATCACCGCTAAATGGCTTGTTTTCTGTCGTATCCGGGGTGTGGGGTCATGAGGGGGTGAACTGATAAACCCCTCCTTCCCTCTTTTCTGATTGGTCAGGGGGTTGGGCCTTCTATCCTTCAGGTTCCCTGCCGCACTGATTGGTCAGCACGGCACGGGAGAGGGGGGGGGGGGTAGGGAGTTCCCTGACTCCTCGCCTGTAATGGTCGGTTGAGTCATGGGATTCCCCCAGCCATAGTGTACGTCACTGGGCGCGTTTCTATTGGTTGCCACTTGCCGACTTCCGTGAGTTCTTTACAGCAGGGGTTCTCAACCTTTCTGCTGCCAAGGCACCCCTGTGTTCAATAAAATATTCCAGGGCACCCCTACATACGATAAAGACTTTTTCGGTCCTGTCTTTTTTGCTACAATGATGATGATACAATGAGTCTTTATTTGCCGTGCTGTCGTTGAGATGTTTTGTTGTTTGTTTGTCTTTGTTGCTTGTTGGTGAATCTGCAAATATGAATTGCCCCACGCGGGATCAATAAAGTTGTCTGAATCTGATGACAAAAGTGCTTGCTTTCAAAATAATGTTTATTTAAGAAAAAACTGAAAATCATGTATTTTTTTTTTAATACAGAAAAGGATCACTAAAGTGCTATCTGTTGCAGCTGCACTGTTCTCCATAAAAATAGCATATTTGGATAAGTTTGACAATTTCTCAAAAACAGAAAATCATGTATTTTTTTTAAATACAGAAAAGGATCACCAAGTTACCATTTCTCAAAAAATATAAATAAATACAGAAAATAAGCACTCGTTCACTCAGTGGACATTTCTAGCTCAATGCGAGGTCCGCTGCTGCTGGCTAATAATACGGTCAATACGTGGGGAGATCTTTGACAAGGCAACACGCATGTCATCATCAAGGCTCAACTTGGCCCTATATTTTGTTTTCAGAGCTGTCATGGATGAAAAGCCAGCTTCACACAGATATGTGGTGCTGAATGGTATCAACACCTTAACTGCTGCATCATGAGATACTTGGTACTCAGCACCACACTCTGAAACTAGCTCTCCAGGTGGTATCAGATGAGATTTCAATGAGTTCTTCCAAGAGTTTGGATGGAGATGTGTCAGGAAGCTGTGTCTCAATGTTGTCTGTAAAGTATTTTTTTTTATCCAGAGTGACTTAATGATTTTCAGATTTTTAGAAATGGTCAAACTTATCCAAATATGGTATTTTCATGGAAAACAGTGCAGCTGCATCAGATAGCACTTTAGGGATAATTTTCTGTAATCCAAAAAATTATTTGGATTCACTATAAAGTGCCTGTTCACTATAAAGTGCCACGTTTTGATATATTGAGCTTTAAACTTTAAGTACATTTTTTGGAACACGCAACCTAAAACACCTTCCTCTCCCAAACCGTTCCTGCAATTGTTTTATGTTGCATGATGATCATGGATACATTTATTATGTATTGTATTTTTTATGTTTAAATATCAACATAATCTGTCTGTCCACCCTCAGTACATTTACTATCAATATAATATAGTAGTCTGACTTCATCATATCTTTTCAAACGCACACACATAGAGGGAGAATGCCCCCCCCCCCCCCCTCCTTCCCAGTCCTCCTTCCAAGTCCCCACCCTGCTGTTCTCTGTCGCTCTGAACAGGGCTTGTTGTTAGCTTATGCTAAAGGGACATTAATTCCGGTCTTAAACACAACGTGGCCACAAAGGAATGGCAAGGATTGCAAAGCATGTTATATGCATTTGACCCGTTGCGGAATAAAACAGCAGGGATTTGTTTTGGGTCGCAAAAACACTATCCTTGCTGTGTTTCAATGTCCGCGTTCCAGATCCAGAGTACGCTACTACTGCTGAGCTGAGAGACGCTAAGCTCACTGCTCAGCCTGCCGCTGTGTTGAGATGCATCCTTATTGGCTGTGTGCTGTAGAGCGGATATGAGTCACGACACCACGGAGTTTCAAAATAAGAGTATCATAATGACCTAAATGTTGCTAGCTTTCGGAGCCTAGTTATTTAGCTGGAGCTGCGCGTGGGCAGAAATGAGACCCGCTATAGTATTTTCAAAATAAGACTGTTGTCATTCTATATTTTTAAAGAACATTGCCAGGCATCTCGCGGAACCCCTGGCAGCTCTCCGCGGAACCCCTGTGTGCCGGGGAACCCCTGTTGAGAACCGCTGCTTTACAGGCTCCATATGTGGACATCTGTTGTTGTCAAGTTGGTGTTACGGTGTATGGGAACTCAAGAGTTCTGCTGCACTCTGTATATGTGTCTTGAGCTTTTGGTCACGTGGCTCAATGTTACATAAACTTTTCAATTTGTTGCTCACGTGGGAAGTCTCTCTGGGGGTTCCCCATCCCCTCTATTATGGAGAGGTTGATGGGGTGTTGTTTTCCCTCAGCCGCATCATATGGGACCCATGTCCGTATTTTTTTCTGTAAAAAAAGCGGCTTCTTGTCGTTCTGGGTATCTGGGTTCTTGTTAGAATTACCATTGATATGTTTTGGGTCTCGACGTGTACGTAGTGCTGGCCCTGGGTGCTTCTGATAGGAACCATGCATGGGCTTGCGCGCCTTGGTTGCTCATCATTGAAACAGCGTTTTTTATGGGGTAACTGGGATGGAGTTTGTCTCTTCCGAGCGCCAGTGTACTAGGCTTGTCTCGACGAATTCTCGTTCATCTCTGGGGGATGTTAACAGAATAGATCGAAGCATTGGTAGAGGGGTCTCACGCCCTTGGGGTGGGCCACCGGGCGCGGTGCTTTGTGTTCTGACCGTCTGGGTGGCGCCCTCTATAATGTTTTGGATCGACACGCGTACCTACCCCCCTCCTGGGACTGGGGATGGCGGCGTGATTAGGGCACAGGACTGGTTCTGGTCGCGCCGGACCAGGTCAGTTAACCCGTTGTCCACCGGGGCGCAGATCTGCTGTTCTGGTACCCTGAGGGGCTTATGCTTTTTCGGGGGGAAAATGCCGGGTCGGCCCGGGCGTTGCAGGGTTTGATGTTATGGAGGTGTTCGTGGTTATGTTACTGCGTGTTATCCCTCACTGTTGCTTGGTCCATATTGTGTTGTACCTTGCACTGTGCTGAAGGAGCCTGGTCCTTCTCCGTTCTTTTTCGCCCCTCTCTTCTCCTGCTTGGCGGGGCTGGGAGGGGGCTGTCGAGGTGGTTCTTGTAGAACCCCTCTGGCATCCCTGTGTACGTCCCGGTCCGCCGGGCCCAGGTCCGAATTTGTTTTCATCTACCTGTTGGCCTGAGTTAACCCCTTCTTGAAAACTGAAACACTTGTACTGCTGTATAGCCAGTGTATACCCGCAGTTGTGTTTTGGAGTTTTTTCTTGGGGGGTTATAGGAACAACCGCCTCATGTTAGAACCAAGGTGGTGGTTGGTTTCCTGGTGTGTTGGTAGCGGAGTCAACTCTCGGGGTAGGCCGGGCTTGGCCCCGTCTGCCTGTGAGTGTGCCCCCGCACCTTTCATGACGTCTGCCAATCGTGTCAGCCTTCTCTGCCTCTGCCCCTCTAGAGCGTCGGGTTTTTTTTGTGGAGGCTGCGACATGGTGCACAGCATACCAGCATATGCCCCTTCCGCCGGGGTGCTGTTTTCAGCTGACCCCTTTGGCGCCTGTCTAGTCCGCAGTGCTCCAGGCTCAGGTTGAGTGGCCTGTTGCCTGGATTGAGGGATCGCCCTCTTTGAGGGTTGTCTCCCTGGTGCGCTGCCTGGTCCCGCTGTGGGTGTAGCCTCTTGAGTGCTTCGGGGCGGCGTGCTGTGGGGGGAAGGGCCTGCTCTTGGATGGGCTCTGTCCGAATACGCTGGCGATGTGGGGGGTGGTGTCACTAGTGATCGCCTGGTGGGGTCTTGATGCTGTGGCGTCGTTGGCCTCACCAGGACCCGTGAGCATGACCACAGGAAGTGGTCATGCTCACGCCCTTCTTCGTCTTTTTCCAGCGTGAGATTGTTCATATGCATTTCAACCAGTGGAAGTTATTATGAAGTGAAAGGAGAAATTAAACAATGTTGGACTTTCGCCGGAGGTTCGCCAGCCCCCGGACCCTCCTCGGCGTGTCCAGACGGAACGGCGGCCCTATTCTGGTTTGTCCTCGATTGGCATAGGGGCTCAGGACAGGTGTGCCGTGCTTAGAGAAGCAGGTGGCATCTGTCCTTTGCCCTGACGCCAAGGGGCGAGTCGGCCCGGCAGGTGGCTGAGTGGGCTGATGAAGCTTATACCGCCGCAGTACAGAATTTAGCAGCAACTAATAACATTGCTCAATTGGCTGCTTTTCTGTCGAAAATGGTGTTAGTTAGGGAATTTTAGCAAGATGTTTGGACCATCTGTGAAAAAATTTATTACCAATAGCTTTCTTCACCAAAGTGTTCCTATAGGTGTCTACTAACACCTCTCAATTTATTCAAACCCAAATCCTCTGGGGAAATTCTGGAGAGTCAATCAAAGTTAAGGAGCCCAGGGGGCTTGGGCGAAAAATATGAAAAAATGTAAATCAAATATTAACATGTGGGGTGTCTAACTAGGGTTTTTCATGGAGCTGAATCTATTCCAACCATTCGTTTTTTAGTAAACTATTTTTTTTCAATAAGAACATATATTTGTACTTCCAAGAGAAATGTAACGTTACATAGAAATGTGCATTATTGATTGATTTCTTTCTTTCTTTCTTTACTAAGCCAACTCCCCATCTTCCTCACTCCTTTTCTCGTCTCTCTGGTTGTTACGGCACTCTCCTTTACACGTGCCACAAGCAGATATGCACTTGACCCCCTGTTTTTTACAGAAGCACCTGCGTGTACTGCAGTCTCCCTCACGTTGCAGCTGATGAATTTCAGGAGATAGTCTGGGGCAATGGGGTCTGTGGTAGGGACTGGTGCATAGCCTTCTTCTCCCAGTTTCCAGCCATAGTCCAGAACATCCAGTGATGGACTTTGTAGTAGAAGCCAGTCTCTGGTTTGGAGATATGCCCGGAGAGAATGTTGTGCTGCTGCTGCTGTAGTCGGGGGCAGTTTCTCAGGGCTGATTTTCCCTGCTGCAGCCCGCTTGCTGAACATTTCAAATCTCAAGTCCCCCAAGCCTTTGGGTGGTTTCCCATGGAACATGAGTTTGAATATTTCACAGCCGGCTGTGATGATGGTATCTTTCTGGGCTTGGATGTCAAGAAAAACGTCCATGGCCTTCTCAGCTTGGTCCGTCTTGCAGAGTGTGCGTAGCAAAGTTGGTTTGCTAAAGCCAGAAATTGCAGACACGGTAACGCAGCCTGAGAAGCTGTGTAGAAAGAGCAGATATTTCCTGTATTTCTCTGGGAGGGCCTCTTGTATCTTTCCAACATCGTAAGACACATTGTTTGCTGTTGAAGACTGAGTGGTCTGCATCATGATGAATGAGCATAACCAGGATGTCCGTATCCTCAGCTCTCACCTCAACAGCGGACTCTCTTGCCTCATCTAGAGCTGCCTGGATGATAGAAGTGTCTGTATCATCAGAGCATTGATGTACACGGATTCCATTACTACTGAATGTCTCAGCTAGAAGCAGGATAAGCTGGGCCTTGTTGTTCTTGTTGTCAAGGAACTTTTCTCTAGGCAAGGGCATAACTTTGTTGTCAGTGGTGGAGGGGACACATTTGGGGGCGTGGTCAGTGGCGGAGGGGTGCTACGTATAGTTGTATGGTCTTTTAGTAGATTTTTCTTTTAAATCAGTTGTGCAAGTCAATTTTGGTGAGTTGTTTCTATATACAATTCACTTATGACAAGTCATAATGCTGCGTGAGTCTCTGAACGTGCTGTTGCATTCCATGGCAAATTGGCAATCTCAGTCACACAGACCATCATTCACAGTTTCACACCAAACGTTGAGGGGAGGGGTGCTATGTAGCCTATTTGAGCACACCTGAAGACTGGGCTGTTGTTATGCAAAGACAGCTGTGGTCGGTAGTACTTAGCCGGGTGCTCACCTGGCTACTTGACTTTGCATGACAATGGCTCAGAGATGGACAAGCAGCCGTTTTGGATGTCTGGGCGAATCTGGATGTCACAGCATGCATGCTTTGTACGTCTGAGATGATCATGGTCCTTGGTCGAGTTGTCATATCCGTCAAAAACCAGTGATCCGAAGGTGCTGGATGGCCTTCACAAACTGGAGGTAGTTCTCAGCGATGTCCTTCCAGGTGAGGTTAACCTCCCACTTGACATTGTGCAGGAGCCACCCACCATCAATCACAAGACTCGTGCATGGGGTTTGCCCGATGGGTTCCACAAATGTCTTTAGGAATTTTGCTAGGGCTGCCTTATCTGGCTTTCGCATCTTCTGGTTTTTGTCAAAAAGAGACATCGGTGTTGGCATCAACTCAAATAGCAGAGCTTCTTTGGTCTTGACTTCACGCTCACTGATGATGATGAGGCGGTTGAAGAGCCTGAGTGAGTCAATAACCAGCTTCTCCCCACTAACTTTGGGTCCAGATCTGAGGGTTGCTAATGACTTGACTTTGTACTTTGTTTGCATTGTATCATTAACAGTTTTCCCATCCATATCTTGGCCTGTATGGTTCTGCCAATCTCCTCTGCCTGATCTGCATTTACTGGGTCTCCGGGAGAGCTGCTAAACCCTGTAGAGAAGGACACCAGGGTCTTCCTGTCCCGTGTGTTATCGAAGGGGTTTACTTCTTCCAACCATCCAACTATGGCATTGACAGCATCGTTGTCTTTCTGTATTTGGGCTCTTGTGACATCTGTATGGACAGGTACTGATAAATAATACTGAATTAAGACAATAGACAATTCTAAATTACACAACACAGCCAGAGCAAGAGTTCCAGAGACACACAAGCGCATCCCTTCCCCCCTCACTCTCTCACTACACACACGCATAGGGTTGTCACGATACCAAATTTTTTGTTTCGATACTATACCAATATTAATTTCGATACTTTTCAATACTTTCGATACTTTTCCTCAAAATCAGGGAAAAACTCTCAGATGTCATTATTGTTCTTTATTTTAAAACACAACAATGAACAATGACAAGAATAAATAAATAAATTTAAAAGCAATGGCATTCAAAATGCTGGAGAACTTTTTTTGCACTCAAAACAGTTGCTGTACAAGGTTTCTGAACCCAGCTTTCTCAACTGTATATATATTGGAAAATGGGCAATTGTCAAATGTCTCTGTATAAATCACGTTTGTGACTAAGCCATAGAGATGCTGTGTTTACTAGCTTTCAGCACGGCAGTTTAGGCTATTAGGCATTTCAATTTATTTTCTATTCTTGCGAATAGCATTGTGGACATTTTCTAATGCTCGTATAAGGAACTGTAGTCACGAGAGCTAGCATAGCTCATCCAACGAACGTTGGCATCAACGGCACGACCACAGCACTGACAGGAGCCACCGCAGCACGCAACGTCAGCCACCACAACCATCTGCAATCGCAGCGAGGATCCCCACTGATAGACACACACACGCACATATGTGCACGTAAATGTGCGTACCACGCACTCATGCACGGCAGACATACAGGCTGACCAATACACAAAGACACACGATGTGCACTGAGGACAGAGACACATACACACTGGACTATAGGGTCACTAATTAAACACTCTGACAGGGAAGGAGGGGCACTTCTCTGCTTTGACTTCTGCTGGACACTGCTTCACGGACTGGACGAGACTGCTACACTGACTGGACGGACGGACTGGACTGACGGGACAATGACTTGACTGCTTTTTTCTTTTCTACACGACCGGCCGGTTGTACCAACTAGATTTCAATTGTACCTTGCTTATTCACTTTTTATAATACTTTGCTTGTTCACTTTTTATAATAAATACGTCAAAAGTGTTTCATCTCTTTTATCTTTCAATATCTTATTACAACTTTCACATATCCGAGTTTAAAACGTGACAGTACCCCACATTTGTTCTTATTCTCAGGATAAGACAAAATCTGTGCATAGCCTTTTTGGGTGACTTTTGAGAGCTTTTTAATCCCAGTCTCAGGACCACCACAGATGAAGCACTTTAGTCTACTAAAAGACAAGTGTCATGATTTGTGTAAAAACATACAGAACTGGTCCACACAGCAAGACTTATTGATGGAGTGAGTGAACTACAAGATTATCTTCACTGAAAAAGTAGATCACCACACAAAGTCCAGCTGATGTTATAACCACTAGCTAGCTATCTAATGTTAGCTGTAAGCAAACTTTAGCTAGGTGAATGGTTGTTTATTGTTCGCAATAAACTAGAGAAAATTGATAAAGTGCTATACATTTACAGTTATCAAAACTGTAACTTTTGCCAGCAGAGGAAAACCAATTACTCTCCCAAAGAGTAGTTAAACAATCATACCTTAAAATCGTTTTTGTTGTGAGGAATATTTGCCATGATGCAGCACTCCTGCTCCTTCCCCACATGCAGACAGTGTATCCTACTGAGCATGTGCACAGTAGGTGAACACTTATTAGTGTTTTGCAATATTTTCATATTTTATTTTCCAGAATAGAATCAAACCAACAACACCTCAGTCCCATACCATTGATTATACCCTTTGCTGTACATTATAGCTTAAATTATATTATACTATATATATAATATACCAATATTTTATGGCCAGGGAGCCATTCTTACTCAAAACTAATGGTTGGAATTAGAGATTTCCGATATTATCGGCCTACCGATATTATCGACCGATATCGGCATTAAAATGTGATATCGGAAAATATCGGTTTAAAAAAGAATATATCTGTGAGGTTTTGGTCCGCTCCCTGCCACACGCTCCGTTCCTTTAAGGTACTATGTGATTAATGCATTCCCCGCCACGCGCTCCGTTCCTTTAACCTGCCGTGTTTGATTGGTGCTTTCCCCGCCACACGCTTTTGGAGCAAGTATCAATCTCATCCTGCAGCTGTCACAGCTTGTAATTAGCGCCCTTGAAGGCTTTATATGCTCAGAACCCCTTACTATCGGTGTTGGGTCGTTTTGAATTACACCTGCATACACCTGCCTTCCCCGTCGCTGTTGCTGTCTTTTTGCTCTCCAGGATCTTTTGTGGAGAACTGCTGTGGAGAACCTGGTTCCCCGTTCGGAGCTACGCCTCGTAATCTGCCCGCTTCTCGCGTTGCGCTCTGGTGAGTTTTTGGAAACTATCTTTTGGATTATCAGTTTTTTGTGTGTTTGGTGAACACCGAAGAGATCCTGTTTTTGTTTTGTTTGTACTGGACTCACCTAATTTTTGTGTTAGATTGACACTGAAGATACCGTATTGTTTTTTCTCTGGACTCTGCTAACTTGTGTGTGGTACACCGAAGATCAAGTCACTTGGATTTATACTGGATCAGTCACCTCTCTGCCTCTGTGTGTGCGCTGGGCTAACTCTGATTTCTCTCTCTCTCCGTTTCCACCGGGAGTGAAAGCTGGGAGGATCTGCAGAGCCGCTTCAACGTCACTAGCCAATTCCTCACCACTACCTACTGGGAGTATCTGCAGAGCCGCAACTATCTTCACATGCCAGATTCCCCGTTTGTTCGATTGGTCTACTTCATTCCATCTTGTGACTCTGTAAATAAATACGCCCTTGCTTTGGCTAACTCTGAACTTCCTCTCTGTGCCGTTGCGTTTGAGGTCGGTTACAAACCCTAACATTACGACCCAACCATGACGACCTCAGCCGACACAGAGAGGGTCAGAACAGCGTTGGCAGTCCAGATAGAGTTAACCAACGACCACAGCCTACAGCTAGATGCGGCTGCGGCTGCTGTACAGGAGCTCCGAGAGCAGGTCCTGCCTATTCAGGGGTCCCTTGGCTCTCTGGCTAGCCAGCAGTCTAATATTCTCCTCCACTTACAAGCGCTGAGTGAAACCGTTAACACCTTGCTTGTAACCCCACTTACTTCAGGAGCCTCGGCCGGAGCATCACCCGCAGCCCTGGCAGGCCCCGCGCCTCCCAATCCCGCACCTCGGGAGCCCCGTCTCTCCGAACCACGGTTGTTCGATGGTAACTTCGAGGATTGTGCCACATTCATCATGCAATGTGAGTTGGTTTTTCGTCATCAACCCAGTCGATTCACTTCAAGGGGAGCCCAAGTGGCTTACATGACTAACTTGCTCTCAGGCCGGGCAGCCCAGTGGGTCACTGCCTCCTGGGCAATGGGGGCAGATTTCTGTTTTTCCTACCCAGACTTCGTGGCTGAGCTCCGCAGGGTTTTCCACCACCCAGCCCGTGGCCAGGACCCTGGAGCCCGGTTGGGTACCTTCCGGCAGGGCAGTGGCGGGGTCACCGACTACGTGCTGGAGTTCAGACTGGCGGCAACGGAGAGCGGTTGGAACGATCAAGCACTTCGTCTCACCTTCATGAGGGGGCTCAACGACGCTGTCAGGGACCAGCTCGCGACCCGTGAGGAACCCGAGTCCCTCGAGGACCTGTTCAGCCTCGCCATTCGCATCGACGGACGCCTCCAGGAGAGAAGACGTGAGAGAACCCGACAGGGACCTCCAGAGGTACTCCAGACCCCCCGTACTCATGACGGTACTGCGGGTCACCCTGCTCCCAACACGACTGGTGGCTCTTTTCCCTCCCGTTCGGTGCCCGGGGAGGAACCCATGCAGCTGGGACATTCTCATCTTAGCCAAGCTGAACGGGAGGCGAGGTTCAGGTCCGGCCTTTGCCTCTACTGCGGTCGGGATGGACACCGTATCGCCAACTGCCCCACCCGGCCAAAAGACCAGGCTCGCCGCGACCCCGGGAGATCCTGGTGAGCCGTTTTTCTCGTTCGCAGAGCCATGCACCACCTAGCCGTCTGATGAGCGTCACCCTGGCCTGGGCGGACCAACGGGCCACGGTGGAGGCACTCATTGACTCGGGGGTTGACGAGAGTTTCCTAGACTTCGAGTTTGCTACCCGGTCCAACATTCCACTTGAGGACCATTGGAGGTATTCGCATTGGACCAACACCGCCTGGCTGACATCACTCAACGCACCTGCCCTGTCCTGCTCACCATTGCTGGTAACCACGTTGAGAGACTCCAGTTTTTTATCACCAGATCCCCTCTTGTCCCAGTAGTCCTGGGCCTGCACGAGCCCCACATCGCCTGGTCCTCCGGTACCATCAGGGGGTGGAGCTCCTCCTGTCTTGCCCAGTGTCTTCAGGCGGCGTCCTGTCCCTCGCCCCGGAGATCCGTTTGTGAGCCGCCTCCGGACCTCTCGACCATACCCCCCGAGTACCACGACCTCATGGAGGTTTTCAGTAAGTCCAGGGCTCAGGCCCTTCCGCCTCACCGGCCTTACGACTGTGCCATCGACCTCCGCTCAGGGGCTCCCCTTCCCGGCAGCCGCCTCTACAGTCTGACCGTCCCTGAGAAGGCAGCGATGGATCAATACATCTCTGAGTCCTTGGAAGCAGGACTCATTCGGCCTTCCTCCTCTCCTGTGGCGGCCGGCTTCTTCTTTGTTGGGAAGAAGGACGGAGACCTTCGACCCTGCATCGACTATCGCCAGCTCAACGAGATCACCATTAAGAACAAGTACCCTCTTCCTCTCATGAACTCCACCTTCGAGCCTCTCACCCAGGCTACCGTCTTTACCAAGCTGGACCTCCGGAGTGCCTACCATCTAGTCCGTATCCGAGAGGGCGATGAGTGGAAGACCGCCTTTCTAGACTCCCAGGGGCCACTACGAGTACCTGGTTATGCCGTTCGGCCTCACCAACGCTCCGGCGGTATTCCAGGCGCTCATGAAGGTACATTAAGGTACTATGTGATTAATGCATTCCCCGCCACGCGCTTCGTTCCTTTAACCTGCCGTGTTTGATTGGTGCTTTCCCCGCCACACACTTTTGGAGCAAGTATCAATCTCATCCCACAGCTGTCACAGCTTGTAATTAGCGCCCTTGAAGGTTTTATATGCTCAGAACCCCTTACTATCGGTGTTGGGTCGTTTTGAATTACACCTGCATACACCTGCCTTCCCCATCGCTGTTGCTGTCTTTTTGCTCTCCAGGATCTTTTGTGGAGAACTGCTGTGGAGAACCTGGTTCCCCGTTCGGAGCTACGCCTCGTAATCTGCTCGCTTCTCGCGTTGCGCTCTGGTGAGTTTTTGGAAACTATCTTTTGGATTATCAGTTTTTTGTGTGTTTGGTGAACACCGAAGAGATCCCGTTTTTGTTTGTACTGGACTCACCTAATTTTTGTGTTAGATTGACACTGAAGATACCGTATTGTTTTTTCTCTGGACTCTGCTAACTTGTGTGTGGTACACCGAAGATCAAGTCACTTGGATTTATACTGGATCAGTCACCTCTCTGCCTCTGTGTGTGCGCTGGGCTAACTCTGATTTCTCTCTCTCTCCGTTTCCACCGGGAGTGAAAGCTGGGAGGATCTGCAGAGCCGCTTCAACGCCACTAGCCAATTCCTCACCACTACCTACTGGGAGTATCTGCAGAGCCGCAACTATCTTCACATGCCAGATTCCCCGTTTGTTCGATTGGTCTACTTCATTCCATCTTGTGACTCTGTAAATAAATACGCCCTTGCTTTGGCTAACTCTGAACTTCCTCTCTGTGCCGTTGCGTTTGAGGTCGGTTACAAACCCTAACAATATCTTTTTTTTTACATTTCTATAACCTTTATTTACCCAGGCAAGCAAGTAAGAACAAATTCTGATTTTATTTATTGTCAAAAGTATGCATAATGTTGTGTTAATTCCACAACAAGAGATATGTAATGTTAATTACCTGAAATTATTCCATTTTTTGTGGGGGGAAACCCTGCATATATCGGTATCGGTTGATATCGGTTGATATCGGTATCGGAAATTAAGAGTTGTACAATATCGGTATATCGGTATCGGTAAAAAAGCCAATATCGAGCATCCCTAGTTGGAATAGATTCAGCACCCCTGAAAACCCCTAGTTAGTCACCCCACACATTAATATTTGATTTGAATTTCTTTCATATTTTTCGCCCAAGCCCCCTGAGCTCCTTAACTTTGATTGGCTCTCCAGAATTTTCCCTGAGGATTTGGGCTTGAATAAATTGAGAGGTGTTAGTAGACACCTATAGGAACACTTTGGTGAAGAAAGCTATTGGTAATACATTTTCACAGATGGTCCAAACATCTTGCTAAAATTCCCTAACTATGTCGGGTGATGGGGTCTTAGGGCCAGCCGACATCAAAACCATTGCGCAAGGTTTTGAGGTTATTCAGCTTTTGACCCAGCCGCAGGCAATAACCGCAGGGAGGGCTAGGATGCTGTCGACTCTTGTTCACAGACATCTTTGGTTGGAGCAATCTTCCCTGGAGGAGGAGAGGAGAGTTCTCCTCCTCAGGGCTCCCCTCTCCGTGGATGGACTTTTTGGTCTGTCAACGGAGGCGCAGGCGGTATTTGACCGGGGCCCCACGCTGCTCCACACCGTGCAGCCAGAGGTGAGAGCATGGTCTCGCCAGCGGCTGCGGCGAGACCCCCAACCGGCGGCCATGTGTCCCCCGCCTGGGATAACCTGGAAACAAAGAGAACAGGTTATCACGGTGCCGACAGCCTCTGCGGCCGAGGGATCAGCTGTATTAGATGGGCACGCCCTAAAAAACCGTTGCCATCTAGCTGTGTCTAGCACGCTCTCCGTTCACTCCCCCCGCTACACTACGGGATTCAGGGCTCTGTTGTGTCCCCTCTGGCTGCGGGCTGCGTTCTTCCAGTGAAGCGTAAGCGGCCCCACATATCACTTCTCATGAAGACAGGGGCTGACACCCAGCTGCTAGCTAGGCCTGGGTCTGTCTATGAGGATGCTGTGTATACTGTCAGGAGGCTCCCGCACCACACGTCCTGCGTGTGCGTTTGGTGAGCCTGGTGATGTATCTGATGACGGAGCAGGGTTCTCTGTATCTAAAAAAAATTGTCAGAGGGGGAACCCTAGGCCCAGGAGGTCGCAGCGCGGGTTCCCCCAGCGACGCCATCGCCAGGCCGGGTATTACTACAGGGCTACGGTGTGTAGGGACTCACCCTATCCGGCAGCGTGGGGACCACACACCATGCATGTCCAGCTGCAGAGCAGGCTGTCCCCAGCAAGCTTCGGGAAGATGCTCAGCGGGGGAGCCTCATTCACCAGGGGTGATGATTGCTCCCCCCGCATCAGACCGCCCCTTTCTGTGGGGGTCCCCCCTTGGGTGCGATTGCCTCGTTGGTAGAGTCAGGGTGCGATATCCCGACTCCGCGAGACACTTTGCTTGCGCGGTTGGCGAGACCAGGGTTTGCAATGCACAGCGGGAGGGACCGGGCCACCTATCTACGATTCCTAGCGGACCAGCGCCAGTTCCGAGAGGTGGGTTTGCTGTGAACTAGAAGAAGAGTACTCCTCTTCCCAGTCAACAGGTGGAGTACTTAGGCTTAATTCTAAGCTCAAGGTCTATGAGGGCAACCCTCTCGGAGCGGCGGTGAGAGGATATTCTCGGCGCGCTCGGGAGGATCCGTCCTGGCAGGACGGTTAAGGCGCTGTCCGTGATGCGCCTGCTCGGTATGATGGCATCTGCTCAAACTGTGGTCCCTCTTGGCCTCCTCTTCATGAGGAGGATACAGAGGTGGTTTTTCAGTATGAAAATAGACCCTGTGAGAGGTAAGTGGAAGCAGCTGAAGGTTCCCGTATCAGTACTGGTGGACCTCAACCACTGGGGGGGGCCTGGGGCCCTCACCAGCGGGATCCCCATGGGCAGCAGGCCATCACACGTCACGTCTTCACCTGACGCCTCCCTCACGGGATGGGGGGGGATGTGTCGGACCGACGCAGTAGGGGGCAGCTGGCAAGACCATGCTGCCTGGTCTGCACTACATATCAATGTGTTGGAATTGAAGGCAGTGCTTCTAGTCCTAAAGCAGCTTGGCCACCGTGTGGTGGGCGAGCATGTTTTGATCAGGACGGACAGCACAACGTCGGCGTCGTATATCAATAGACAGGGAGGAGTAGCGGGCGGCGGTTGAACTCTGGCTATGGGCGTCTCTCAATCTGCTCAGCCTGAGGGCTCTCTACATCCCCGGCAGGGAGAATGTGGGTGCAGATGTGATGTCGCGGGGCGGTCCGCACCCGGACGAGTGGGGACTACGTCCAGACATAGTCAGACAGGTCTGGGACCGATTCAGGGGAGGACGCGGTGGACCTGTTTGCAAGCAATCAGTCCTACCAGTGCCCTCTGTGGTTCTCGGTCAGTCGGAAGGACAACCCCTCTCTGGGAGTGGATTCCTTCTCGATGTATCCATGGCCGCCCGGGATTCTGTACGCGTTCCCCCCCATACACCTGATAGTTTAGCTGTTGGAGCGGGTACGTCAGGAGCACAGGACTTTGATCCTTGTCACGCCGGACCGGGGCACAGCTGTGTGGTTCCCGGCTCTGATTCAGCTCTTATTGGCCCCGCCGTGGCCTGTTCCATGGTCACCGCGGGCCCTCTCTCAGGCACGCGGAACACTGTTTCTGCCTCCTGTTCTGGGGCAGCCTCTAATGGTTTGGCTGCTGAAAGGGTGAATCTGGAGGGGATGCGTCTTAACTCTACTGTGGTTAACACCATCCAGACCGTGCTCGCTCTGTCCATGCCCCCTGGACTCGGTTCTGTCCTTTCTCCAGTCTATCCTGGATAGGCTGTCGGCCTCGACAGTGAAGGTATATGCCGCACCTATATCTTCTTGTCATGTGGGCTTTGAGGGCAGAACACTGTTCAGCCACCCTCTCGTGGGACGTTTCCTGCTTGGCGCACGGCTTCTCAAGCCTGTGGAACGTGCTCCGTCTCCGAGCTGGGACCTCCAACTGGTCCTGGAAAGGCTGTTGGGGGCCCCGTTTGAGCCTCTTGAGCAGGCGCCGTTGGATCGACTGTCTTTCAAGACCGCGTTCCTTCTGGCCATCACCTCCGCTAAACGCGTGGGTGAGCTGTGTGCTCTCTCGGTGCGGTCAGAGTGCCTGTCTATTCAGGCCGATAACAGTGCGACTCTGAGGCCTATTCCAGCCTTTGTGCCAAGGAATATCCGGAGCTCTTATCGCTCCAGGGATATTGTGCTCCAGGCGTTTCACCCTCCTCACGCTAGTGAGTTGGAGGCGAGCCTTCACCTGTTGTGTCCTGTCCGTGCGCTGATGGTTTACCTTCGTCGCACGCAGGATCTCAGGGCTACCGATCAACTGTTTGTTCGTTACGGTGGCTCTCACGCGGGTAAGGCGCTGTCCAAGCAATGCCTGTCACATTGGTTATGCGAGGGAATTGCCCTCTGCTACACTTTGGCCGGACAGGTTCCCCCCGCAGCCGTCAGGGGACACTCCACTCATGGAGTGGCGGCCTCCGCTGCCCTGTTTGGGGGGGGCCTCGGTGGAGGACATCTGCACTGCGGCTTCCTGGTCCTCCCTGCGTCCTTTTGTTAGGTTTTACCGGGGGCTCTGTCTCCCAGGCAGTCCTGAGGGCCGGGACCTCTCCTGCTCCCCGCCATTAGGTGGGCTAGCAGGTGTGTGTGGGTGTGGACCACGAAGTGCTCTGTCACACGTGGTCCCGCTTGCACTGTGCGTTCTAGGGTGACTGGTCCCTTTTTCGCACAATGGTTATAGTTGACTGCCTCCCCCCCTCGTTAGGACGGGCGGGTGGATGGGACTCCGCTCCTCCCTGGCAGGGGCTTATGGGCCCTCAGGGGGTGCATTTGACGTGGCCATGCGTCCGCTCTGCCCCTTTGATCTAATTATGGCAGAGCGAGACGCGATGTCAGTATATGAAATATAACGAAGGTTATTCTATAACCCTAGTTATATGAATACTGACTGAGCGTCTCGCTCTTCAGCGCCCTGAGGACCCTTGGATGTTTTTCACGCATGGAATTCAGACTTGGAAGGGCGTGAGCGTGACCACTTCCTGTGTTTTGAAGGAACACACAGGAGTAGGCGTGGTCACGTGCAAGTGACGTGCATGTGTCAACTTTTTCACGTGCACAATAGGTGCATGGAGACAATATCTCATTATGGCAGAGCGAGACGCTCAGTCAGTATTCATATAACTAGGGTTATAGAATAACCTTCGTTATGAATTATAACCCTATCAGTAATACAGTATGAGATATAATGAAGGTTATGAATTATAACCCTATAATCTTGTTCTTACTCCCTGTTGTCCCTAGTTTATTTTTATGTGAAAAAACGCTTTGAGAGGGAGATTAGCGGCTACCACACCTTAGCGGCATTCCTGCTTACCGTATATGCAAGGCAAAGGGGAATGGTCCTGGTCAGTGATAGGTGCATTGAGTGAAGTTCTTTCAGGGAGAGCCTGTAGGCGCAAGGTGCAGTACAATAGGTGAAGCAGGATGCTTTGCCAGCATTAATATAACTAGGGTTGTAATTCATAACCTTTGTTCTGTTCCATAGATAGATGGTGTGTGCTCATCCTATCTCTCAGCAGACCTGCCATTTCGGGTGAGTGCTGTTGTACTAATGAAACAAGCTGCTGAAACAAGCTGGTTTGATTGCACTGGGCTCTCTTCTGTCGCTTTTGTGTTTATACACTTGTTTGAATGTTTAGGATGTATTTACTACTTCTAAATGTGTCATTCTTCTCTCTGGTTGTTATTGCAGGTATTGGATATCTTAGGAGAACTGTGTGTCTTGATGTTTGTACAGAGATCCAAGGTACATCATAATTTATGTTTTGTAATTTTACACATCAGAACTGGTGTCTGTATACATGTTCATGTTCAAGTTCTTTATTGTCAAATACACAACAATACAGGGGCATTGCCGGTAATGACATGTTTGTGTTTCAAGCTCATACACAACAGTGCACAATTAAGAAACAACAACAATGAATAATGGTAACAATAAGTCATTTTGATGAGTCAGTGTCACTATCGTCATAAAAACTTTTAAAAATGGCTTCCCCTTTTACCACCGGGAGACACATTTGTTGTGTTATCTCCTAGTGGTGAACTTCTTCCTTGAGGTTGCAACCCATCATCATATTATCATTCTATGGTGATTTCAAGGTTTTTATGTAATAAGGGTTTGGTCACCGATGCTGGAAGTAAACAATGACTTGAGTGTTGACCAGGACCAACATTTGAACTGTTTCATCTGTTAACAGAACTCGCTTTAGGGCGTCAATAATGTGGTAAAGAGACATGGATTCTATCTTGTGCCTGAACTGGCTTGGCTTCTTTTATTCACACATGAGCAATAGTTATACAACACTCGATGACTCTACTCTCTTTGAGAGCCGTTGGAGGAGAGAAAGAAAGTGGTGGGGACCTTCACTTTTATAGTCACCCCTAAGGTAGAATACCTGGGTAGCTACGCCCAGAGCGCCCTCCAGTGGAGACAGATATATATGCACCAATGACAATCTCTGGTGGAGACAATGATCTACACAGGTAAACAGCTACAAGTGTAAACAGTCATATGTACAGTTGGACAGTCACTAACAGCCCTGTAACTGAGGGGTTACCAAACCCTGACTGTATTAAAGATTGTGATAGATTAAACCACTACTACATATTATTATTATTACTTGCCAGACAGTACAGTTATTATGGCAGACACTCAATAGACGGCACGGTGACAAAGAGATATCATTTACAGTATTTTATTATTAAGCAGATATACAACTGATAATTACTGGGTCGCTCTTTTATGGCGAATGATATTAGAATGTCAGAGTATCAAAGTCAGTGGGAATGAATAATTCCTAGGCTAAGGATACTAGACCGGGACGCTGCATGGCGTGAGATGGCGATATAGGGGGGCAAACGAGGGTATAGCTGGAGACTGGTGATTTCCTCCCACAGAGTTGTAAGCTCCAGAGGAATGAAGAATAGACGGATACTCAGGCTGGTCACTTGAAGAAAAGGGGTTCTCATACGGATCCGGTCCTTGTAATCCAAGTGCTCAGTAGCAATGATGATAGCCAGCCAGCTTCGTCCTCGAAGCTAGCCCGATGTAGATCTTCAGGGTAGTTAAATCCAAACGACAATGGTATTAACGATGCTCTTCTCCACGGTACTACGTTTCCACAAGTCACTATAATACACCAATAATGGTTCTACAATATCAAAGTAGTATCTAAGGAGCTACTAGTTATCCGTAACGATACGCCGCGGTAGGTTCCAATGCTCACATGTCCAATAGTTCTGCTGCTAGGTTCACCTCGTGTTCTGATACTAATTACGTTAAGTCCACACACACTTGCTAAGGTTCACACTAGTTACTAAACGAACGAACTGCTTGTTACTGCTGCACACCGAACGAACTGCGTTAACGTTAGATTCACTAAATGACGAACTCTTCACTTCACGTTAGGTTAGGTCGAACTGCTGTAATGACGGACTGCTGCTGTTTGCGCCTTCCACAATATATATACTTAGAGTGCTTTCTAGGGCGCAACCGAATCTCTTGTCCGGAATCAATGCGCTGGCCAAGGGCATGTCTCAACTTGTCCAGACTCATCTTTGAACTTGTCTGAAGGGCGCGATTCTTGGCGCCGCCAGTGTCAAGGGCGTTATCCAATGAGGAAAGCGAATAATGCTATGATTCAAACGGAAGCTTAAAGGGATATAGCTTATATATATAAATAATATACAAGTTATATAAAACAATAAAACGTAGATTCTCAGGGTTAATCTGGCCCTTCAGAACAGCCGCCTCCTAATTAGTCCGCACCTAATTAGTAAAGGGGCACAGATTAATATTAGTGTTCAGTCAACTTCTCTGTACTTTGTTATGAGGAGTTGGGACAATCTACAAAGTCAGTGGGTCATGGTCGTCGTCAGGGGAGTCAGGGATCTCCGGCAGCTCTATCAACTTAGCTACAGGTCGGGTGTAAGTCCGCCCTTGGACGATGACTTCTGCCGCTCTGACCTTCCCATCTGCACCAGTAATCACTCTGCTCACACGGCCGGCCGGCCACGTAGCTCGGGGTAGTGACTGGTCTATTATCATGACGACTGTGTCCACCTTCAGGTTGTCCCTGTCCTTTACCCACTTCTGACGGGCTGGAAGGGATGGTAGGTAGCGTAGGAGGAAGCGGGCCCAAGACTGGCCGATCTGTGCTTGGTTGTGTCTCCACATCCTCCGTCCGTTCCTGTCGTCCTGTCTGTACACCGTCTGAGGAGGGGCCGGGTCCGGCCGCCCCATCAAGAGGTAGTTTGGGGTGATGGATTCGAGGTCAGCTACGTCGATTGGAGCGTAGCTGAGGGGGGTGGAGTTCGGAACTCCCTCTTCTTGAGCCCACGGTTCTCTCACAGGCATCTTCGTCCGCTTCAAGAGTGGGGTTGCGTGTCTGAACACTCCGTCGACCTTGACTCTCGTAGTCTTTTGATCTAGTAGAGCGATGGCGTACTTGTCCTCTTTGGGCCGAACCATCTTGCATTCGGTCTTGAATGGCATCGCGTCTAATGTCCATAGCCTCTCAACGGGCTGTAAGAGAGTGTTGTCTGTGTCGCTCACCTTGGTGTAAAGGCCTTGGTCGTTGGTTGGCTGGCAGGTCCGTAGAGGGGGCCCTGGAGCGTCCACCCCAGTCGGGTCTTAACCGCGGCTGGGCATCCTTTGGGTCCGATGTGGGCCGCCTTGGTTGGGACAATGAGGTCTGCGTGGTCGGAGCCAATGAGTAGGGTCGGCGTAGCTCCGCTGATGAGCGGTATGGGCAGTAGGCGTAGGTGATCGTACTTCTCCATCAGCTGTGGGATGGGGTAATCGTAGCTCGACAGACCTATGTCGTAGCTCATGAGCGCCTTGTTGATGCTGTACCGCTTCTCAGGGTGGTCGATCGCTGCTTTGGTGAACGAGACGTTTTCACCTTTTATTGTCTTTAAGTCTCGACTCATGGTACGGAGGGTCATCGTCTCCTCTGGGCCCCGCAGGTCCAACTGGGTCGCGGCGGAGGCGAGGAGGAGTGTCTTCTCTGACCTGTCGTCGAGGACGGCGTAGGTGTCGAGTACCTTGTCTCCGTGGCTGAGGAGTACTCGTACCACCTTGATGAGCACTCGGGGGCTCCCACTATACGCGGGTCGATGTGGAGCACTTCTGTTGGTGAGTTGCCTTGTAGGGCTAATCTTGTCTTGTGGACCTTGCGCAGTGATTCGCAGTAAGCGGCGTCATGCGTGTTAGCCTTAAGCCGCTGATCCATTTCGGCTGGGGTCAGTTTCTTGTGGTCGTCGCACTGTGACAGCCAGTGTCCGCCGTGGCAGTAAAAACATGTGATCTTCCATTCCTCTTTGGCGGGGGGGTTGTGACGCGTCTGTGGTGACACCGACTCGGCCTGGTACATCACTGTGATGGGCCTACTTTGGTCTCCTGGTGGGCGCTTGTTGCTCTCGTGTAGTACTTCTAGTTGGGCGCCGTCACACTTGCCGCACCTTTTCTTGAGGCGGCACTCGGCTGCCATGTGGCCGCGCGCGCAGCGGAAGCAGCGGCGGTTATCCTTAAGCCACTGACTTATTTCGGCTGTAGTCAGTCCTTTGAAGGCGTCGCACTGTGACAGCCAGTGTTCACTGTCACAGTACTGACAGGCAGCCTTCCATTTCTCCTTGGCGTGGGGGTTGTGACTCGTCTGCCGTGACACCGCCTCGGCCTGGTGCATCACAGTGACGGGCCTGCCGTTGTCTTTAAACCTTCTCTGTCCATCTTTAGGGTTAGAGCCGCCCCACGCGAAGGTGTCGATCCGTAGGCTGCTGACCTCTCTGGCTAGGAAGTCAGCAAGGTCTAGGAGTGATTGTTCTGGGCCGTGGGGGTCACGGTGATCTCTTTGCCACCGAAAACGTTCTTGGCGGGCTGGGGGGAGCTTCTCTAATATCCGCTCCACGTTGGAGTTGGCGTATAACTCGTACATCCCCTTCTCCTTTTGTGACCCGAGCATCCCTACCAGGGATTGTACTTTAATGGATAGGTCATCCAGGGCTCTATTGTCTTTAGCTGGGGGGAGGCGTTCAATCTCCCGTATCTCTTGAATTACATAGTCCCATGTACGTCCATAACGCGCGTCGAGGGCCACCAGGGCGTCAGAGTAGGGGGTCCTTGAATTAGAATATGCCAGCGCTATGTTGTGCGCTCTGGGTACTTTAAGGTGCTTGAGGAGGATGGCATATTTGTAGGACTCGTCCTGTACTCCGGACATAATGGTCTCTAAACACATGCGCAGTTCGGTATACTGCGCTCTGTCTTCACGCGTAAAGTCTGGGAATGTGGGTGTCCCAATGTAAGATGCCATGGATGGCTGTGACACTGATGCGCGTAGGGGGAGAGGCCTCCTTGGCGAGTCTCCCCGTACGTGGGGTTGTGGGTTCGTGCTGGGTGGGAACCAGAGGCCGGGCCCCCAGGTACTGCTCCTCGGTGCTGTCTGTTGCTCAAACTCACCCCTGGGACGGGTTGGGGGTTCGTAACGCAGCGTGTCGGGGCTGAGATCGGGGCTGCACTGTTCCTCCTGGTCTGAGATGGGTTCGTGCGTGTGGGCTTTATGTCCTCCCTCGTCCTCCGCTAGGCTTTGTAGTCGCTTGGTTAGTTTCTCGGCGACGTAAGCAGGTTCTTCCCGTTGGCTGGGTCCCGTGTAGATTGGTCGGGGAGGAGAAGGTGCCCTCGACCCGTGTCGTGATGATCTCCGGGAGCTCCGGGTGGAGGAGTGGGGAGTCACCCTCTGGAGCGCTTGCTCCATCATTTGCGCCTGCAGACGGTCTCGTTCCGCCTCGCGCTGGGCATTGGCTGCGTCGCGCTGTGCCTCTCGTTGCGCATTGGCGCGGTCTCGCTGGATGTTTTCTTCAGCCTGGAGGCGCCTCTCTTCCAGTCTGGTATGTTCACGCTCACTCTGTAGGCGGTTACGCTCACTCTCTTGTTGCGCTTGGAGACGTTCGCGCTCACCCTGGAGGCGGTCTCTTTCGGTTGAAGCTGTCAGCGTGGCGATCAAGACTTGCGCTAGCCTCTGGTCGGCCTCGCTTGGAGATGACGCTGATGATGGTGATCTGGAGTTGACAGGGCTTGGCGTTGACCTGTTCTCTTTACGCGCTCCGAGGTCCATCTCGAGGGCGCTGTTTATTATCTTCTCCCGCGCTCCGAGGTCCATCTCGGAGACGCGGTACTCTTTTCTTTGGTGCGCGCCGAGGTCCATCTCGGGGCCGCGCTCGTTATCCTCTTGCACTCCGAGGTCCATCTCGGGTGCGCGTTCTGTACCTTCTTGCGCTCCGAGGTCCATCTCGGATGAGCGGTCTTTATCTTCTGGCGCTCCGAGGTCCATCTCGGTGGCGCTGTGGTCGTTGGGCATAGTCAAGTCATGTCCCGCTTGTCCCCCCCCGTGAGCTAAGTCAGTTTCGCTTAAACCAGCTTGGGTCTCTACTAGTGGGGCCGACAAGTCGATAAGGTTGGGCATACTTAAGCTATTAATTTAATCCGTGCTTAACGTCTTTTTAGATAAGCTAGGAGGTAGAACGACAGCGTAGTCCTCCAAGTGTGGAAGGGGCTGACGTTGGCGCCTAGGGCGCGCTAGTTTGGGAGAGCCGTTTGGAGAGTGTCCGCCGCTGGCCATATTACTATTAATATGATTAGTATTACTGATACCCTCCGGCTCGAAGGACCAATTGTAACTGAGGGGTTACAAAACCCTGACTGTATTAAAGATTGTGATAGATTAAACCACTACTACATATTATTATTATTACTTGCCAGATAGTACAGTTATTATGGCAGACACTCAATAGACGGCACGGTGACAAAGAGATATCATTTACAGTATTTTATTATTAAGCAGATATACAACTGATAATTACTGGGTCGCTCTTTTATGGCGAATGATATTAGAATGTCAGAGTATCAAAGTCAGTGGGAATGAATAATTCCTAGGCTAAGGATACTAGACCGGGATGCTGCATGGCGTGAGATGGCGATATAGGGGGGCAAACGAGGGTATAGCTGGAGACTGGTGATTTCCTCCCACAGAGTTGTAAGCTCCAGAGGAATGAAGAATAGACGGATACTCAGGCTGGTCACTTGAAGAAAAGGGGTTCTCATACGGATCCGGTCCTTGTAATCCAAGTGCTCGGTAGCAGGGTAATAGCTGTAATCCAATGCCCGATAGCAATGATGATAGCCAGCCAGCTTCGTCCTCGAAGCTAGCCCGATGTAGATCTTCAGGGTAGTTAAATCCAAACGACAATGGTATTAACGATGCTCTTCTCCACGGTACTACGTTTCCACAAGTCACTATAATCCACCAATAATGGTTCTACAATATCAAAGTAGTATCTAAGGAGCTACTAGTTATCCGTAACGATACGCCGCGGTAGGTTCCAATGCTCACATGTCCAATAGTTCTGCTGCTAGGTTCACCTCGTGTTCTGATACTAATTACGTTAAGTCCACACACACTTGCTAAGGTTCACACTAGTTACTAAACGAACGAACTGCTTGTTACTGCTGCACACCGAACGAACTGCGTTAACGTTAGATTCACTAAATGATGAACTCTTCACCTCACGTTAGGTTAGGTCAAACTGCTGTAATGACGGACTGCTGCTGTTTGCGCCTTCCACAATATATATACTTAGAGTGCTTTCTAGGGCGCAACCGAATCTCTTGTCCGGAATCAATGTGCTGGCCAAGGGCATGTCTCAACTTGTCCAGACTCGTCTTTGAACTTGTCTGAGGGGCGCGATTCTTGGCGCCGCCAGTGTCAAGGGCGTTATCCAATGAGGAAAGCGAATAATGCTATGATTCAAACGGAAGCTTAAAGGGATATAGCTTATATATATAAATAATATACAAGTTATATAAAACAATAAAACGTAGATTCTCAGGGTTAATCTGGCCCTTCAGAACAAGCCCCATACAGAGTCTCTTATCTCAACACTCCCACTTGTTAGTGCACTGGCTGACTTCTGGGGAAAACATCTTTGACAAAGGAAATAATATATATAAACTCAAAAACATTCATAGGGTATGGCATTCAATATCTTCACATTAAACATGACCCTTGCAAATCACATCAGTTTTAATTGTAAACAGGTCCCTTCACAGTATCTATTACCCTGTTGTCCGTTGTACAGTAAACCGGTGTCATTCTTTCTTATCCAATGGCATACCTGATGAGAGGATATTATTAACTAATGACATGTTTACATCTATATTGACACCTCGGGTTCCTAATAACCACAATGGTTCCCTGGTTGCCCTTATGAACAACAGTTTCCATATATACACAATGTTTATAATTTTAAATGGTTTAGACAGAACGCCCATTCTACAAAAACACCAGATTTGGTAGAGAGGATATATTTCAATTACCTACTACATCTTGAACAATGTATTCATAACCTTATCTCCATCACTTCTAACAGTTGCTCTAGATAAACACATTTTATTGTCATAGCTAGAGATATATACTCAGCTTCACACGCTGACAGTATCTTTGTAGGCTCTAAGCCTTTAAGCTCTTGCTGTCCATCTGCAGCACCTCTGGGGTGGGGCGGCGTGGCTCAGGGGTAGAGCGGGGCGTCCAATGATTGAAGGGTTGGTGGTTCGAATCCCGCTCAACCCCATGTCCATCCCATTGCCGTTGTGTCCTTGGGCAAGACACTTAACCTACTTGCCTCGTATGAATGTGTATGCATGTGAATGAATGTTGGTGGTGGTCGGAGGGGCCGTAGGCGTTGATTATTCGCCACGCTTCCGTGAGTCTGCCTCAGGGCAGCTCTGGCTGCAATTGTAGCTTACCACCACCGGTATGACTGTGTATGAACGAATAATGGACTCTGTGAAGCGCTCTGAGTCAGAGCAACAGTCAGTCAGAGAAGAGCGCTATATAAATCCAATCCATTATTATTATTATTGGGGTAACGGAAAAACATATTTGATGTAGTTCAATGATTCTCTGTGGGATCAACAAAAAGGATACTATGACATCCTTACTCACTATAGAACATAGGTCACGGCGAGTACAGGCTGTCCAATAGAATGAAGTTACCCACAGTTTATCTATACATTTTCACTTCAGTCAAACAAAACAAAAAAAACATCTCAGGACCTTTTCCACCATATCTCTTCTGGGATATCTTTTACACAATTGGCGGACTGGTCTAAGTCCATACCTATAAAATGGTTTAACCTGTCTATGTCTTTCTTTTTGTGGTCTGGAGCGATGATAAGATCCTCCACTTCTGTATTTTTAAACATAAATCACCTCTGTACTTTAACATTGTAAAACACCCACCTTTGTACTTGAACATGGGGTTAAGCATATAATCCATTTCAGCATTTTAAACCTGATAACTCATCCACCTCTGTACTTAAACATGTGATCAAATATATGGCTCAATTCTTCAGCATTCAATACATTTTCTATGAACCATACTTTGTATTTACCGTGGTCTTCAATACCTTCCTGGGTTGAATACATCCATTTTTCCCTCCCACTGTATGTATGAACATTGTGGCCTCTTTAAAGGTCGGGTCTACCCCACTGACTACCCTGTAGGCAGTGTAGTAGTGCTCAACAGGGATAGGTGTATTGTCCTCTTCGTCACTCCCTTCCCGGGTATAGCCTGTCAGACGTTCTGGGGGTCTGTGTCCCCTTTTGGAATACCTCCCACTGCTTGAGGCGCTTGACGTCACCCTCAGGTGCTTCTCGTCATCGCCCCCTGGGGGTTGCTGACTGTCTGTCTGCATAACTGTACTGGGTACACTGGGGTGTTGTGTTTCTATTTCTACACACCTTGATCTGGAGTCCAGCTCTGGCTCCTCTGTCTGTGCCTCGTCCTCACAGGTTGCCTTTGTGGCAAACTTGACTAGCATGTGTTTCTGCACTGTCCCTTTACCGGGATGATAAACTAGGAGAGCAGGACTTCCTCTATAGTGTCCTACAAAAAATCCTTTAACATCCTTGGACTTGGGTTTTCCCTTGTCCTGCAGGTACACATAACACACTGATCCAAATCGGTGCATTCTGGCTAGATTACACTTCTTTCCTGTCAGCGCTGTATATGGAGTGGTGCCCGAGTGCTTATTAAAGCACCTGTTTCTGGTGTAAGCGGCTTCTTGTACCGCATAATGCCACAGGCTCCTTGGTAAGTTACTATCTGCTAGCTTGCATCTAGCTATTTCGGAAAGGGAGTGCCATTCCCTCTCTGCCACCCTGCTCTGGTGTGTGTGGTATGGATGTGACGTCTCGTGTCTTATCTTATACCTTCCCAACAGTGATTGGAACTCTCTGTTTGTGAACTCGGTTTCGTGGCCGGACCTCAAACATTTTACTGTACCATAAGGAGCTACGTCTGCCAGGAATTTTTCCGTGGCCTGGAGTATGTCACTCTTTTCTTTGATAAAGTAAACAAACGTTGCCCCTGTACGTCTGTAAAAGACTGTACTTATCCAAAACCTCCCATGGACTCGTTGCTTACTGGGCCGACTAGGTCCATGTCAACTAGTGCGAGTGGTACCCCCACTCTGTCTGTGAGATTTCTGTATCTCGGTTGGGTAAACTTTCCCGTTTTGCACATTGCACAATTTGTCAGGTCTACGCTCCCCCTCAATGTGCATACCCTCTGATATTGCTTGCAGTTTCAGTAAATCCTCGTAATTACAATGACCCATAATCTCGTGCCATGTCTGAATATCGTGACTGGCCGTCCCGTTATATGCATCATCATTATCGTTACACTGGTCGTAGTCATTACACTCCGTTTTCAGATAAAATACTTTCTGGTACATCTTTATGTCAAACCGGGTACCGTCAGGTTCTACAAGAAACTTTTTACCTTTATCGAAGGAAACCTTGGCGCCGCTTGCAGACGCACCTGTGTCCACAATCAGTCTCCTTCTCGGGGGCCCGTTGCATCTGGGCCCGGCCCGGCGATGTCCGCTGTCCTCGCTCCAAAAGCGCAGTCTTTTTGTCCCGTTATCCTCCGGGCGTCGTCTCGACTCGCCTCGTGTCGATTGTCGCCGTCATCGATTCTCCGGGCGGCATCTCGATTCATCTCACGTCGATGGTCGCCGCTGTCGTCATCCTGTCCACAGCTGTTATCTTGTCCGTAGTCGCCATTCCGTCCGTGGCTTTCGACTCGTCTGCAACCGCCATTTTGTTCGTGGCTTTCGTCTCGCTGGTGACCACCATCTTGTCCATGCGCGTATCGTGCGTTCTGGTTGTGTTTCTTCATGCACGCTCTGTCTGTGTGCCCCGTGGATTTGCAGAAGCTACACCAGACAGCCTTTGTGCATTCGTTTCTCCGATGGCCTTTATCACCGCATTGCCAACCCGCCAGGTCCGTCGTAGTCCTGGTTCTCTCTCTTGGCGTCTCTCGAGCCTTTAGCACCCTCTCCCCCTCCTCCACGGCGGCTGGGTGGGTGTCTTCTGAGGCCTCGAAGTTCCTTAGCTTAGCCTTGAACTGTCCCAAAGTAATGTCCGTTGAACCGTGTGCTATCAGGAGTGTGAACGGTTTGTACAGCTCCGGTAGTCCTCTCATTATCATCGCCATCATTAGCCCATCACTCTGTGCTTCTCCGGCATTCCTCAATGGCGCCGTGATTTGCTCCGCTCTGTTGACGTATTCGGTCACTGTTTCGGCGGTCCCCTTCCTCAGGCCCGTTAGTGCGGTGTAGAGGGCCACGACTCTGGGTCTTCCTCGCCCAATGAAATGTTCTCTCAGTACCGCCAGGCTTTCTCTGCCTCTGTCTTTAGTGTCGCGGAATATCAGCCCCAGGCTGGTGTTGTCAAGCATCTGCGCTAACTCACAGTACGCATTGGCATTCCGCTGGTCATCCAGGGCTCGCTGTTCCGCTGTTAGTTCTCCGGTGGGGGCTCCCAGGATTGTCTCCTTCAGTCCCGCTTTGTGCATGCAGCATAGCATGCGCTCTTCCCAGAGTTCGTAGTTCTCTGCTTTCCCAGTGAATGTCGGTCACTTGTCTCTTCTTTTGTTTTCCATCCTCTTCGTTAATGATATGCTTAGCTTTTTACTCTGGTCGGCCTAGCGACTAGCCACGCGGTGCTCCCGGTGCTATCCTAGCCTTTAACTTCAGCTAAGCTTACTACAGTACCTCCACTATTTCGCCCCGGCGTTATCTGGGCCCATAACCTGTTAACAGAACTCGCTTTAGGGCGTCAATAATGTGGTCAAGAGACATGGATTCTATCTTGTGCCTGAACTGGCTTGGCTTCTTTTATTCACACATGAGCAATAGTTATACAACACTCTACTCTCTTTGAGAGCCGTTGGAGGAGAGAAAGAAAGGGGTGGGGACCTTCCATTTTATAGTCACCCCTAAGGTAGAATACCTGGGTAGCTACGCCCAGAGCGCCCTCCAGTGGAGACAGATATATATGCACCAATGACAATCTCTGGTGGAGACAATGATCTACACAGGTAAACAGCTACAAGTGTAAAAAGTCATATGTACAGTTGGACAGTCACTAACAGCCCCATACAGAGTCTCTTATCTCAACATCATCCATTTAAAAATAATCTGTCATAAGTCATACATAGTGTAGCCGGTACAACGCTGTACCTGCCAAACACTTCGACCATGCCTTGAGTGGGAGTCGAACCCCGGGCGTCCGCACTGCGGGCAACATCACAAACCGCTGCGCCAAGAAAGGAATTCCTCTCTAAGCGCTCAGTTTGGATGCCTCTGGGGAGTGAGTTTTACTTCTATGTACCGTAGTCACACTATCGCGGTACATATCCGTTACATTCACCCCCCCCTAAACTCACACCACTCAGGCATCAGGGTCAAACGGCACCACTGTAGCCGGTACAACGCTGTACCTGCCAAACACTTTGACCATGCCTTGAGTGGGAGTCGAACCCCGGGCGTCCGCACTGCGGGCAACATCACAAACCGCTGCGCCAAGAAAGGAATTCCTCTCTAAGCGCTCAGTTTGGATGCCTCTGGGGAGTGAGTTTTACTTCTATGTACCGTAGTCACACTATCGCGGTACATATCCGTTACAATAGCACGAGTCCCCTCCGATACTCGAGGTAACAGCAGTCGCATATTTTCACCTGCGAGGCGTGATCTTTCAGCATCAGGGGTCTGCGCTTTGGAGGGGCGCCGCCCCCATCGCTTCCTGATTCTACTGCGCAGGCGCACCAACCGACCTGTAGGAGTCGCTGTCCACAAGGCCCGATCCCCACCCATCAGTTTCCCACCCCCTAATACTGCCAATGTGTATTAGTACGGCCGACCAGCTAAACTGAAAGCAATGTGGAGCGCTGGGCTCGAACAGGCGAACCCAGCGTCTCCAGTATTCGTGGTGAGCGCCTTGCCCACTGCACCACGTAGCCGCCCGTAGGAGTATAGTCTTATACCTCTTTTTAGGTGCTGGATTCCACCGGGATGGCTTGGACTTTTGTTAACTGAACATTCTAACGATGATATAATGATTGCCCCTGGTCGTTAAAAGCAAGAGTTGCTAGAACTCTTTAGAAAACGCGCCAAAAAGCCTAGAATGATAAGACCAGGATGATAAACCATCCTCAACATTCTCAAGGACAAAGTTCAGTACTGTGAGAAAATGCTACTCCTTACAACATGATTTGTCTCCAAGTGATGAAGGGGAAGCCATTCTTTAAAGACAATAATTTTGTATTCATTTTATAATTCTAGCGAGAATCTCATTCCACTGTATGGCATCGGCTGTAATCCAATCCCTATTCTAAGCACTCACTAAGCACCAAGTATGCAGAGGTAGTTCCATTACTGTGTGCTTCCTAGTATGCACTAGCTAGACTACCTGACAAAATAAGCATAAAATAACAGCACATTATAGATTAATTGTACAAGATAAGAGATTTTGAATAATAACACAAGAACAAACAAACCGACATAACACACTCATGAGTATGGTATGTGAGTGAGCATGGTAGTATATATAATGGATTACAGCTATTGATGCTATGGAATGGTTACATATACATTATTATGACATCACAAAATTGTGTTTTCTTTTCAGGAACTGAAAGTTTGGGAAAACAATAAAAGGGTATGTGTGAATCATTCTGATTGAATAATTAACTCTTTGATGGTCGCTAGAAGAAAATAGATTGGACCAGTGTAGTGCCATGTCATGAGATTACACCTGTTGACAAATCTGTTTGTTTGTGTTATGTTGATGTGTGTGTTATGCCTGTTTGTATGTATGTCATTTTATATATTTGTGTGTGTATTTGTACTGTATGTAATGTATATATATGTGTGTGTGTGTGTGTGTGTGTGTTTTGTATGGTACGTACAGTTTTTATTTCATTATACTAAACCACATGGTGCTGGCTTATCAGACAGTATGGTAAGTTAGTTGAAAGCTGGGTTTACACTGCTATGTTGCTTGACACAAAAGAGCACTTTGTATTTATTTTCTTTCAATTGCCACTTGCACTTTTTCCTTGTGTTGTACTTTTTAAAGGCCCAATCCGTAATCCAAATGTAAACAATTGAATAGCTCCACCACCAAAAAAAGAAAACAATATATTTGTTTTCATTCTCTAGTTGATTGGCTGGGCCCTTAATTGTATTTGCTGTATTTATATATATATTTGTGTACATTATTTACATTTATTATAATATCACAATCACAGGGTGCCAATCTTCCATAGTGCTGCTTTAATGTAAGAAAAGCTTATTTTCCATCTACAGGTATAAGTCAAACTCTTCTAGAATACTATGTGAATATAAATGTGTACAAATAAATTCCGGATTGGGTCTAGCAAACAATGTATTGAAAACAGCACTCCATTAGAGCCAATACATTTTAGGCATGAAACAGAGTTACTTACAGAAGCCACTTTGCTACACCCTGATTACCCATGTGTGTATGCATGTGTGCACACACACGCACGCACGCACGCACACACACACACACACACACACACACACACACACACACACACACACACACACACACACACACACACACACACGCACACACGCATGCACGCACGCACACACACACTAAAACTCTAACCTGACCAAAAATAAAAGTTAGACTTATGCCAAGTTATAACCAAAAAATACCAATAAATGGGCTTAGCGCCAACACTTTTCACCTGACAGCATATACAAACAGAGTGACAGCTCACAGATAGACCAAGGCTGGTGTTAGCTGCCGGCAAGCAGCGTAGCACTGGATAATGGACACCCCTGCCCTCAGTGCTCAAATACTCTTTTGTGTTGCACGTTAGAGTTGCTCTCATAATAGGCAGCAGGCTATGGTTCCACTATTGTCTTTGTTTTTTTAATTAGGGATAGATACATAAACATTGACTATTCAACATAGTCTGGTACCACACATCATAACATTTATAGCACATTAGCTAATTTGCAATGTTTGATGAAGGTTAGATCGAAATGTAGTATTGTGAATAGTTGAAACTGTATGTGGGACCTTTTCTCTTCTGATGTGAGGAAAATACAGACAGAACATACAGACAAAAGAAAGGAGACTTCTGTTCACATTTGGCCTGTAGTATGTCAAATAACTCCAATAATAATGTTCTCTTCCAAGTCATTGCAAAGAACATTTATTATTAAAGGCACTTGACTGTGCAATGTTTATCATTATTGTTTCTTATTGAGTTATCTGAAACCTTGGGAATATACCCAAGATTTTTAGTGGGACATGAATGAATATTCTTTTCTTTTCTGTCTTTATTTTTTATTTATACATTTCATGGTCCAAGCAATTCCCTATTTATTCCAGTTTTATCTCACAATAATAGCTTATTATTGTAATACCTTATGTAATACCTCTGTAAGTTTGCCAAGGTATATTCCCATTTGTTTAATACGTAGCACTAGCAATATTTCCGTTGAGAAGCTCTATTATTTAGCAATCCACCATGACCTGCATGTGATTGCATGTGAACATCGAAACAAAATCGCTCAATGAACAATGGGTTGCACTGAGGACACACTTGTATTATATTTCTGTGCGTGTGTGTTTATTTGTGTGAGACTGAGATCACGTGTGTGTGTGTGTCACTATGTGTGTGTGTGTGTGACTGAGAGAGCATTTGCGTGTGTGTGTGTGACACACTGTGTGTGTGCGTGTGTGTGTGTGACTGAGATTTTGCGTATGTCTATTATGTGCATACGTACAAAGCTCACGTGCTTTTAGATGAGTGGCGTGTGAAATCTGTGTAGTCCTCTTTGCAAACCCTGCTCTCTCTGTCTCTCTCTCTTTCTCTGTCTCTCTCTCTTTCTCTCTGTCTCTCTTTCTCGCTGTCTCTGTCACTGTATTTTTGTCTCTCTGGCTCTCTCTCTGGCTCTGGGGGCATTGTTCATGGATATCATGTTTCTTCGTGTCTGGCCATGGACGTTGTGTTTGTCTGTGTGTGTCTGTTAGTCCCCTGTGTTGTTACACCATCTCCTACAGCTTGTTCCTCAGCTCCATACCAGAAGAGTGAGAGGAATCTCAGTGCGCATATGTATAGTCTACATGTTTCAGTTCTACATTCATTCTTGTCATTATCAAGGTGACATTATTATCTCATATAGACATTGATTGATGTAACAAAGCCACCGTAACCCAGTGTGCTTTGTTATGTGGCGTACGTACATAGAAATTTATGCAATCAATGGTACTTAAATACAATTTACTTTTTATTTGTATGCAAATTGTACTGAGGGCAAATGTGTAAAGTCATTATTGTTATGGTTTGTGTTGTCGAGGACCCAATTGCTGAACAGAACGAGGAGAGAATAGGCAGAACGAGACGTGGAGCCAGGGGTGAAGTCAAAATATAGAGCTTTACTGAAGTGCAGCAACAAAACAGGCACAAACAAGGAATCTCTCAAAACAGAGCACAGCAAAGGCTGGCAGAGAGCAAGTACAAAAAAGTTCAACAAAAACCTCTGCAAAAGCAGGCAGGGAAAAAGGGTACAAACTAATCTACAAATGAAACACTAACTAAACGAGACGAACTGTACACGAAAACAAAGAAGGTAACACAAACTGAAAACTAGACTTACTGAGAAACAAAAGGTCAAGGAACACGAACGGGAGCCAGGAACACGAGGGCAAGACGAATAGCAAAGCATGTATCATGAAACATCAAACATCAAACAGCAGTAGCAAACAATGAACCGACACAAGGAAGGGGGCAGACAAGACAGATATACACAGACTAATTGACACATGAGGGTAGGGCTGGGCGATATGGCCAAAAACGTTATCGCGATGAAATTATTAAATTATTTTCATATAACTCGATATCGATAATTATCGTCGATATAATGTCTGTCAAGTTTAATTAACTTCTTATGCCCGGCGCCGATGGACGGGCTATTAATAGCATAGATATATATAATAGACTTGTTTTGCTGCTGCGAATGTTGATGTCGTCATCAGTCCGCGCACGTTAGCAGTTAGCCGACAAGCGGAGTATCTCATGACAGACAATGTACTAAATATTACCCTAAAATACTCTCTTCCGCCCCAATATATTGAAACGACGTCCACTGTATACCCCACACTACTATAAACGTGGCCTCAGAATTCACACCACACACATACTCGGCACGTAAATATATAAAATAGTGCCGCGCAAGCTAGTTATCCTAGCCAGCCTGTTGTGTCTAAGCGGTGTATTCCATGACAATGTAATAAATATTACCCTAAAATACTCTCTTCCGCCCCAATATATTGAAACGACGTCCACTGTATACCCCACACTACTATAAACGTGGCCTCAGAATTCACGCCACACACATACTCGGCACGTAAATATATAAAATAGTGCCGTGCAAGCTAGTTATCCTAGCCAGCCTTGTTTACTACTAGAGTCCTACCTCTCTACCCAGAGGTGCACCGCGGGTCTCCTTCACTGTCGGCCATCTCCTTCACTGATTGGTTGTTAGTGCGTGCTGATATCCAAGCTTGGAAAATCGATATATCGAAACTTTGCGACCACTTTTCATGTTTATTTCGAGGAAATAATTTATCGCGATAGTTATCGTTATCGTTTTATCGCCCAGCCCTACATGAGGGTGTTTGGGAACGAGACGCACCTGGGAAGGGACAGACTGAAACAAACTGGGGTCAAAGACATAACAACACCAGACCAAACACACACTGGGGACAACACTAAAAGACAGAATAACACTTAACAAAAGCACGGGAGCACAGAGGGTAACAGATATGCAGGGAGCGACAGCAAAATGGAGAGAAAACACAGAAATACTGACACTTTAAAGGGGAGATGAAGCATTGAACAATGTGATCCTAGTTTGTTTGTTGTGTACCTTGTGTAAGACAGGGTCCTATAATCAAATGTGAAATCCTGCTCATTTGTCTGAAAAATCAAATATAATTTCCCTGTTTTCGCCATGGGCGGCGCCATTTTAGATGGTGACGTCACGGTGTTGGTTTGGTCTGGCTCCTGGTTTACACTGCTGGTTAGCTGCCTAGTAAACATGGAGTGTCTTGAAGGTCAGTCAGTAAATGCAACGTTGCCTACCAAACAACGGGACCGCGGTGGTTCTTTTTGTATTGCTCCCGGCTGTTCAAACTAATTTTACCGCGTGAAAAAGAGAGGAAAGTTGGTTCATTTCCACAAACTACCAGTGAAAAAAACAGTGTTGTTGGCACGTTGGCTGGCTGCACTCAAGCGGTGCGATCCGCCTGTTGGACAGGGAATGAAGATCTGCAGCGAACACTTCATTGCCTCGGATTATGTTGTTGGGGGTGGGAGGTTTGTCCAGAAGACCACTAATCAGCTGAAGCTTGATGCTAACCCAGCTCGCTAAATGCTGCATGTAGCTAGTTAGCTGAACCAGCAGGCTAAATGCTCCGCGACGCTGGTTGAACCGTAGCTAGGTAGCCAGCAGGCTAAATCAAATCAAATCAAATTTATTTGTAAGGCCATGGGGACACACGTTAATGTCCCCATGGTCCGGACACGTCTTCTTTAAACAAGTCAAGAAGAAACATAACAATAAGTCAAGAACAAAACAAGAACACCATAAGGTCCAACAAATTTAAGATAAATGCAAATGAATGAATGCAAACACTCCCAGACATACCCCACGCGAAGGTAAGGAAAAACTCACTAAAACCTAACAATAGGGGAAAAAGCACCACAGGCGAGGAGAGAAACCTTAGAAGGGCCATTCAAGGGGGGATCTCCCTTCTTAGATGTCGGTGATAGTATATAGTGTTGCAGACTGACAGTGGTAAGCATGCATTCATGTGTGTAGTGAAACACAGATGAGTGCATGCAATAGCAACTGAACATTTTGAAAAATTAAAGATAGAGCTGATAGCGATAGCAACTGAACATTTTGAAAGATTAAAAATAGAGCTGATAGCGAATCTATTTGAGGCACAGGGGCGGCGCAAAGAGGGTCGCGTCCTCCCCGTCTTAATCATGGGACGTTCAACACTCCGGTCATCACTCCGAGACAGCCGGAGACTAAATGCTCCGTGATGCTGGTTGAACCGTAGCTAGGTAGCCAGCAGGCTAAATGCTCCGTGACGCTGGTTGAACCGTAGCTAGGTAGCCAGCAGGCTAAATGCTCCGCGACGCTGGTTGAACTCAAGATACAAGATACAAGATACTTTAATGACACACAACAATGGTTGGTGGTAATTGTTTTCGGTACAGATTGTTAAGCACTGGTTACATCAAACATGAAACAGACATCAAACATCAAAAACGTCAAAAACGCCCCCCTCCCACCTCCCAATCCCACAATAAATACATATATACATAAATACATATAGGACAGTCACGGTAACAGTGTCAGTCAGTGACAGATGCTTGCCCGTCTGTGCAAAGGGGGGCGGGCCAGGGTGTTCAGTGTTCGGACTGCTGTGGGGAAAAAACTGTTTGTGAAGTGTGTGTCTGGTTAGGATGGACCTGTAGCGACCTGAGGGCATGTGCTGGAATAAGTGGTGTGCTGGGTGAGAGGGGTCGTTGACTATTTTAACAGAGCGGGTGACTGTGCGTGAGGTGTAGATGGAGTCCAGAGAGGGGAGGGGACAGCCAATTATTTTGGAGGCTGTCTTGATGATGCGTTGGAGTTTGTGTTTGGTGTGTTTGTCAGTGGAACCGTACCAGACTGTGATGGATGAGGTGAGGATACTTTGAATTATGACAGTGTAAAATTGGACCAGCACGTGTTGTTGGACTTTGTACTTCCTCAGTTGCCTGAGGAAGTACAGGCGCTGCTGGGCCTTTTTGATGATGGCAGTGGTGTTAATGTAGCTAGGTAGCCAGCAGGCTAAATGCTCCGCGACGCTGGTTCAACTGGAGCTAGGTAGCCAGGTAGCTAAATGCTCCGTGACGCTGGTTCAACTGGAGCTAGGTAGCCAGGTAGCTAAATGCTCCGCGACGCTGGTTCAACTGGAGCTAGGTAGCCAGGTAGCTAAATGCACCACGACGCTGGTTCAACTGGAGCTAGGTAGCCAGGTAGCTAAATGCACCACGACGCTGGTTCAACTGGAGCTAGGTAGCCAGGTAGCTAAATGCTCCGCGATGCTCGTTGAACTGGAGCTAGGTAGCCAGGTAGCTAATTGCTCCGCGACGCTGGTTCAACTGCCTGCGCCGGTCTGTCTGTCGAAGACCGAGGGAACCGCATCGGGCTTCAGCTGATTAGTGGTCTTCTGGACAAACCTCCCACCCCCAACAACATAATCCGAGGCAATGAAGTGTTCACTGCAGATCTTCATTCCCTGTCCAACAGGCTGATCGCACCGCTTGAGTGCAGCCAGCCAACGTGCCAACAACACTGTTTTTTTCACTGGTAGTTTGTGGAAATGAACCAACTTTCCTCTCTCTTTCACAGGGTAAAATTAGTTTGAACAGCCAGGAGCAATACAAAAAGAACCACTGCGGTCCCGTTGTTTGGTAGGCAACGTTGCATTTACTGACTGACCTTCAAGACACTCCATGTTTACTAGGCAGCTAACCAGCAGTGTAAACCAGGAGCCAGGCCAAACCAACACCGTGACGTCAGCAACAAAATGGCGGCGCACATGTTCATAAATGCTACATAAATGGACATAACAAATCGTTTTTTCTTAGAAACGCCTTATTTTTATAACGTGATTTTTTCTGTAGTTTATCTAAATACTAATTTGATGCTATGACTATGTTCATGACTATCGCTATGCTTCATCTCCCCTTTAACAATACATAAATGGAGGAGGAGCAATGGCAGCATCTGTCCAGTAGGTGGCAACGGTGGGGGCGAGTGAGGAGCAGGGGAAAGTCTGTGCAAAGGTGGGGGCGAGTGAGGAGCAGGGGAAAGTCTGTGCAAAGGTGGGGTTGAGTGAAGAGCAGGGGAAAACCTCAGAACAGGTGGACCGTTACAATTATAGGTTTAATTCACATATTCAGATCTCTCAATACACAGTAGGCTTCTTAGGGTGAGCATTTTGGATGAGCTTGGATGTGAATGCTAATTAATGAATGAATGAATGACCTTTATTTATATAGCAACCTTCACAGCACGAATAAATAAATAAAACGAAAACAATTTTTTTTAATAAATGACAACAACAACAGACAGCAGTGAACCAAATAAAATAATAGAATAAAAAGAATTTAAATAAAATCATCAGTCAATAACTGTGACGGTGCGGCTCCGTCACTGACTTTGCGGGCAGTGCGCATACTGTACATACACACACACTCATTGTCTGTCTTTCCATATACCATAACCGTATAATGTAATGTGGTGCGTTTCATGTGGACAGCGCACATGGGAACGCACACACGCCATATGCCGCGGAGCAACACACACACACACACACACACACCAAACATTCCCTCTTGTCAGCTTTCGTAGGATGTCCGAATGCGCACAATCATTTCATTCCGTTTCCGTTGTTATAGCAGAATGACGTTCATACAGCAAGACATTCATTCATCACATCACATTTATTACTCACAGTCATGATGCATTCGCTTCGCTCTGCACTCCTAGGTTGACGTGTTGGCCAAGCAGAAGCACACATATCCGCCAGGTTAAATGGGAGGGGTTGACGCAAGGTAATCGTCACGTGAGCGATATGATTGTATTGTACTGTTTACTTGGTTATCTGTAATTTAAAACAGTTGGAAGTTATGTGAGATAGTGGAGGATATATATTTTGTGTGTAGGAATTGGTTTAATGTGTTAAAAAGAATAATAATATGTACATCCTGTTTAAAGCCTAGTGGGAGGGGCTATTGGATACAAGAGAGCTGCTTTGGCCCAGGGACGTCAGTCTTGAATGGACTGAGTTACAGTGAAGGTAACCAGGATCCCTAGTAAAACGTGTTGGTATTGCTTGTAGTGGAAGTAGTAGTGTATATTGTGTATTTAAACTTTGTGTAGTGTTAAGTATTAAGTATATTTTGTTTTGTTTATTTGTTTTCTCTTTTTCCACTTTTGTTAGATATAGTAAGTATAGGGTATTTTGGTTTACGTTACTTTCACTTTTCACATTTTTTTGTAAAACTATATCACCTCTGCACTTTTGGGAGGCGGGAAATAAACACCCACCAACGAGATCTTTCGACTACGCCTGTTTATGAGAGAATCAAAGGAGTTCGGGAGAGGACTCCGTCACATATGGTGTCAGAAGTGGGATGGCTAGCCGAAAGAAGATAACCCGCCTGCCCAGGCAGCGCGCCGGACTGCGCTCCCAGAGACAAGAGCGAGATGAGGAGTCGGCAGCCAGTGATACCGACCGGGCTTGGGAGACAGACCCGGAGGACGAGAAGGGCGCTGCAGCCCCAGCGCCGACCGGTGGACCAGGGGGAGAACTGCTGGTAATAATGAGAGACTTCCTAGCAGGACAGCAAAGGAGAGAGGAGGGCCTGCTGGCAGAGATTCGAGGCCTGCGGACCTCTCTTCCACTGGTTCAACCAGCTCCCCAGCAACGTCAAAATATTTCACTGCCTGCCCCAAATTTGCATGACCCTATTGCAACTCCAGGGACAGCAAGCAACCCCAGACTTGACCCGCCAACACCTGCACCCCGGCGTGGGTACCAGGATGCACCATCAGTGGCACCCTCTCTGCAGTTTCCTGACTCAGTCAGTAGGCCGGAGCAGTCAAGGCCAGATTGGAGGCACTATAGTGAGCCTAAAATTACCCAATTTTTGATGGGTGAGGACATTGAGAACTACCTGTTACGTTTTGAGCGCATGGCTAGAACATGGAACTGGGCGGAAAGTGAGTGGGCATGCCGACTCGTGCCACTGCTGTCCGGGAAGGCATTGGAGGCCTACACGGCGATGGATGAGGAAAGAGCCCACTGCTATGCAGACCTGAAGACGGCACTGCTGATGAAGTTTGACATCTCTCCAGAGACGTACCGGCAGAAGTTCCGGTCCACTGCGGTACCACCGGGAGAGAACCCCACCGAGACCTATCACCGCCTGAAGGGGCTCTACCGTCGCTGGGTTCGGCCCGAGCAGCACAGCAAGGAGGAGGTTGGAGAGGCGATCATCTTGGAGCAGTTACTCCTGCTACTTCCCTCCGAGGTGAGGACATGGGTGAAGGAGCATGAGCCAGGGGAGGGACTGGCAGCTGCTAAACTGGCTCTACAGTTCGTCAACGCTCGAAGAGGAGGACCAGCTGTACGCTCCACCAGTGCAGAACCCCGGCAGTTGCTCCAGCCACCCTATCTAAAGCCTGCACCGCGAAGGTATAACCAGGAACCTCCAGGTAACCCCAGCTCTGCCCCAAACCAACGATCAGCCGGTAAGGACTTTGACTTTGTGTGTTACTATTGCCAGCAGTCAGGCCACAAAGCTTCTGAGTGTCCCATACGCAAAGCTAAGGCCACAGGCGCTTGCTATGCACCCCGGCCTGAGGTGGAGACTACCGGGGATAAGGAAGTGCAAGCTCAGCACTATATGACTGTGACTGTTAATGGCCGCCAGGTTACTGCTCTGTTGGACACTGGTAGCTTTATGTCATTTGTGAAACGCAGTATAGTACCAGTAGGCAGTGTGGACTATAGCCGCCAAGCAGATGTGTTGTGTGTGCATGGGGATAAGCATCTGTACCCCAAAACAGAGATAACTGTTACCCTTGAGAACCAGCCTTACCTATTAACTGTTGGGGTGGTAGACAATTTGCCGGTAGATCTCATATTAGGGAGAGATTTACCGATACTGGTGGATTTACTGCAGGAGACAGAATTGCCAGTCCAAACTGTCTCGGGGAAGAGGGGAGATGTTGTGTGTCCTGTGATAACTCGAGCCCAGGCAAAGGCTGGAGTCCAACCACTCCCAGATTTTGACAGTAGTCTGTGTGAGGGTGGCACTAAGGGGCCAAAAAAATCTCGGCGCCAACGCCGCTTTGAGAAGCAGCTAAAATCTACCGAACCTGAACCAACAGACAAAATGTGGGAAGTGCCTGACAATATTTCTGTGATACAGAGGGAAGATGTGACTTTGAAACCGTTGTTTATGCAAGTGGTAGAAGAGACCAAAACAAATTGTGTGGGAAGGGAAATGTTCATTGTTGATAATAACGTGTTATACAAAGTTACAGATGGCCACAGACGTCTTGTGGTGCCTGCTAGCTGTAGAGGACTGGTCATGCACCTAGCACACACCCTCCCATGGGCCGGCCATCTTGGCCGCCATAAAACATTTTTACGGGTTAGTGCGCGCTTTTATTGGCCCTGCATGTACACTGACATTGATCAATATTGCGCCACATGCCCCACATGTCAGAAAACATGCCCTGCCCGCAAATCTGACCGAGCTTTCCTCCAGCCACTCCCTGTCATCTCTACTCCATTCCGCAGGATTGCTATGGACATCGTGGGCCCTCTGGTGAAAAGCAGCGGTGGACACCAGTACATCCTGGTTGTGAGTGACTACGCCACCCGTTTCCCAGAGGCCTTTCCCCTGCGCACCATCACCGCTCCCGTGGTTCTGCAGGCTTTGGTACAGCTGTTCTCCAGAGTGGGGATACCAGATGAGATCTTGACGGACCAGGGGACCAACTTCACCTCTAGGCTGATGCATCTCTTCCACAAACAATTGGGCATCTCAGCGATCAGGACCACCCCTTACCACCCGCAAACTGATGGGTTGGTCGAAAGGTTCAACCAGACGCTGAAGAGGATGTTGCGGAAGTTTGTGGATGACACTGGCAAGGACTGGGATCGCTGGCTCCCATTTCTGCTCTTCGCCTACCGAGAAGTTCCCCAGGCCTCAACAGGTTTCTCACCATTTGAACTGTTGTATGGCTGGGAGGTACAGGGACCGTTGGATCTGCTCCGAAAGGGCTGGGAGGGTCCTTCCACCCATTCGAGTGACAGAGGGGTGGTGCAGTTTGTGCTGGAGATGAGGGATCGGCTGGCCGGATACCAGGAGGAGGCAGAGGTCAACCTGCGTGAGGCCCAGAAAGGTCAGAAGGCCTGGTATGACCAACAGGCCAGGCACCGTGAGCTACAGGCTGGCCAAAAAGTCCTGTTGCTCCTCCCTTCGTCCAACAGCAAGCTCTTGGCGAAATGGCAAGGGCCATACCTCATCACCCGCAAGATGGGTCCTGTCACATATGAGGTCCATCACCCGGACAAGAAGAAACAGAAACAGACTTATCACGTGAACCTCCTGAAACAATGGAAGGAACGTCCAATCCAGGCGCCAGGAACAGCTCTGCTGGTGAGGGAGGTGGACGTGGAAGAGGAAGTGGAGACAGGACTGAGAGCTCTAACTACAACTGCTACCCCTGTCTTAGTACATCTAACTCTAGAGCAAGCTGCACAGCTCCTCCAGGTCTTCCAGGAGTCTCCATCCCTCTTTGCCGCCAGGCCAGGGAAAACCACCCTCATTGAGCATGTAGTTCGCCTAAAAGATGGACGGCCAATCCGCCAACGTCCCTACCGTGTTCCCCAACAGCTGGTGGAAAAGCTGCGACTGGAGATAGAGGAGATGTTGAAGCTCGGAGTGATTGAACCTTCTAACTCAGAATGGTGCAGTCCGGTAGTCATTGTCTTTAAAAAAGATGGTTCACTCAGGATATGCATTGACTTCAGGAAGCTCAATGCCATCTCTGAGTTTGATGCCTACCCCATGCCAAGGATCGACGACTTACTGGAGAAGATTGGAGCTGCCAGATACATCACAACCCTGGATCTCTGTAAAGGATACTGGCAGGTCCCGCTGGAGAAGTCGTGTCGGCCATATACAGCATTCCGAACACCAGCTGGCTTGTACCAGTTCACAGTGATGCCCTTTGGACTTCATGGAGCACCAGCCACCTTCCAAAGACTGATGGACAGAGTCCTCCAGGGGTGTGACCACTGCAGTGCAGCATACCTGGATGATGTGGTCATCTTCAGTGCGACTTGGGAGGAGCATGTCCAAGATGTGTCACTGGTGCTGGGAAGAATCCGAAAGGCGGGATTGACACTCAACCTTGCCAAGTGTGAGTGGGCACAGCAGGAGACACGGTACCTGGGCTACCTGCTAGGACGGGGTGAGGTGCGTCCGCAAGTGGATAAGGTGGAAGCTATCCAAAACTCCCCTCGACCTCGGACCAAGAAGGAAGTACGGTCCTTCCTGGGATTGGCTGGCTGGTACCGACGTTTTGTGCCCCAGTTTGCAACCATTGCAACCCCACTTACAGCACTGACAAATAAGGACCAGAAGAATCCAGTAAACTGGTCAGAGGAGTGTGAAACGGCTTTCAAAGCATTGAAATCCCACCTATGTTCTTCCCCTGTCCTCAAGAGCCCGGACTTCACCAGAAGATTTCTGGTACAGGTGGATGCATCCGAAGTTGGCCTTGGAGCGGTTTTGGCCCAAGGAGACCCTGGGGAAGAACATCCAATCCTATACCTGAGCCGCAAGCTGAAGCCACCGGAGACCAGGTATTCCACAGTGGAAAAGGAGGGCTTGGCCATTACGTGGGCGCTGGAGAGTCTGCAGTACTACCTGCTTGGACGGGAATTTGACCTGGAAACGGACCACCGAGCTCTTACCTGGATCAACTCCATGAGGGACCACAACAGCCGCCTTACCCAATGGTACCTCTCACTCCAGCCATTTAAGTTTAACATCCGACACCGATCGGGCAAGACCAATGTGGTGGCAGATTACCTATCCAGGTTGCCGCACATCGCCAACCTCGAGGAGGAGAGGGATGATGTGACGGTGCGGCTCCGTCACTGACTTTGCGGGCAGTGCGCATACTGTACATACACACACACTCATTGTCTGTCTTTCCATATACCATAACTGTATAATGTAATGTGGTGCGTTTCATGTGGACAGCGCACATGGGAACGCACACACGCCATATGCCGCGGAGCAACACACACACACACCAAACATTCCCTCTTGTCAGCTTTCGTAGGATGTCCGAATGCGCACAATCATTTCATTCCGTTTCCGTTGTTATAGCAGAATGACGTTCATACAGCAAGACATTCATTCATCACATCACATTTATTACTCACAGTCATGATGCATTCGCTTCGCTCTGCACTCCTAGGTTGACGTGTTGGCCAAGCAGAAGCACACATATCCGCCAGGTTAAATGGGAGGGGTTGACGCAAGGTAATCGTCACGTGAGCGATATGATTGTATTGTACTGTTTACTTGGTTATTTGTAATTTAAAACAGTTGAAAATTATGTGAGATAGTGGAGGATATATATTTTGTGTGTAGGAATTGGTTTAATGTGTTAAAAAGAATAATAATATGTACATCCTGTTTAAAGCCTAGTGGGAGGGGCTATTGGATACAAGAGAGCTGCTTTGGCCCAGGGACGTGAATGAATGAATGAATGAATGAATGAATGAAAACTTTATTTAACAGATTGCAGAATGGGTACAATACAGTACGGCTCAATACATACAATTGTTAAGGGGATGCAGACCTGAGAAAGACGTTTGTCTTGTTTCCATCAGGGTCCCCCATTTTCAATTCATATAGACATATATGACATACATGACATACAGATAGTCAGTACTGCTACATCTATACATTTATGACATACCAGATTTGCAAATACAGTACTGTTTGTGATACAGAAGGAGTCAAGAAAAGGGAGTATATACATTTGACGTAGAAACTGTACATTGGAGGAGGTTGGGTGGGGGGGGTTGGGTACATTGGGATATTGACAACCATACTGGGTAATTTACATTGGAGGTGGTTGGGGGGGGGGGGGGGGCGGGGGGCACACTGTATAAACAAGTAACACTGTACATTGAGGGGGGGGGGAGGAGACACTGTACAAACAAACACAATTGTACATTGAACTATTGACAAAACCATACTAGGTAAATGACTGTACATTGGAGGGGGTTGGGTTAGGATATTTACAGGGGCCAGTGTTGAATTGCAGTCTCCCGTAGGTGTCCCTTGAGAGAGGTTTTGAAAGTGGGTAGTGATCCACATTCCTTTACAGCTTTGGGTAGGGCGTTCCACATTGATGTGGCATAATTGCGAAACGTGTTTAGTCCCTTATTTGAGCCGAATCTGGGTTTAACATGATTTGTGGAGCTCCCTCTGGTGTTGTGATCGTGGTATTCACTGACCTTTGGGAAGTATTTTGACATGTACATGGGTACCGTGGTCGTGTAGTGTATCTTGTAGACCAGGCCCATTGCAAGTTGTTGTACTCTGTCGTCTACTCTAAGCCATCCTAGGTTGTCAAAGTGGGCAGGGGTGAGGTGGGTTCTAGGAGTAAGGTCAAGCAGTAGTCTGACCAGTTTGTTTTGAGATGTTTGTAATTTTGTTTTTAGCGCCTTTGAGGTGCTTTGGTACCATGAGGTGCAAGCATAGTCGTAGTACCCCTGAATGAGTGCTCCTGCCAGAGTCTTCAGGGTGTTCTTGTTTACCAGAGAGGAGATCCGGTACAAGAATCGAGTTCGTTGGTTGACTTTTTTTATTACATTGGATGCCATTTTGTCACAGGAGAGATTAGCCTCTAGGATGGAACCCAGGTAGGTAATTTCATCTTTCCTTGTGACAATATTGTCACCCACTGTAACTGAGAAGCCGTCGGTCTTGCTGAGTTTGTTATTTGAACCGAAGAGAATGGACTCTGTTTTGCCCATGTGTAATGATAGTTTGTTATCAGCGAGCCATATGCAGATTCTGCCTAGTTCCGAGCTGAGGGTTTTTTCAACCTGTAACTTGTTCTTGTCAGAGACCAGCAGGGCTGAGTCGTCCGCAAACAGGAACAAGTTGCAGTCACAAGCTGATGACATGTCATTTGCATAAATTAGGAACAGTAGCGGTCCTAGTATGCTTCCTTGTGGAACACCACAGCTCACTGTGAGGGGGGGGGATAGGGTACCGTTTACCTCCACCATCTGTTCCCTCCCCTCAAGGTAGGATTGCATCCAGCTCACTGATAGACTATCAAAACCAATTGCTTTTAGCTTGTCAATCAGAATGGAGTGATTGACCGTGTCAAAGGCCTTTTGTAGGTCCAGCATGACCATGCCGCAGTATTTGCCTGCGTCCACCTCTTGTTTGAATGGACTGAGTTACAGTGAAGGTAACCAGGATCCCTAGTAAAACGTGTTGGTATTGCTTGTAGTGGAAGTAGTAGTGTATATTGTGTATTGAGACTTTGTGTAGTGTTAAGTATTAAGTATATTTTGTTTTGTTTAATTGTTTTCTCTTTTTCCACTTTTGTTAGATATAGTAAGTATAGGGTATTTTGGTTTACGTTACTTTCACTTTTCACATTTTTTTGTAAAACTATATCACCTCTGCACTTTTGGGAGGCGGGAAATAAACACCCACCAACGAGATCTTTCGACTACGCCTGTTTATGAGAGAATCAAAGGAGTTCGGGAGAGGACCCCGTCACAATAACTAAAAACTATAGGAACAGTGAGGACAAAAGGTGCCTATATATCAGTGGTTCTCAACTGGTCTAGCCTCGGGACCCAACATTTTCCTTAGTCATTAAGTCGCGACCCAACATTTTTAACCACTATGATTTATGTAAAAAAAAGAAAATTGCAGTAATACGCAATCTTTCAAAATATGAAATAAACACAAAAAAGTGCAACAAAAGTACAACTATTGCTAAAAACCCAATGAAATAAAATAATAATAAATAATATATGCTTCTTAGCAGATTTCTTAGCTTAACATAACAGACCTAAATTTGGGGGAACTAATGGGATAACTAGGGTTGCAACAAAAGTGCAATTAGGGCTAAAATTAAAACCCAATGAAATAAAATAATAATAAATAATATGCTTCTTAGCAGATTTCTTAGCTTAACATAACAGACCTAAGTTTGGGGGAACTAATGGGATAACTGGGGTTGCAACAAAAGTGCAACTAGGGCTAAAAACCCAATGAAATTAAATAATAATAATAATAATAATAATAATAATAATAATAATAATAATAATAATAATAATAATAATAATAATAATAATAATAATAATAATGCTTCTTAGCAGACTTCTTAGCTTAACATAACAGACCTACAGTACGTTTGGGGGAACTAATGGGATAACTGGGGTTGCAACAAAAGTGCAACTAAGGGCTAAAAACACAATGAAATAATAATAATAAATAATATATCCTTCTTAGCAGACTTCTTAGCTTAACATGCAGGGAACTAATGGGATAACTGGGGATGTTGTTTGCTCCTGACAAGAGTCTCAAAGTCTGGGGTGATAGTAGACAAAGCAACTCTGAGGTCATGCTCAATGTCAAATCTGTTCCTCCGCTTTGTCTTCAGCTAGACCAGAGCTGAGAAGCCACTTTCACAAAGATAGGTAGTGAGAAAAAAAAAGTAAAAAAAAAAAATTACTTTTAACTTTTTTTTTTTTTTTTTTGCACACATTCGCGACCCACTCAAAATGGCGCGACCCACCAGTTGAGAAACACATATGACCAAAAGCCTGTCTGAACATATGTGTTTTTAGCTGTTTTTTTAAAAGAGTTTTCTGAAGGGGCAGGTCCAGGGGGAGGGCATTCCAGAGCCTTGGTGCTGTCACCTCGAAGGCTCGATCACCCCTTGTCTAATCTGTTTCATACACTAAGGTATACTCGCCTCACTCTCTGTACCAGTTCAGTCTACATTAGTTGTTCTTTTCCAAGCTGGGTGTAATTATGGCTCTGAAATTACTGTGGCTGTCAACGTAGCCCTCATTTCACCCCAGCAGTGACTGTAGTGGCCGCTTGTTGCTCCCCAATGAATCGACAAGCGTCACGATGCACCCACTTAGATATTTCCTATACTCAGCAATCAAAGTTGTGGATGTTGAATGAGTTGAATGTCCAAGTTGCAGCCAATGTAGTTTGCAGGGTTTTATTGTCCAAAGGAAAGATGTATGATGATGTTGAACAGAACAGTTGTCAATTGTATGTTACAGAGATAAGCAGTTCCAACAGTGAAAGCAGGTTTGAGAGTAAATCCTCGGCAGGTGCACACGATTCCATTGATTAGCTAGGCTATTTATAGAAGAGTGGCTATAATGGAGGCGGAGAGCCCTCTAGTGTTCAAACATAAATAAGACACTATCCTAAGCACAATAATAATAACTAGACAATTCCGCGCGGGGGAAATTGTGAAAGTGTGGGTGACGCCTGTGCACCGCCGGCCAACGGGGGAGAGGGTCTCTCGCGAGTCTCTATGACAAACGGTTCAAAGGATACAAAAAGGGGGCGCGGCCTAAGGATCGGGGGAGTGGTCAACATAGACCAATCAAAGAGGATATCCCTACTGAGTGCAACGACACAACCCGCAAGTCGCATAGCATTATTACACAATATTACACTATTACACACTATTACACACTATTACACACTATTACACTATTACACACTATTACACTATTACACACTATTACACTATTACACTATTACACACTATAACACTATTACACTATTACACACTATTACACTATTACACACTATTACACTATTACACACTATTACACTATTACACTATTACACACTATTACACTATTACACTATTGCACACTATTACACTATTACACTATTACACACTATTACACTATTACACTATTACACACTATTACACTATTACACACTATTACACTATTACACTATTACACTATTACACACTATTACACTATTACACACTATTACACTATTACACTATTACACACTATTACACACTATTACACTATTACACTATTACACACTATTACACTATTACACTATTACACTATTACACACTATTACACTATTACACACTATTACACACTATTACACTATTACACTATTACACACTATTACACTATTACACTATTGCACACTATTACACTATTACACTATTACACACTATTACACTATTACACTATTACACTATTACACACTATTACACTATTACACACTATTACACTATTACACACTATTACACTATTACACTATTACACACTATTACACTATTACACACTATTACACTATTACACTATTACACACTATTACACACTATTACACTATTACACTATTACACACTATTACACTATTACACTATTACACTATTACACACTATTACACTATTACACACTATTACACTATTACACTATTACACTATTACACACTATTACACACTATTACACTATTACACTATTACACACTATTACACTATTACACACTATTACACTATTACACTATTACACACTATTACACACTATTACACTATTACACTATTACACACTATTACACTATTACACACTATTACACACTATTACACTATTACACACTATTACACTATTACACACTATTACACTATTACACACTATTACACTATTACACACTATTACACTATTACACACTATTACACTATTACACACTATTACACACTATTACACACTATTACACTATTACACTATTACACACTATTACACACTATTACACTATTACACACTATTACACTATTACACTATTACACACTATTACACTATTACACACTATTACACTATTACACTATTACACACTATTACACTATTACACTATTACACTATTACACACTATTACACTATTACACTATTACACTATTACACTATTACACACTATTACACTATTACACACTATTACACTATTACACACTATTACACTATTACACTATTACACACTATTACACTATTACACTATTACACACTATTACACTATTACACACTATTACACTATTACACTATTACACTATTACACTATTACACTATTACACACTATTACACTATTACACACTATTACACTATTACACACTATTACACTATTACACACTATTACACTATTATACACTATTACACTATTACACACTATTACACACTATTACACTATTACACTATTACACACTATTACACTATTACACACTATTACACTATTACACTATTACACACTATTACACTATTACACACTATTACACTATTACACACTATTACACTATTACACACTATTACACTATTACACTATTACACACTATTACACTATTACACACTATTACACTATTACACACTATTACACTATTACACACTATTACACTATTACACTATTACACACTATTACACTATTACACACTATTACACTATTACACACTATTACACACTATTACACTATTACACACTATTACACTATTACACACTATTACACTATTACACACTATTACACTATTACACACTATTACACTATTACACACTATTACACTATTACACACTATTACACTATTACACTATTACACACTATTACACTATTACACACTATTACACTATTACACTATTACACACTATTACACACTATTACACTATTACACACTATTACACTATTACACTATTACACACTATTACACTATTACACTATTACACTATTACACACTATTACACTATTACACACTATTACACACTATTACACTATTACACACTATTACACTATTACACTATTACACACTATTACACTATTACACACTATTACACACTATTACACTATTACACTATTACACACTATTACACTATTACACACTATTACACACTATTACACACTATTACACTATTACACACTATCACACTATTACACACTATTACACACTATTACACTATTACACTATTACACACTATTACACTATTACACACTATTACACACTATTACACTATTACACACTATTACACTATTACACACTATTACACACTATTACACTATTACACACTATTACACTATTACACTATTACACACTATTACACTATTACACTATTACACACTATTACACTATTACACTATTACACTATTACACACTATTACACTATTACACACTATTACACTATTACACTATTACACTATTACACACTATTACACTATTACACTATTACACACTATTACACTATTACACACTATTACACTATTACACACTATTACACAATATTACACTATTACACTATTACACACTATTACACTATTACACAATATTACACTATTACACACTATTACACACTATTACACTATTACACTATTACACAATTACACTATTACACACTATTACACTATTACACTATTACACACTATTACACTATTACACCGAGTACAATGACACAACCCACAAGACAGAGGGCGCTGTCAGCAATTCAGTACTGCAACACAGTGATGGCCAATGATGGGTTAAGTGGATGATGTCATTGGCAGCTCAGCCACGAGCCACACAGCTGAACCAATCATGAGTGAGCCATGAGCCACACAGGTGAAGCAATCACTATGACTTGCATATTTTCTATTCAATGCATTTCTATGGAGGCAGATGCATGACTGCATTGTCACATTGATTAAAAGAAAACTATAAGAGATGAAGCGTTGTGACGCGCACATGAGCACTACAACGAGTAGGCGAAGGGTTGTGCGCGATATTGTGACATTCGTGCGATATTGTGGCACTCCTTCGGCGATCGGAACAGAAGGCTAAAAAATAGTGTGAAAAATGTGATTTCTAGAGTGCGATTGCATGGCGGTCAATGGGGAGGAGAACCTTCAAACAAATGGTCGTCAGTTGAGATAGAAATGTCCAATTCCATTTATTTTTCTTTTGTGAGCGGGATGACAGCCGTGTCATCGTTTTGATGTGTTTGTTTTATTTCTACGTCCAAAATTGAGATCACACTCGCAATTCACCCAAGGTAGGGGGAAAAAGATTATTTCAGCTGCTACACTCTAAAATGCAATGCATTCCCAATGGGACCGAAATTTTACCGTTTAAAGTCGATTCGTAGCCAGACGGTGCGGTGAAACTTTACGAGTTCGAATAGCACATCGAGTTGGAGCAAGCCGGTCGTTTTGATACCTTTCACGTGTATGGGGCGCGAACGCTCTGGCACGAGTGTGTTGGCAAAAATCGGTGGAATAAAGAATAATAAAAAGAGTATGGATATGTATAGTGTGGGTGGCAACCTGGCTTCGCCAGGTCACCCACACTAATAATAATAAACAAAACACTCATATGGCCTTTACACCGGCCCCTAATTGTGTCTACACAATTATAAAACAAATAACATGGTCAGGTGAGTGTTCATTATAGCTGGCCATTGTTCTATATACCGGCGCCTAATTGTGCTTTAAACTAAACAGTTACAAAATATATATATATATATATATATATATATATATATATATATATCGGAGAAGCTACCGACATAATCAATTTCAAATCATAATCCCAAACACAAATAAGCTTGACTGGGTCCTGGTTTTCGCTTGTTGTCCCTGTGCATGGGAAGAACAAATTAGTTAGCGAGTCAAGTAACAGTCAAGGTATTTCCATAATATTCAAAGTACTTCAAGCACTAGGCTGTTGGTCAGACTTTGGTCCAACAACTGGTTCCATTATTATGGGTACTGTTCTAAAATATAAACATACAAGATATATTTGAGCCAAAGAAATAATCCCTCTTTTTTTTTTTTTTTTTTTTTTTTAAACAACAGAGCCATATAGCTCTGATAGGCATATAGCCAATGTCTACTGGTTGTGGCTCTCCATCAGGGTAATCAGGATGGCTGTCGGCGGAAGGCGGTCGGGAAGTCTCAGCCATTCTTTCCCAGGTTTCCTTACGCCGTCGTCTTTTGTAGTTTCTCCTCTTGGAAACTGGCACATTCGAAAGTGTTCGGCCATCACCGGCCCCGGTAACACCATGGGCTTCCATGGGCTTCACTTGATAAGCTTGTTTAGGCAGTTGCTCCTCCACTGGCTCGTCATCTCCTCCAACACTCCCGTCCTCAGCAGGTCCTTGCAGAGCAGAGCCACGTCTCGGGAGATGCACCTCCATGCTGCCGTCCCTCTCCTCCTCAGGACGGTGCCGCCCGGTCAGCCCTCCTGGACTGGCTGCGACTGCTGCTGTCCTGCTTCTGAGAGCTCTCGTTTTAAACACTGGAGGTTCAGTAGTGGCCCTGTTGTGTGCATCTTCCTTATGTGCATCTTCCTCCTCCTCTGCCTCACTCTCTGAGGAGCTGCAGCCGCACACATCATCTGGTTTCCCAGTACATTCCTCATCTGTGGAGTCATCTGATTCCTCTCTCTCATCATCCTCCTCATCCTCGTCTTCATCAGGTGCACATGTAGCAGAGTCAATGCTTTGTTTAGCTGGTGCCATTTCAGGTTCTTCCTGCATTTCCTCTGCAGCACTCTCCCTCACAGCTGCCACACTGTACCTCTCCCTCTCAGCGTCTGACACAGTGATTTCCTCTGTCACTGCTTCTTCCTCTCTGCCTTCGTCATCGGCGTCCTCCTCTTCATCACTGTCCTCTTCCTCACTGTCCTCCTCATCATGTTGCCTTTGCAGTTTGTTTTCGTCTGCTGCGTCCTCCTCATCATTGACGTCATCGACGCCGTCCTCTTCCTCATCAACGCCGTCCTCCTCACCACCATCATCATCGACGCCATCCTCTTCCTCACCATTGTCATCTGGTTCCTTCGGAGGAAGTCTCTGGGTAGGACTCAGCAGGTCACCCTCCACCATCCACTCCTTGGAGGGAACATGAGGCGCGCTCGCTTCATCGTCCTCTTCTTCCTCATCATCGACGTCGCTCTTTTCACCACCATCATCATCATCATCGACGTCATCGACGCCGTCCTCCTCACCACCATCATCGTCATCGACGTTCTGAGGAACTGTCTGAGGCTCAATCCACTCCTTGGAGGGAACGTGAGGCGCGCCCGCTTTGTCGTCCTCTTCTTCCTCATCATCGACGTCATCATCGACGCCGTCTTCTTCCTCACCACCCACATCACCATTGTCATCTGGTTCATTCTGAGGAACCCTCTGGGAAGGCTCCAGCAGGTGGTTCTTCATCATCCACTCGCTGGAGGGGACATAAATGGGGTTCGACTTGTCCTCCTCATCATCATCTTCCTCCTCAATCAGGCCATGTTCCATCAACCATTCCCTGGAGGGAACATGAAAGGGAATCGAATCGTCATCCTCTTCCTCACTGCCCTCCTCTTGATCGCCGTCCTTTCCTCTGGACTCCGACCACGGCTTGTGAAGTTCTAGGGCGAGTTTACGTATCTTGTGCTTGCACTCCTTGGAGCTGAAATCAACAGTGATTAGTAAAAACATCAGCACCATTGTTGCGATATTCATTGGCCGGTTTGGCTTGTCTGTTTTCCAATGTTTCATATTTCAAATACATTTGTTGTTTCTCAAGCTCTTGTTTTTTCTTTAAATTGGCAAGGCGTTCCATTAAGCTTGCCTTTTCAGCTTCAGCCTTTCTAATCATAGAGGCTATTTTATTACCTCCATGACTGTTTGGCCTCATCTTGGCTTCAGACATGTTATTTATTCTTTTTATTTATCCTTTGTAGTTTGAATGTTGCATTCACTTGGTGTGTGGCGTCAGAGCCTTCAAAAGTGAGTTTCCTTTTCTTTCTGCTTAGTATATTATGCAGTAACGTAATACAATGAAAAGAAACTTCAAATGTTCACTGATGTAGGGCTATATGGAACAGGGAATTTTATTGCCACACATCCGCGATGTCCAAGCGAAAATTTAATTTCCATACGTCCAGACGGCATTAATTGCGATGGTTCAACGTAATACGGCATCCAATCCGTTACATTTAATACGGCTTCCAGTCCGTTCCATAATCCACAATATCACAATTAATTAGTCTGACGTTAGGATCCTCCTCATGGCGTTCGCACGGAACCGCAACAATGTGACAATGTCCCGACTCACTTTCCCATTTGCAATTACAGCATAGCGTCCAAACAATTCCATCTTCACGGAAGGCGTTTACAGCTCTTCACGCTACTATCCATTTCAATTTCAGGTAATCCACAGAAGTTTCCAATCTTCTTACCTCTCTTCCATTCGTGAGGAAAGTTGTCGTATACACTTTACTCACGTCCTTTTTTTCATGTTTCATGAGGGAAATCTCAAACTTTGTAGTGGCCGCTTGTTGCTCCCCAATGAATCGACAAGCGTCACGATGCACGCACCCACTTAGATATTTCCTATACTCAGCAATCAAAGTTGTGGATGTTGAATGAGTTGAATGTCCAAGTTGCAGCCAATGTAGTTTGCAGGGTTTTATTGTCCAAAGGAAAGATGTATGATGATGTTGAACAGAACAGTTGTCAATTGTATGTTACAGAGATAAGCAGTTCCAACAGTGAAAGCAGGTTTGAGAGTAAATCCTCGGCAGGTTGTAAATCTACAAACAGTGAGAGAAAATATTTGAAATGAGCATAGGAGCAACACGAGGGAACGTCACTTGTAATCTCAAACCCGCCCTCTTTTCTTGATCCTCAACAGTTGTGATTGGAGGGTCAAGAAAAGAGGGCAGGGTTTGAAATAGGTCAATGTATTAGTCTGCTTTTTGGCTGCTGAATTCTGCTCGTTATTGTGTCATTCTAGGATGATCTCCAGGGACCTGGAGGGATCCAGAGCAGAGGATACTTTCTATATCGGGTATGAATACACACAGTGAACCAGAGTTGAAATAAGCAGTTGTGTTCAGATTATGTTAATTGTTCCATAACATTTTCTCATTCTTACAGCCAAGAAATGGAAGACGATCCTTAGAATCAGTGAATAAAAGGTATTCATTATTATATTACACAGCAGAGTTAGAAATAAACTTTTTTTCCCCAGGGCTTTTTTTGTATTTCGGGGGCACTGAATTTTTATGATGAAAAAGGTTATTAAACATCCTTATCATTAAAAAAATACAACTCAATTAATGACCTCGAAAACAGTTAACCTCTTCCCGTACAGGACCGCAAATTACATCACGTCATAAATCATTCTCTCTAGACTGTCTGACATAATTATCGTTTTTTCCCCCAAACGTATATTCAAGAGTAAACATCCTAACCATGTCACAACAGCAGTCATAGTGTATATTTTCAGCAATACGTTTGTTTACCAATAGGTTAAATAGTTATTAGTGAGATTTTGTGGTTTTTTCGCGGAGATACGCCATTTTGAATTAGCGGCTGTTGCTGAATGATGACGATTGTAGTCATTATGAGAAGAGGACATCCAGAGCTCTCAATGAGCGTTGGAATTTCTAAAAACTACACTACCCAACAGATTCTAGCTTCCTGCAAGAAAATTACTTGTGTATGAATTCTTTTTATTTCTCTTATTTATCGGGATTATATACTGTACCACAAAACTGAACGTTATTGGCATATATTGGAGCACAGTTAGTTTGTATACTATGTTTGATAACGTAATGTTAATGTCTCCATATATATATATATATTGTGACAAACCCGTGGTGTTCAGGTTCGCCACGGTTCAAGTACAAACAAATTCAAATTTCCACACAAGAGCAATATCAATCAATACAAGTATTTATTGAATTAAAGGCAGAATCCAGTGGGAAAAGCAAAAGAATGGTCGTGATACAGTCCGAGGGTCAAAAACACAAAACAGGCTCGCAGACAGAAAAAGGGATTGTTCAATACTCAGGGTAGTCGTCCGGTCCAGGGTCAGTACACAAGGGGGTTTCTCAGCCAGTCCAGGGTCCAGTACACAACGAACACCTACTCGCCTTCACCTCTCCTCTCACCTTCACAACTCCGAATACAACAATCTCTCTTTCTCAATAACTCCAACCTCACCTCCGCTCCACTTACTCTTCTCTAACCTAGTGGTTATGTAGTGCGTGGGACTGGGTGTGTGCACGTGAGATGTGGGTGGACTAATGATGCGCAGGTGTGTTCTATCAGTACTAATCAGCTACCTAATTGACTCTACTCCTTCCGTGGCAAAAGTATCTCCCGTCCTTCACATATCCATGGGAGGGGGGGTGAGATCTGCCACAATAAATATATAATTAGTAAGGCTGTCAAATATATCGCGTTAATATCGCGTTAACTCCCGATTCTATTAATGCCACTAATTTTTTTAACTCAAGATTAACTAAAAAAAACAATTTTTTTTTTTTTTTTTTACTAGACTTCACTCAGGTGTATTATTGATGCTCTCATTGATACTATGTTTGTTTCTGAAGTGTGTGTGTGTGTGTGAGATATAGAGAGAGAGGGGGGTGAGAGAGATGAGGAAGGGGCAAAAGAGAAAAAGAGCTGGGAGAGTGTGTGTGTGAGGGAGAGAGGGGGGTGTGATTAATCAGCCCTTGTGTGTGAATGTAACAAGTTCCTAACGTTTTCTTTCCCCTATTATTTCATGCACACTTTATTCATTGTTTTAAATTATTATTTTCTTTTAAGTTATTTTGTGCATCACTCTGTTTTGAATTTGATGCAAATTTGCAATGCATGAGGGTTTTTGTGTTAAATGGCTGCACAAAGCAAGCATTTGTTGACTCGCATGTTGATAAGAGTATTAAAACTTGGAACTTGAAAAAGATCTGTTTAAGGTAAAAAAAATAAATTAAAAATAAAAATGCGATTAATTTGCGATTAATCACGAGTTAACTATGGACACTCATGCGATTAATCGAGTTAAATATTTTAATCGTTTGACAGCACTAATAATTAGTAAACTGTCGGGGGCTTTTTTTGTCCCCCATTTTCGAGGGCATTTTGCCCCAAGCCCCCGTTAATTTCTAACCCTGTTACACAGTCACTCACCAGCTAATATTCAGTGACATTTGAGAGAATCAAACTTGTATAAGGTCCGGAGCTGCCCGATTGACAATGAATGGGAGACTGATTTTGTGGACCCACAGAATGTTTGTTTTAATTTTGATCAATATATATATATATATATATTAGTGCTGTCAGGCGATTAAAAAAATGTATCTAATTAATTACAGGATTTGTAATTAATTAATCTAATTAATCGCATAACCATTTTATGCCTGATATTCTATAATCATATTTCAAATTGCATGTGTCCGGATGGCAGAATTCAGTACTGTATCTACAAAACCTTCTGTTTAATCATCTTCCATCTATTAATTTGCTTAGATTTTTCAGGTCTGGTCAATTTGAGCATAGTGTTATTCACAGTCAAAGATAAAAAAAAAAAATTATTGATATTCTCATTTGGTTCATTACAATTTACTCAAGCCTAGTAACAGACACAGTATTTCTGACACTGGGAATACATTCCCTGAGATCCATAGATGTCCCTAGAATCAGATACCAAGAACATGCAAATGGACCATATAAAAAAAAGTCTGTAATGTGTATTCTACGTTCTTATGGAATGAATGAGATAAAAAAAAAAAAAAAAAATTGTAATTAATTTTGAGTTAATTTTCATAACGCGATAATTTGCTGTGTAATTAATTAATCTAATTAACGCGATAAACTGACAGCCCTAATATATATATATATATATATATTTTTTTTTTATTCTAAAGCAGTGGTCTCAGTTCTGAACTCAGAACATCCCCCCCCCAGGTGCTCTCAGTATCATCTATACAAATCTTTCCCAATGCATTGTCTATGGACCAGCTTCAGACTTCACACTTGGTGACATCACAAATTTGAGTTTGTTCATGTTCACTAATATTTCTGGACTGTCTTAGACCAGAGGAATAACATGTATGAATTCTGAAATTGGGTGTAGTTCCTCTTTAACTACTGTTGTCATAAATATGTTATTATCTCTGCAACGTTGGCTGTTGGTAGTACAAGAAACTGTGAAACTATGAAATTAGAGGGTTTCTAATTGTAGTAAAGTGTGCATGTATGGACTCACCTCTGTCTCTGTCAATGTGTCACGCAGAACCTGAGAACAGACTGCTGCACAGAGTGATCCAGACGTCAGACACAGCCCCCCTGCCACTGTTGTATAGTGATGTTTGAATGTACACAAAGAAATATATTAAAATACTATTTGTTTGTCATTTTGTGGTATAAGTGTGTCATTTGAATTAAACTGGCTGTAATGTGATTAGCTGTGGTTGTGTAACTTAATTTGTGTATGCATTGTATCTCATGTGCAGTTAGACAACAGAGCGTTTCACAAAGAGGAGTCTTCTTCCATCATGATACACATGCTTATTGATTGCATTTGTAACACATGTTAACATTCTTTATATGCACACACACACACACAGCCACATTATCAATGGTGGTCATGCACTGGAAAACGAGTGATACACTAATTAGTTACAGATACAAAAAACAAGATTTAAACCAATCTAAAACAATTACAAACTGATACACAGTGATTACTAGTGATCATGACTTGAACTGTGCATACTGTAGGTTGGAAGAGTATCTTTAAAGTGCGTTGAATGATGTTTCATGCATGAGTCAGGATCATCAACAGAAACAGCAGACCCTCCAAGCTGAGAACAAGGAGCACAAACCAAGTCATTTGAATGAGTCAGATAGGGGCCAAAGTTCCAGTGCAGCAACAATGTGATATAGGGTGGTACTAATAAGGGCTTTGTGTATAAACAATGTGATATAAGGTGGTACTAATAAGGGCTTTGTGTATAAACAATGTGATATAAGCAGTGTGCGATCCATAGCATGATCTTTGGGTGAGCCGCGTCGCGGGGGGGGGGGGGTGCGCGGCGCGCCTCTCAGCGAGGAGTGCTCAGGAGTCGGACTGTGTAATCGCAGACGTTACTAGTCTGTAGCCTGTAGTAGGTAGAGTAGAGTTAGAGTAGACAACTCACTTACCGTCCGGCCGTCTGGACGGTCTGGGCTGGGCTTCCACAGCACATTCCATGATAAAAAAATTCCGATCGTTGTAATACTAATAATAGTCCCCACGGCCACCGGAGCAGCACCAGCCGCAGGTGTAATTGCGCCTGTAGATGATCCGATTCCCGCCTCCTGCTGCTCTGTCAGCTTCACTGTCTTCGTGAAACCAAAATTGGTTAGGCTTACTTGTTTTCGTTTAGACATTTTACTGGCTGTCAAAACGATCACTGTCTGTGTCAACAAGTAACAGCCACAGCACAGGTTACATACAAAGTGGGTCAAGTTTGATGTGTGCCGTGCAGGCTGCAGCGCCGCCACGCTCCGAATGGTAATTGCAAGAATAGCATGCATGTTGCCATATTACGTGTGAATTAGTGCGCAAATCATTAATCATACATCCAAAATAGCATACGTTTATTATTATACACGATGATGATACAGAAAATTACAGAAAAATTAGAAATGCATGGAAAAAGTAGCATTTATTTTCAGTAATTTAGAGACCCCCCAAAAAATCGCAAATCAAGTTTGCAGGGGAGCTGATGTCTGATCTAGGGGAGCTATAGCGGACCGAGCTCCCCTCGTGGATCGCACCCTGGATATAAGGTGGTACTAATAAGGGCGTTGTGTATAAACAATGTGATATAAGGTGGTACTAATAAGGGCTTTGTGTATAAACAAATGCCAAAGATTATTGCCTTTCTGCAGGAGAAGACCAACCAACCTTATCAAATGAAACATGAAATATCAAGTGTATTAAAATACGATCATCTGATCATCATTGCATCATATAAAAGGTTTAGTTTGTTATGTGATTTGGGAGAAATAAAAAATCTGTTTTATGTTTTACTATGTTCTAGTTCTGTATGTGATATTGAATTGTAAAATGTCACCTATCTAATTTGGTTAAAGGACGCATTGAATATCTTTTCTACAATTGTATCCCCTTGTGTTGAGCAGTGTTTCTGGTGGGTGCAGCACACGCCACATCTTCTATTGAATATTTCCTTCCCTGCCTGGCTACCCCACACCCAAAAGTAAAAAAGAAAACCTTTAAAAACGGGGCAGTACATAAGGTAAGCAGTATACCTGACTTAATCAAGGCTAATATTATCATTACTTGTGTTCCCACTTGTGACATCACTATAGGGCAATAGTTCTGAACAGCTTGTTGAGGCTTGTTAATTTGAAGGAGTATGGTGCTTTAAAAAACATTTTGCACTGCCAAATCCATACAAAGACTAGACAATACCCATAACATATCCTCTTTAAAAGATTATGAAAAACTTCTAGTTGTGTTTCAGGAAAGGTATTTTCTGTTTGTAAAGCATTGGAGAAAAGACAGAACACATTGTGTTAGGGTTTGAAACAGACCTCAACAGCACGGCACAGACAGGTAGTTCAGAGTTAGCCAAATACTAGGGCGTATTTATTTGCAGAGTCAAAAAGAGTCAAGTAACAATTCTGAACAACAAAAAAGGGAGACTGCCTTCGGCAGAGTTATCTGCGGCTCTGCAGATCCTCTTGGTGTTAGAGGTGGGGAATCGGCGTTGACGCCGTTGCGGCTCTGCAGATACTCCCAGCTTCAACTCGAAGTGGAAACGGAGAGAGAGAGAGAGAACAACAACAGTCCAACAGTACACAAAGGCAGTGCAGGTCCGTCCTCCCTTAGCTGAGTCCAGAACAAAACAAAATGGTACTTCTTCAGTGTTTATCCAAAACACACAATTTAGCTGAGTCCAGTACAAACAAAACGATACTCTTCAGTGTTATCCAAAACACACAATTTAGCTGAGTCCAGTGCAAACAAAAACTATACTCTTCAGTGTTTATCTTAAACACACAATTTAGCTGAGTCCAGTGCAAACAAAAACGATACTCTTCAGTGTTCTCCTGTTATGTACTAGGAGCCTGATCACTCCTGTGTCACTGTGCATGCAGGCCTGATCACTCCTGTGTCACGGGGCATGCAGGTGAGGGCTGCCAATTAGCTAATTGCTGCTGATTGGCTACCTGCTGGCAGCTTTAAAACCAGCCCTGGTAACACACATGCAGGGTCTGTGGTTAGAGAAGTGTTCACTAACCATAGCTATCACGGTCTTCTGTCCTTGTACTTTAGTTTACACCAGTAATTCCTTAATAGAGTAGCATTTTGAGTTTGAGCACGGGGTTTTGGTGTTGGTTTGCACATAGGTTGCGGGCCTTTGAGCCAGGGTCGTAACAGTTGGGCGCTCGTCCGGGATATTTACCCCTAGACATTTGTTTGGTGTTTTTTTTTTTTTGCACGGGGTGTCATGGTGTTCGTTACATATTGTAACGTGGGGGCTTGAATCGTTTCATCAAACAGGTGAGTATGCCTTATTTGTTTGTAATTTGATGTGACTACTTATGCTGTTAAAATATATAGTTTAGTGGGCACCACATGTAGATAGGGACAGTATTTTCTGGTTGTTGGTTAGCTTCCTGTGCACCACATACTCCTGGGGCAGTCAGGGAAGGGATTAGCACCATCTACTTGTCTGGTACCGTATCATGTACTGGACGGGTGGATGGTCAAGTATGATCTTTGACTGGTAGCAGGTGTGGTTGAAGATGGTTAGGTCTACAGGGCATTAGTTTAAGGGTAGGTAGATTAGGGGGCCAGAAAACACAGGTAGTGTGGTAGGGCCTGATTTAGTGTTTCTTAGGGTAGACATGTGGTGGGCCGGTTTTGACTGCAGTTTAGATGTAGAAGCATATGTAGTCTTATCAGGTTAGAAGGCGCACCTGTTTGGATTTGTTTGTTGAATTTATTTTGTTTGTTTGAGTGTTTGGTGAGCATACCTGGTAGCGCCTGACCTCCTGCGTGTATGACACGTCTATTTATTTCGGGGTGGTTGTGTTTTATTTTTATTTTCTTTTTATTTATTTATTTTGCAAACTAGAAAGGTGCGCTCCGTAGGGCTCACATTTCCACCGCGTTCCCTTCTGGTTGTTATTATTGGCATTAGCATTCTTCAGTGGTTCTTCAGTGGTTCTTCGTGGTTCTTCAGTGGTTCGTTAGGGGGTCTTCAGTGGTTCTTTAGTGGTTCTTCGTGGTTCGTTAGTGGTTCTTCGTGACTGTAAGGTAAAGTGAGTAGCTTGTGGTGACTGGTACAGTAACGATGGCTTCCATCAGGGACTTTGTTGATCGCCCGTCTCATGACATGTTGGAGAAGTTTTCCAAGGAACAACTTCTAGAACTTGCTGTACACTACAGGGTAGAGCTTACTGCAAGTGAGAAACGTTTGAAGCCAACTGCCTTGAGTGCTTTAAGGGTGTTACTCATTGGAGAGCAGGTGCTTGAGGAGAGGGTGGAGGAGCCTCCTTTGTCTGACACGTCTCCGCTATTACCTGGTGCAGAGGGTGAGTGGAGGATTAGGGAGTTGGAGTTTAAGGAAAGGCAGCTAGAGCGAGAGCATGAGGAGAGGAGAGAGGAGCGTGAGCTTAAGGGGAGAGAGAGGAGAGAGGAGCGTGAGCTTAAAGAGAGGAAAGAGGAGCGGGAGCTTAAGGAGAGACAAATGTTGCTGGAGCACGAGCGTGCGCAGAAGGAGCTTGAGTTTAAGCATGCTGCCTTACAGGCGGGTGCTCTGCATTCAGAGTCACGTTCCGGTTTTGATGTAGGCAGGAATATTAGGATGGTGCCTCCATTTTTTGAGAAAGACGTGGAAAGATATTTTCCCCTTTTTGAACGGGTGGCGACCACATTGAAGTGGCCTGATACCGCCTGGACACTGCTGCTACAATGTGTTTTAGTTGGTAGGGCACAAGAAGCCTATACTGCTCTGTCCCTTGAACAAAGCGCTGATTATGAGCTTGTTAAAGCTTCCATATTGAGGGCTTATGAGTTGGTTCCCGAGGCCTATCGTCAGCGTTTTAGAGGCTATCGCAGGTCGGAGGGACAGTCGTATGTTGAATTCGGAAAAGAGAAGGAGAACCTGTTTGACCGGTGGTGCACCTCGCAAAAAGCAGAGTCAAGGGAGCAGCTTAGACAGTTGGTTCTCCTAGAGGAATTTAAAAGGTGTGTTCCTGATAACGTTTCCACACATCTAAATGAGCATAAGGTATCGAAGATAGGCGACGCTGCTGTCTTGGCTGATGAGTTTGTGCTAACACACAAATCTGTCTTTGTAGAGGAGGGCCGTGTGGAGTCCAGGAGTAGTAGGCGTCCTTTTCAGGGGAGCCGGTTCCCGGCACCCGTGTCTGCTGGTCGGTTTACTTCGACTCCTAGGCAAGGTGGCTCTGCTAGTGCATTCCCAGAGGCGGTTATCTGTTTTTACTGTAAGGAGCCTGGTCATATCGTTGCTGGGTGCCCTGTGCTTAAACAGAAAAATGTAAAAACTGTGGCTCTGGTAGAAATCATGGACAGGACACCTATGCCGACATTAGAGGGTGGGGTGCGAAGTATCAAAGGTGCAGACAGGGAGCTAGAGGGCTCCTCAACGTTTATGATGGATGGATTTGTTTCACTGGTTGGTGCATTAGGATCAAAGCAGGCTATTACAATATGGAGAGATACAGGAGCTTTCCAGTCTCTCATTCTGGATGGGATTTTGCCATTTTCGGAAGATTCTTCATTGCATTCCGGTGCCATTGTTCAGGGCTTTGGAGGAGGCTTTGTGAATACTCCTTTGCATGAGGTCTCGCTAAACTCTCCCTTAGTATCAGGCAATGTTGTTGTAGGAGTGTGTTCTCACATCCCCATAAAGGGGGTGTCCTTCATTCTAGGGAACGATTTGGCCGGTGGCAAAGTGCTGGCTACTCCAGTTGTAATTCCCGTCCCTGTAGTTTCTGAGGTTCCTGATGAGCTCGCACAGAAGCATCCAGGAGTGTTTCCTGTGTGTGCGGTAACACGCGCAATGTCAAAGGTCAAATGTGACACCCATGATGTTGTTAACTCAGATTGTGATATGACACTTAGTGACACGTTCTTTGTTGAGTTGAAAAGTGGCCCTGATGAGGGTTTTGGTAAGGTGATACCGTCTCATGAGCAGTTGGTACTAGAGCAAAACAAGGATGTCTCCTTGTCGTCCCTCTTTGAAGAGGCGGTTTTAGAGGATGCAATGATAGATACGTCTCAAGGATACTTTGTTGGCAATGACGTGCTCATGAGAAAGTGGACACCACCTAACCTGTCCAGTCTGGATGACTGGGGCAGTGTGTTTCAGATTGTTGTTCCAGCCGTGTATCGTCCTGATATACTGCATCTAGCACATGATCATGATCTTGCTGGTCACATGGGAGTCAGGAAGACTTATGACCGTGTGCTGAGACATTTTTGTTGGCCTGGTTTGAAGTCGGATGTGGCACAATATTGCAGCTCGTGCCATGTGTGTCAGGTTGTTGGTAAACCAAACCAGAAGATCCCTCAGGCTCCTCTGCAGCCTATTCCTGCCGTTGGGGAACCTTTTGAGCGGATCCTCATTGACTGTGTTGGTCCCCTCCCTCAAACTAAGACAGGGAACCAGTACCTTTTGACTATTATGTGTGCAGCGACCCGTTTTCCTGAAGCCATTCCTTTACGCAAGATCACAGCCCCAGCTATATCCAAAGCTCTGGTTAGGTTTTTTTCGACGTTTGGTTTACCAAAGGTTATTCAATCAGATCAAGGGTCTAACTTCATGTCCCGTCTCTTTGCTCAGGTCCTCCAGCAGTTGTCTATCCAGCATTGCCCTTCCTCTGCCTATCATCCAGAGTCCCAGGGGGCGCTGGAGAGATTTCACCAGACTATCAAAACAATGCTGCGGGCATATTGTACGGCGTTCGAAAAAGACTGGGATGATGGAATCCCTTTGCTTCTGTTTGCTGCTAGGGAGGTAACCCAGGAGTCTCTTGGATTCAGCCCGGCTGAGCTGGTGTTCGGCCACACAGTGAGGGGTCCTTTGAAACTGCTGAAGGAAAAGTGGTTGGCTGACCAGACTCCTTCCTCTACTAACTTGTTGGACTATGTGTGTAACTTCAGGCTTAAGCTTAGTAGAGCATGTGAACTAGCGAAAGAGAACCTAAAGGTAGCCCAAGGAAAAATGAAGGTGTGGTATGATAGGCGGGCCCGACATAGGGTGTTCTCACCGGGAGACAAGGTGTTGGTTCTCTCGCCTATTCTTGGGTCTGCATTACAGGCTAAATATAGTGGGCCATACTCCGTTGAGCGCAAAGTTGGTGAGGTCGACTACTTGATTAAGACTCCCGACCGCAGGCGCAAGAGTAGATTATGTCACGTCAATATGTTGAAGGCGTACAATGATAGGGCTCAGATTGACCAGTCAGGGGTCAAGCATGTGGCTGTTCTAACAGTTTCTGCATCTCCTATTGTAGCCGACTGTTCTGTGTCGAAGGAGATTTCTCAGGGCAGGTTGCCAAACACCCAGATACTAGGTGACTTGGACTCACACCTGTCGTACTTGCCACTTCCTGAGCGTACGGATGTGGTGCGCCTACTTAGACAGCATATACGCTTGTTTTCTGATGTCCCTAGTCATACTAATGTACTCGAGCATGACATTGATGTTGGTAGTGCAGGGCCAATTAAGCAACATGCCTACAGGGTGAATCCGGAAAAAAACGACGGATCTTGAGTAAGGAAGTAGACTATATGGTGAGACATGGCGTTGCGGAGCCCAGTTCTAGTGCGTGGAGCTCCCCCTGCCTGCTTGTTGATAAGCCAGACTGCACTCATCGGTTCTGTACTGACTTCCGTAAAGTTAATGCAGTAACCAAGCCGGACTCGTACCCTCTTCCTCGGATGGACGACTGTATCGATCGGGTGGGTTCAGCAGCCTTTGTAAGTCAATTGGATTTGCTAAAGGGATACTGGCAGGTTCTGCTTACTCCGCGAGCATGTGAGATATCCGCTTTTGTCACACCAGAGAGTTTCTGCCAGTATACAGTGATGGCCTTTGGCATGCGAAATGCCCCAGCGACGTTTCAGCGGCTAGTGAACAAGGTCCTGGCCGGGGTAGCGTTCTGTGAGGCATATCTGGATGACCTGGTTATCCACAGTTCCTCTTGGTCACAACATGTGGAGCATCTGGCGGAAGTGTTCAAGCGGTTGGGTGATGCTAACTTGACAGTTAACCTTGCAAAATGTGAATTTGGACAGGCCACGGTTACCTACCTGGGTAAGGTGGTTGGACGTGGGCATGTGTGCCCCATTGCAGCTAAGGTGGAGGCTATAGTGGGCTTCCCTGCTCCCATCACCAGGCGGGAGTTAAAGCGCTTCCTAGGTATGGCAGGGTACTATAGGAGTTTCTGTAGGAACTTTGCTTCTGTTGTTGCCCCTTTGACCAATCTGCTCAGTCCTAAGGTACCTTTCGTGTGGACTGAGACTTGTCAAGTCTTTTGAGAGCATCAAGGGTATTCTGATTAGCGCTCCCGTTCTGTCAGCTCCCGATTTCCAACTGCCATTCAAGTTGGCAGTGGATGCTAGTGACCTCTGTGCTGGAGCCGTCCTCCTGCAAGAGGATGCATTAGAGGTGGAGCACCCAGTGTGCTACTTTTCTAAAAAGTTTGACAGGCATCAACTGCACTACTCTACTATAGAGAAGGAGGCGCTCGCTTTGGTTCTTGCCTTGAACCATTTTGATGTTTACGTTGGATCCTCCAGTTTACCCCTTGTTGTGTATACAGACCATAACCCTTTGGTTTTTCTTCGCAGCATGGTGAACTCAAACCATCGTTTGATGCGATGGAGTTTGTTCCTCCAAGCGTATAACTTGGATATTCGCCACATTCGTGGGAGGGACAACGTGCTAGCAGACGCCCTCTCACGGTCATAGTACCGGTGTTTGTGGTACCCGTTATCGCTGTTGTGGTAGTGGCCCTGACAACTAATGGGTCGCAGTTGTTTTTTTGTTTTGTTTATGGGTTGTTGTGTAGTGGTTGCCTCTTGGGCAACCAGTTTGGTGGGGGAGGTGTTATGTACTAGGAGCCTGATCACTCCTGTGTCACTGTGCATGCAGGCCTGATCACTCCTGTGTCACAGGGCATGCAGGTGAGGGCTGCCAATTAGCTAATTGCTGCTGATTGGCTACCTGCTGGCAGCTTTAAAACCAGCCCTGGTAACACACATGCAGGGTCTGTGGTTAGAGAAGTGTTGGGTAACAGATAGCTATCACGGTCTTCTGTCCTTGTACTTTAGTTTACACCAGTAATTCCTTAATAGAGTAGCATTTTGAGTTTGAGCACGGGTTTTGGTGTTGGTTTGCACATAGGTTGCGGGCCTTTGAGCCAGGGTCATAACACACAAAACCTGATAATCCAAAAAGGGTTTGGTTCCAACTCACCAAAGCGCAAACGCGTAAAGCGGGCAACGAGGCGCAGCTCCAAACGGAGGAACAAGGTATTCACCAGCGGCAATCCAAAGATGTCCTGGAGGGAAAGTAGACGAGGCACAACAACGGGGGGAAAAGCAGGCAGAAGCAGTAGTATTCAAAACGACCCGACATCGATTGAAAGAAGGTCCCAGTATAAGAAGCCTCTGGGGCGCTAATCACAAACTATGACAGGTGCGTGCTGGAATTGGTACTCGCTCCAGAAGCGTGTGGCGGGGAATGCACCAATCAACACAATACCTTAAAGGAGCGTGTGGCGGGGAACGAACCAATCCTCACAGTACCCCCCCCCTCCACGGGAGCCACCCGGCGACCAGCCCGACCCGGCTCGTCCGGATGGGCACGATGGAAGTCGGTGATCAGGCCGGGGTCCATGATGAGCTGGCGGGAGACCCAGCTCCGTTCCGTATCCCTCCCAGTCCACCAGGTACTGGAACCCCCGACCCCGCCGTCGAACGCCCATCAACCGGCGGACCTGCCACTGGGGGTGTCCGTCCACCATCTCGGGAGGAGGCGGGTCCGGAGCAGGAGGCATCAGGGGACTGAGAGAGACAGGCTTAACCCGGGACACATGGAAAACGGGGTGAATGCGCATGGACGCAGGAAGCTTAAGACTCACCGCCGCCGGACTGAGCACCTTCAGAACCTCAAAAGGACCGACGAACCGGGGGTTAAGCTTCTTGGCCGAGGACCGAAGCGGAAGGTCCTTTGCGGACAGCCACACCCTCTGCCCAGGGTGGTACGTCGACGCAGGGACCCGGCGCCGGTCAGCCCCACGACTGCCGCGCTCCGATGACCGGAGCAGCGCAGTCCTGGCGATCCCCCAGACCCGACGGCACCGGTCGAGATGCTCCTGTACGGAGGGAACTGCCACCTCCGACTCCTGTGCAGGGAAAAGAGGGGGTTGGTAGCCCAGGGATATTTCAAAAGGTGAGAGGCCGGTGGCGGAACTGACCATGGAGTTGATGGAGTACTCGACCCAGGGAAGGAAACAATCCCTTGCCCGCCATACCTGGGAAGTGAACTGGGGCCCCCGGTCCGAGACGACGTCCTGGGGAAACCCATGGAGGCGGAACACGTGGCGTGTCAGGAGGTCCGCCGTCTCGGCCGCCGAGGGAAGCTTGGGAAGGGCCACGAGGTGAACCCCCTTGCTGAACCGATCCACCACGGTCAGTAGGCACGTGTTCCCCTGGGAAGAAGGAAGTCCCGTGACGAAGTCCAACACCACATGGGACCAAGGGCGGCTCGGAATGGGAAGCGGCTGCAATAGCCCGGAGGGCGCCTGGTGGGAGGCCTTGCTGCGGGCGCAGACCACGCAGGCCAGTACGAACTCCTTGACGTCGTTCCTCATGGTGGGCCACCAGAATCGACGAGCCAGGAAGGAGAACGTGCGATGAACGCCTGGGTGGCAGGCGAACCGGCTGGTATGGCCCCACTGGAGGACCCGGGACCGGACTGAGTCGGGGACGAAGAGGCGATGAACCGGTACATTGCCTGGAGCGCGATGGAAGCGTAGGGCACGCCTTACCACCCCCTCGATGCCCAAGGTGACCACTCCCACCACCCTGGCCTCTGGGAGGATGGGAGTCGGGTCCTCAGTGGTTGGAGCCCCCTTGGAGTGTAACCGGGACAGGGAGTCGGCCTTCGTGTTGCGGGAACCAGGGCGAAACGTCAGCGAGAAGTCGAACCGACTGAGGAAGCTGGCCCATCTTGCCTGCCGGCCATTGAGGCGCTTGGAAGCACGGATGTACGTCAAGTTCTTGTGGTCCGTCCAAATGGTGAATGGCTCCTCGGCCCCCTCTAGCCAATGACGCCACTCCTCCAAGGCAGCCACAACCGCCAGCAGCTCCCGATTGCCGATGTCATAGTTCCTCTCGGCAGGGAGGAAACGACGTGAGTAGAAGGCGCACGGATGTACCTTCTGGTCCGTTGCCGACCGCTGAGATAAGATAGCCCCTAGTCCGGTATCCGAGGCGTCCACCTCTACGATGAACTCTCTCTTGGGGTCTGGATGGAGCAAGACTGGGACGGTAGTGAACCTCTTCTTGAGGGAGCGGAACGCAGCACACGCCGCTGGGGACCAGTCGAACGGCAGGGCGGGAGAGGTTAGCCTGGTAAGTGGTTCCGCCACCTGGCTGTAATTCCGGATGAATCTTCGGTAATAATAATAATAATAATAATAATAACTTTATTTGTATAGCACTTTTCATACAGAGGTTGCAGTTCAAAGTGCTTCACAACAGTAAAAAATACAGGCATAAGCGAGGATAAAAAGATAGACAGGTAGAATCACAGTGTTTCACATTAGGATCTAGCATCCCAATAGGCTCTCCGCTTACAGTTTTCAGTAACACAAATAGTAAAAATAGTAAAAAAAATTATAAAATAGAACGGACATAAAAAATACAGGTAGAAGTTGGCGAACCCGAGGAAGCTCTGTAACTCCTTCCGAGAGGTGGGTTCCGGCCACTCCTCCACGGCCCGGATCTTGCGAGGGTCAGCTCGGGTCAAGCCTCTCTCCACGATGAAGCCCAGGTAATCGACGGAGTCGGAGTGAAATCGGCACTTCTCTGCCTTGACGAAGAGCCGATTGTGGAGGAGGCGCTCCAGCACACGGCGGACATGCTGGATGTGTTCCTCGAGGGTCTTGGAGAAGATGAGGATGTCGTCTAGGTATACCACCACAAACTCCTCCAGCATGTCACGAAGGACGTCGTTCATGAGCGCCTGGAATACCGCCGGAGCGTTGGTGAGGCCGAACGGCATTACCAGGTACTCGTAGTGGCCCCTGGGAGTCTTGAAGGGGCTCTTCCACTCATCGCCCTCTCGGATACGGACCAGATGGTAGGCACTCCGGAGGTCCAGCTTGGTAAAGAAGGTAGCCTGGGTGAGAGGCTCGAAGGTGGAGTTCATGAGAGGAAGAGGGTACTTGTTCTTAATGGTGATCTCGTTGAGCTGGCGATAGTCGATGCAGGGTCGAAGGTCTCCGTCCTTCTTCCCAACAAAGAAGAAACCGGCCGCCACAGGGGAGGAGGAAGGCCGAATGAGGCTTGCTTCCAAGGACTCAGAGATATATCAATCCATCGCTGCCTTCTCAGGGACGGTCAGACTGTAGAGGCGGCTGCCGGGAAGGGGAGCCCCTGAGCGGAGGTCGATGGCACAGTCGTAAGGCCGGTGAGGCGGAAGGGCCTGAGCCCGGGACTTACTGAAAACCTCCTCGAGGTCGTGGTACTCGGGGGGTATAGTCGAGAGGTCCGGAGGCGGCTCACAAAGGGGGCTCCGGGGGCGAGGGACAGGACGCCGTCTGAAGACACTGGGCATGACAGGCGGAGCTCCACCCCCTGATGGTACCGGAGGACCAGGCGATGTGGGGCTCATGCAGCGCGAGCCAGGGCCTGCCCAGGACTACTGGGACAAGAGGGGATCTGGTGATGAAAAACTGGAGTCTCTCAACGTGGTTACCAGCAATGGTGAGAAGGACTGGACAGGTGCGTTGAGTGATGTCAGCCAGGCGGTGTTGGTCCAACGCGAACACCTCCAAGGGTCTCACGAGGTCCTCTAGCGGAATGTTGGCCTGGGTAGCAAACTCGAAATCCAGGAAACTCTCGTCAGCACCCGAGTCGATGAGTGCCTCCACCGTCGCCCGTTGGTCCGCCCAGGCCAGGGTGACGCTCATCAGACGACTAGGTGGTGCACGGTTCTGGGAACGAGAAAAACGGCTCACCAGGATCTCCCGGGGTCCCGGCGAGCCTGGTCTTTTGGCCCGGTGGTGCAGTTGGAGATACGGTGCCCATCCCGGCCGCAGTAGAGGCAAAGGCCGGACCTGAACCTGGCCTCTCGTTCAGCCGGGCTAAGGTGTGAGCGTCCCAGCTGCATGGGTTCCTCCTCAGGCACCGAACGGGAGGGGAAGGAACCACCAGTTGTGGTGGAAGCAGGACGTCACGAGTGCGGGGGGTCTGGGGAACCTCTGGAGGTCCCAGTCGGGCTCTCTCACGCCTTCTCTCCCGGAGGCGTCCGTCGATGCGATTGGCGAGGCTGAATAGGTCCTCGAGGGACTCAGGTTCCTCACGGGTCGCGAGCTGGTCCCTTACAGCGTCGTTGAGCCCCCTCATGAAGGTGAGACGAAGCGCTTGGTCATTCCAACCGCTCTCCGTTGCCGCCAGTCTGAACTCCAGCACGTAGTCGGTGACCCCGCCACTGCCCTGCCGGAAGGTGCCCAACCGAGCTCCTGGGTCCTGGCCATGGGCTGGGTGGTGGAAAACCCTGCGGAGCTCTGCCACGAAGTCTGGGTAGGAAAAACAGAAATCAGCCCCCATTGCCCAGGAGGCAGTAACCCACTGTGCTGCCCGGCCTGAGAGCAGGTTAGTCATGTAAGCCACTCGGGCTCCCTCTGAAGTGAATCGGCTGGGTTGATGAAGAAAAACCAACTCACATTGCATGATGAATGTGGCACAATCCTCGAAGTTACCATTGAACAACCGTGGTTCGGAGAGACGGGGCTCCCGTGGTGCGGGATCGGGAGGCGCGGGGCCTGCCACGGCTGCGGGTGGTGCTCTGGCCGAGACTCCTGAAGCAGGTGGGGTTACAAGCAGGGCGTTAAATGCTTCACTCAGAGTTTGCAATTGGTGAAGAATATCAGCCTGCTGATTACCCTGGGCTGTCTGCAGGGTAGCCAGAGAGCCAAGGGACTCCTGAATAGGCAGGACCTGGGCTCGGAGCTCCTGTACAGCAGCCGCAGCCGCACCTAACTGTAGGCTGTGGTCGTTGGTTAATTCAATCTGGACCGACAACGCGGTTCTGACTCTGTCTGTGTCGGCTGAGGTCGTCATGGTCGGGTTGTAATGTTAGGGTTTGAAAGAGACCTCAACAGCACGGCACAGACAGGTAGTTCAGAGTTAGCCAAATACTAGGGCGTATTTATTTACAGAGTCAAAAAGAGTCAAGTAACAATTCTGAACAACAAAAAAGGGAGACTGCCTTCGGCAGAGTTATCTGCGGCTCTGCAGATCCTCTTGGTGTTAGAGGTGGGGAATCGGCGTTGACGCCGTTGCGGCTCTGCAGATACTCCCAGCTTCAACTCGAAGTGGAAACGGAGAGAGAGAGAGAGATCAACAACAGTCCAACAGTACACAAAGGCAGTGCAGGTCCGTCCTCCCTTAGCTGAGTCCAGAACAAAACAAAATGGTTCAGTGTTTATCCAAAACACACAATTTAGCTGAGTCCAGTACAAACAAAACGATACTCTTCAGTGTTATCCAAAACACACAATTTAGCTGAGTCCAGTGCAAACAAAAATGATACTCTTCAGTGTTTATCTTAAACACACAATTTAGCTGAGTCCAGTGCAAACAAAAACGATACTCTTCAGTGTTCTCCAAACACACAAAAACTGATAATCCAAAAAGGGTTTGGTTCCAACTCACCAAAGCGCAAACGCGTAAAGCGGGCAACGAGGCGCAGCTCCAAACGGAGGAACAAGGTATTCACCAGCGGCAATCCAAAGATGTCCTGGAGGGAAAGTAGACGAGGCACAACAACGGGAGGGAAAGCAGGCAGAAGCAGTAGTATTCAAAACGACCCGACATCGATTGAAAGAAGGTCCCAGTATAAGAAGCCTCTGGGGCGCTAATCACAAACTATGACAGGTGCGTGCTGGAATTGGTACTCGCTCCAGAAGCGTGTGGCGGGGAATGCACCAATCAACACAATACCTTAAAGGAGCGTGTGGCGGGGAACGAACCAATCCTCACACATTGGGTGAAATTTATATTTATATATTTTAAGTATGTGTACCAGTATTGATTACAATGTTGCACACCATTGCATTGTTTGTATATGTAATGTCTTGTAAGTCCATGTGATAAACTTTAATGATACAAAAAAATCAATCATTCATTCATTCATTACTAGAGTACATTCAAAATTTAAACGCAGACAATCACGCTCAAAAGTGACCAAATACCAGCCAATGGAAAGATACAATGTGGAACTTGTGAAAGTTCTTTTAGAGCTTATTCAAATAAACACTTCAGCTGTGTAAAAAAAGTGTTCTTGTGTATGTACATAGGGTGAATAATGGTCTAATGTATTCCCTGTCAGTGATTTTGTAATAATCAGACTTGTGATTCAAATCAACAGTGTCTTTCTCAGTCTTACTATTCTCTCCCCCTTAAGTTGCGGGACAGTTTTCTTTGAAAGAGAGCTGGAAGGCATTGGTCTCACACATCTATATGAATTGAAAATGGGGGACCCTGATGGAAACAAGACAAACGTCTTTCTCAGGTCTGCATCCCCTTAACAATTGTATGTATTGAGCCGTACTGTATTGTACCCATTCTGCAATCTGTTAAATAAAGTTTTCATTCATTCATTCATTAGCGAATGGCAGAATACTGCAGTGCACTCGGAAAGATGAGACAGGGATAGGAAGGACTTGACGGCTGTGGCTGTGAACTGACCCTGGAGGAAGCAAAGAGCGTGTGTCAGGATGGAGCCAAGCTGAGTCCTGTCACCAGTCAGAATGATGCCTGTGGGGGTGAGAACAGTGAGAGAACCACAGCACTATCTAGTGGTTTCATATACAAGATACATAATATTGACGTACAGTAGGGGTGGGAATCACCAGTTTCATCATGATACGATACGATATCGATTCTTTGGACAACGATACGATATTTGCCGATATCACAAAGTCTCTCACGATACAATACGATACGATTAGATTCAGGTGCCTGCGATCGATATGAGATGATATCATATGCCCATTTAACACAATCAGTAACATTTAGATCAACAAAAAAAAGGTAATGAAAATATCATTTGACATTTGTATTTTTGAGCTCTTCCAGACATTTAAAGGAAAATCAATCTATTGTTTTTAATACAAATATACCTCATGTTCACTGTAAAGTGCCACGTTTTTATATATTGAGCTTTAAACTTTAAGCTAAATTTTTTTGGAACTCAAAACTCACAACCTCCCTCTCCCAAACCGTTCCTACAACAATTTGTTGATGTTGCATGATCATGTATAGGCCTACATTTATTATGTATTATATTGTTTATGTTTAAATAACATTTAAACATCAAACTCCTCTGACCTCATCTGGTCTTTCCAAAGACGCGCGCACACACACACACAGAAAGGGAGAATGCTATGCTGTAACGTCTACACACACGGAGCTACTGCTGTTGTTCTTGGACTCGCCACAGGATTTTCAAAATAAGAGTATCGATATGAATCGATCTTATTACATCGCATCGATCCGATTCGATTGTTGATAATTACATCGATGTATCGATCTGGATCGATGTATCGTCCCACCCCTAACGTACAGTAGATGTGATACTCTGCAAGCCTGCACCCCTGCAAGGCACACATGTCCTTTCAAAGTAGAAAAGAAACTAGGCTAACACCGTAGGTTGTAGGCTTATATCACAACAATCGTTATTGGAATGGAATTTTGGAATCTATGTAACCCGTTCTAGCGACTGGCTGGTCCTTAAGATTCCTGAAGTTTGCTCGGAACAGGGTAATTTTGGTATGATGCCCCTAGCTCATGGAATGAACTCCAACAGGCCTTAAAGCTTGAGATTCCCCCCTCTGTTGCATCATTTAAAACATTGATCTCCCACCATTGTCAATCAACTTGTACGTGTTTAATTGATTTGTTATCCTTACTTTTGTCTCGCCTTGTCTTATTGTTATGATTTATGCTGTGTGATTTTATATGCCCTTTTCTTTTTGCTTATTTCTGTATGTAGGCTACACTCAACGTAACAATAATTTGAGGATAAATTATGTACTGGGAACATTTCAAATGGGTTAGTTATTTTGTTTATCAAGCAGCTTTCATGTTATACAGTACCTTTTACAGTATTAGCCACAATACCAGCCACAACTGGCCTTACCTTTAAAGGCCCAATCAGTGATCTTAAAAACATGCCACTCAGAGCACGTTATCGTCACCTATGGCCCATTTTGGTGCCATCCTTCTCAATGACGATTTCACCCTCTGAAGGAAATATCTCAGATATTCAGCTGGGCCTAGTTTTTATAAGAATTGTCATCTCACATTTCAGTTTACATGTTCTTTTTTATTTCATCAAATAGAATTTAGTCACAAGCATACATTTTCATGAACGTTTTTTCTGTATTGCTGAGATGAAAGATATTTAAGCAGCAAGGACATATCAATGTACAATTCCCATTATATACAGTAGATGTCACTATGCTGCAGCGGATGCTACACAGTAGTAGGTCTATATAATTCTATGGTTCATAGCCCAGGGATTCTTAAACTTTTGCATGAAGTACAGATGCAGCCATTAGTCTTCCTAACCATTTTGCCGTGACGAGCGCACGGTGGTCTAACGGCATGGGAATTAATTAATTAATGTATTCTGACCTTGGGACCCAGTCAAATTAATCCATACAGTCTCTTATCAAATAGGGACTCACCAGATACAGTCCAGTGGCCCATGTTGGGCCAAGAGCTAAAAAACATCAACCTTGGTCTCTAGCCTAAGGGCGAGATGTATGGAAGGCCCTAGGACGCATTCCAGTATGAAAGACATTTCCTTTGTGGTTTCATATTTTAGACACAACAATGTATAGCTGAGAGGGGTCCATAGACTGTGTGCAATAATTTTATGTTGAGCTCTAGTTTGTTTTTAAACCTCTTCAGTGGCTCGCTAGGAATTAGACACACTATGATTGAATCCATCAAAGCAAATTAATCACTAGCTTGAAAAAAAGAAAAAAAGGATTAGATCAAAGATTGGACCAGTGGCCGCAGTGTGATTCCTGCGATGATCATATGAAAATTGTGATCTCACTCTCAAATCTCAAAGATCTAACAAAGCTGACTTTGATGTTTCACTATCATTGCAAAGATTAGCTGTACCAGAAACTGTTTGGTACAGTGTCAAAAAGTAATTGAATCTACTGGCCCCTGGCACCCTGTCAGTTTTCAAACATACCCCAAGGATAAGGCTCTGCTAGGTAGCTTGTCTATGTTGTAAGCAACAACTACCCTACATTATCCCTTACCAGGAGGCCATTCCACTATTTATTTTCATCACAGTTTGTGCCACAGAAAACCACGGGATCTACTGCGTTTGTTTGATCTACAAAACAGGACAATTTTGAAAGGCTTTTCATCGCCCTATCTGGGCGTGGTGACATAAGAAAAGCTGCCTAGAGCAGTAAAACAAAGCCATTCATTGTAAGCACCCAGCAATCCCTAAATTAGGCAACACATTGTAGAAAAAGATTGTGCTCCAATTATACTGGCCTATATACAGTGCTCTTACAATATCAGTCATAATGTGTGCCAAATGAAACAGATTAATTGTTTTGATGGCATTTTATTTATTTTCAAACTATTCCAAGACCGTACTCTATTATATTCTCTTCATTAATGTCCTATTTAAGAACACAACACGCTTGTCAAATCAGTAAATGCTGAAACCTACTTTGGGTGCACTATATGGATTAGGTTTCAGTGTTCATTTCAGGGCTTGTACAGACTGGAGTAGGGCCCCATTAACTCATCCTGGAATCACAGAAGCACATTTATCACATTAAGGATTACAGATGTCACCCTGAATATACACTGAGTACACAAATCATAAGCAACACCCACTCTTTCCATGACAAAAGCAAAGGTTTCTGACTGAGGAGGAATTTGGAATGCTGGCTATTCTGTCATTCCTTACAATGTAAATGATGATTTCTTAAACTCTTAAATCAGGGACTCAAATGAGATTTTTCTTTTTCTTCTCATAGGAGGCAGATTTATTAAAACATATCACATATCACTACTGCTGTCATGTGGAGACTGACTGGAAGAGCGCCCATATTTTAAGAAACCAAAATGTAAAAGATCCTTCAATGCTAGGTTTGAAGTCATCTGTAAACATTTATAGTGTACTGTTCATGAAATATTCTCAGTATGGGTGAAAACGATAATCCCTTATTGATTTGACCTATAAAATCCACTTCAATTATGAAGGGAAGATTCAGATAGTGAGGAGGAGAAAAGTTAAAGATAGACAGGTTAAAGGGGAATGCCACTCATTTTAAGAATTCACATAAAGTTCTCCTTGTCCCCCACAGTTGTCAGTATTTTTTAACACAGTTATAAATCAGAGAGAGAACCCTCCAATCTATGATGTCACTGGGATGTAAAATCTGGGGCTGCTCTGTGGACTTTATGAGGCCATGAATGAATGAATGAATGAAAACTTTATTTAACAGATTGCAGAATGGGTACAATACAGTACGGCTCAATACATACAATTGTTAAGGGGATGCAGACCTGAGAAAGACGTTTGTCTTGTTTCCATCAGGGTCCCCCATTTTCAATTCATATAGACATATATGACATACATGACATACAGATAGTCAGTACTGCTACATCTATACATTTATGACATACCAGATTTGCAAATACAGTACTGTTTGTGATACAGAAGGAGTCAAGAAAAGGGAGTATATACATTTGACGTAGAAACTGTACATTGGAGGAGGTTGGGTGGGGGGGGTTGGGTACATTGGGATATTGACAACCATACTGGGTAATTTACATTGGAGGTGGGGGGGGGGGGGGGGGCACACTGTATAAACAAGTAACACTGTACATTGAGGGGGGGGGGGGAGGAGACACTGTACAAACAAACACAATTGTACATTGAACTATTGACAAAACCATACTAGGTAAATGACTGTACATTGGAGGGGGTTGGAATGATTGGGTTAGGATATTTACAGGGCATAACATTTTTGTACGAGTTCTTACACCCAAATGTATATTCTAGCATTACTAGAAGGTCTGAACCAGAAGACAGCGAGACAGCCTAGGTGAATATGCAAAAAAGATATTTGAATAGATATCAATATGAAACTTTCCCAGTTTGTTAATAACAACTAAGAAAAATGTTATTGCAAGTTTTCTGAGATTTTATGTTTATATATGCGAAATAGGCATTACCTAATTAAATAAATCTATCGCCCAGGAACAACATCACCAACATTGGATAATGTCAGATTCAAAATGTTTGTTTCATTATGTTGACACATAACACAATGAACTTTTTACAGAAGGGATTGTGGCTATGTCTTTTTATCATCCCATAAATCAGGAAATAAAAATATCTATTTTCGCCAGATTTTTTGGTATAAATGTACTATAAATCAGGCTATGAATGATATATCAACAAACCCCTCTGTAAAAAGAAGCAGTGTATAGATAGGAAGAAATGTGGAAAGTATGGTGTGTATAGGTGCTAGGGAAATGGGACATTTCATCTCTTACGTGTAAGAAAAACGCATACATTTTTTTTTGGGAAAACGCCCTCAAAGTTCTGTATTGTAATTGTAATCTATGGACACAATCAGACATAATTAAGTAAAATAAACAACTAATTTGGGTGTAAGAGCTGACACAGAAATGTTATGGCCTCGTAAAATCAGAGCCCCATTCATTGTCTATGGGGCAGCCCCAGATTTTACATCCCAGTTTGGAGGGATCAGAGAGGGTTCTTTCTCTGATTTCTCATTTTTTGGAGAGATTGGTGACTGACTGAATACTAGGAATATGTCCCTAATGTTTTGTACACTGAATACAGTACCATCCTGCAATGCACTTCAAAACTCAAGACATTAGTTTCCATTGGTCAGTTTAAATCCTTAATCACGAACCTATTCACACCAGTCTGCAGTTGCTTTTCAGTTTTCTTATTTTTTTTTAAATTATTATTATTATTATTATTATTATTGTAACTGAGGGGTACAATTCCCTGACTGTATTGATAAGTATGGTATCATTAAACCACTACCGCTTTATGTACTTTAACTACTGGCCACTAGGGATGGGAATTGCTAGGATTTTATCGATACGATTCCATTATCGATTCTGCTTATCGATTCGATTCTTTATCGATTCTCTTATCGATACCTGATCAATTTATAATTTAAATAAATAAATTGGAAATGCAACAGAACTAAGCTGGTTAGAATAACAACATGCAACTTGACATTTCTGATTGTCATTTATTGTTGAGCCCCCATGTCAGGGGCGACAGTGGCTCGGGAGGTAGAGCAGTCTTCTGGCAATCCGGAGGTTCCCGGTTCGATTCCCGCTCCTCCCGGGCAGCGTGTCGATGTGTCCTTGAGCAAGACACTTAACCCCTAACTGCTCCCGATGAGCAGGTTGGCACCTTGCATGGTTGCCTCCGCCGTCGTTGTGTGAATGTGTGAGTGATTGGGTAAAATGTAAGGAACAAATTGTAAAGCGCTTTGGATAAAAGCGCTATATAAAAAAGCAGCCATTTACCATGTCAGAAAAATACAAAAACTGTAAAAAATAAAACATTAACTATAGCCTACACTTAAATAAAATAATGTATTTGAGATTCTCTTAAAATGTATTTATTTTTTTTATTCTTAAACTAATTTAATCTATTGAATAACAGTCGTTATTCCTCTGACTTCTGTCTCACACACACACACACACACAGACACACAGAGCTCCCTCCCCGGGCCCCTGTCCTGTAGGTATTGGCTTGTGTTGCTACACGGACACATTTGTATGTTGCACCATGGTACTTCCTGTCTGACGGACTCAGAGTAGAGACTTTGTAAATAAACAATCCGGCTCTTATTATATGTGAACTAAAGAGTACAATGTTTACACAACAGTCCCCACCCGCTGTTTTATTGTATTTGTACCTGTACTATCCGCTGTCAGCTGTTTATCTCTCTTTGTGAGCTTGATTAAATAGCGTTAGCTCACGTTAGCTAGCGATAGCTCCGCGGCTAATTTTAGCTCAACCTAAACTAAATCAATGACTATGTTCTAAAGCATTCAAGTAGTTTTCACTGCACAATAGAAGTAGCCAAACAGCGGGAGCATTTCGGGAGCATATGACCAAAAGCCAGGCAATTTCGAGCCCTTAAGGAATCAAATACAGTCTGCCATGGCTATATGCTAACGCGCGCAACTGTAGGAAAAACCTGGCAGCGTTAAGGGAATCGAAAGTCACAGGAGCCACACGGTTCCAGGCATCGGCCAATTAGGAACCGGTTCCCAACGGGAACCGGTTTTCGATTCCCATCCCTACTGGCCACACAGTACATGATATAGATATGATGAACACTTTCCCACCATGAAACCAAGTCCACACAAATGTATAAGTCGAATATTTAATATATAGCAAAGGGTATATACAACGTTCACTTAATGACATTTATGATTTGAATGCACTTGTAAGGCAAATGAGTATTCGTAGGCAAATCAACATTGAATGTCCAATCTCTGGTTACGCAGGAAGCAAGTATACAACCTGGTTCTTTAGGGAACTATAGCGATGGTACTTAATGATTATAGCTGGATATACTAAAGGGGGGTCCTGCTGGTTGTAAGTCAGTAGGGGGGGGGGGGTTAGGAGAGCCGCCGGCGATATCCCATCTGGCCAACGATTTCTTGAGAGTGCTGAACACGGTGCCCACAGAACCTTGGTCCACAGATGAATACAGTTGGGCCCTCTTGTAGACGGTAGCTGCCGGTCCACAACGAAGAGACGTGAGGCGACCTCACTCGGGGTAGAGCGCCGTCTCACCTGGACTCCTCTCGGGGGGTAGTTCCAACACTCACCAGTGTTGGCTGTTATCCATGGCATAAATCAAAGCACCCAAAGCAAGTAGATAATCCAAGCCGTGTAGGGCTCGCCGTCGTCCGGGTAAGGTAATCCAATGTGCAGGTCCACTCGTCCTAGCCCAGAACTCCTCGGATGAAAGCACCACACGTGGTCTGCCCAGCCTGGTTAAGACTCTAGATAACGCGAGGAAACGATGGGGGTACTACTCACTGTATAACTCTAACTGAACGATGCACCATACATAATAGACTATTATTAACTTAATAGAAATACGTCCCACTCGACGGTATAGTGCCAAACTATGACAATTCAACTATTAATCCACACGATGTCTCAATGCCATTCTGAGGCCAAGTTGACCATACTGCACCACACGTGTATCGTGGGTGAGGCTTAACGTCTTGCCACTAGGTTGGAGGGTAAAGAACTAAGGGCTAAGGGACTAAAAGAAAGTTCTACTTTACTTGCGCCATATATATATGCGCTGTGAACAAATAGTACCATTCGTATTTCGCCAGACGTATTCCTACGCGGAACCGGGCTAGTAACGACATGTTCGTCGGCACGATTGAACTTGAACCAAGGGGCTTGGCTGCTGGCGCCAAGTTCTTGTCCAATGAGAGAATGAAACTATTATGGGCTGTTAGTAGACTAAAGGGATATTCAGTGTATATGTACAAGGAATATACAAGGGATATCAAACGATATACAAATACTATTAAATATATATCCATAAATAAATATATATATTCGGTTTAATCTGATCCTTCACAACAGCCGCCCCCTAATTAGTCCCACCTAATTAGCTAAGCAGAGACAGATTAACCGCACTGTCTACCACTCAAGGTCCGCTGTAAGGGTCAGTCAACTCACAAAGTCGTGGGGTCATGGTCGTCATCGATAGTGTCTGGGAGTCTGGGCAGTTCTATTAGCCTCGCCACGGGTCGTGTGTAAGTTCGCCCTTGGACGAGCACCTCAGCTGCTCGGACCTTGCCATCGGCACCGGTGATCACTTTGCTTACGCGGCCAGCCGGCCACATAGCTCTGGGTAGTGACTGGTCGATAATCATGACGACTGTTCCTTCTGTCAAATTGTCTCTCTCTTTTACCCACTTCTGGCGGGTCTGTAGAGACGGTAGGTAGTGGAGTAGAAAGCTGTTCCAAAACTTGTCAGCTAGTACTTGACTGTACCTCCACATTCTTCGGCCGTTCGCTTCTTCAGGCCTGTACATTGTCTGGGGTAGCGCGGGGTCCAGCCGCCCCATCAAGAGTGTGTTGGGGGTGACTGGGTCGACATCTGCTATATCACTGGAGACGTAGCCGAGGGGCTTGGAGTTCAATACTCCCTCGATCTCCGTGAGGACTGTCATTAGGACTTCTTCCGCTACAGTCTGGGCCCCAAGCACGGCGTACAGGGCTGTCTTTATAGAACGTACTTCTCGTTCCCAGGTTCCACCGAAGTGGGGTGCGTTCGGGGGATTAAACTGGAAGTCAATCTGGGATGGAGCGAGGTGGGTCTTAAGTTCTGGGCCCATAGCTTGGAAGCTCTCTCTCAGCTCTCTTTCTCCGCCTTTGAAGTTTGTCCCGTGATCAGACAACAATGTAGACGGTTTTCCTTTCCGTGATGTGAATCTTCGGAAGGCCATAAGGAATGAGTCTGTGCTCATGGTTGGAAGGAGTTCGATATGTATCGCTCTGGTGGTCATGCATTTGAATACAATACCCCACCGCTTCTCGGTTCCTCTTCCTTTCTTTATATACAACGGGCCAAAACAGTCCATGCCTGTGGAGTGGAATGGCTTGTCGCCGAGTCGGAGGCGACAGGGAGGTAGGTCAGCCATCCGGGGTATGCTGGGCTGCGCGCGCCACTTTCGGTAGTCTAGACAGGTTCGCTGGAAGCGTCGCACTGCTTCTCTTCCTTGAAGTATCCAATAGCGATGTCTGATCTCCGCGAAGACTCTCTCTGCTCCTGCGTGGTGTACATCCTCGTCGTATTTCTTCATGATCAGCTCTGTGACCTTGTGTCGGCTGTTCAAGACTATCGGGTACTTAACGTCATCCGGTAGATTGGGGGCCCTCCGCAGACGACCACCCACTCTGATGAGATTATGGGCGTCGCTCTCGGGTGCCAGGTGGAGCAATCTGCTGTCTGATGGGACGGGCTTTCCTCCCTGTAGACAGTCTAGCTCGTCGGGGAACGAGTCTCTCTGGGCTCGTTGTAGTAGAAGAAGTTCTGCTTCTTCGTAGTCAGCTGCTGAAATGTCGGCAGTGGGCTGAATCTCTGGGTGGTGCCACAGAAATGTCTTTAGTTGCGCACTCTGTAGGGTGAGGCAATCATCTATGTTGGGGTCTGTGGAGGCGACTGTGCTCAGTCCACAGAACATAGGTTTCTTGTTCTCAGCCTCCTCTTTACTCGCCTCCCGTGGGGTGGGCGTAGGCCACTCTCCTTCCGGGAGCTTGAGGAACTCTGGTCCGTCACTGTAGATGTTGTGACGGGTGAGGTCATCTAGGGACATTCCCCGGGTGATGACGTCAGCTGGGTTGTGTTTGGTGTCCACATACCGCCAGCTCGCTGCTTCTGTTAACTCTTGAATCTCTGTGACTCTGACTCCCACGAAGACCTTGTATCTGCATGAATCAGACTTGATCCATGTGAGTACTGTCGTGGAATCTGACCACAAGATTGTTCTGTGCACCGGAATGGTGAGTTCACGTTGGATTAACGTGGCTAGATGCGCTCCTGCTAGGGCTGCGCAGAGCTCTAGACGCGGGATAGATTGTTGCTTTCGTGGGGCTATTCTTGAGCGAGCCAGGATGAAGGCGGTGTGTATCTCTCCTCCCTTCTCTTGGGCACGCAAGTAGGCCACTGATCCATAGGCTACTTCGGAGGCGTCGCTGAAGACATGTAGATCCATCTTGCATGTCTCTGGCCTCACTGTGGGTGGGAAGTAGCTGCGGCGTATATTGACGCCTGGGAGTGAGCGGAGTTCCGTCTCCCACTCTCTCCATGTGGAGGCAAGGGGTGCGGGTATTGGGTCGTCCCAGCCCTGGTCCTTGTCCCATAATGCTCGTACAATCATCTTTGCCCTGGTGGTGTAAGGTAGAATACATCCCAACGGGTCATATTGTCTGGCGAGTGTTCTGTACACACTCCGTCTGGTGGTCGGTATCGCCGTCGACCTTCCCTGCTCCGTGGTCAGGGGTTTGTGTCTATAGTGGAGCGAGTCTGTTTTGAAGCGCCAGACTAGTCCTAGTGTCATTTCTTGGGCTTCTCCTGGGATTGTCGCCATCCAGGTCTCGCTGCTGGCAGCCTTGTCCGCGGGGGAGAGGCTGCGCAATACGTGCGGGTCGCTGCTGGCCCACTGCCTGAGATCAAAGCCGCCTTTGATCAGAGAGGCGCGTAGCTTGAGTAGGAGAGCCTCGGCTTCTTCTTGAGTCGAAACGCTTTGTAAACAGTTGTCCACGTAGAAACTGTTCTTCACACTGTGTCGGACCTCTTCATCTGCTGCTGGGTCCTCTGCGACGTGTTTCTGTAGTGCAAATGTAGCACAGCACGGGCTGCATGTAGTTCCGAAAGGGAGGACTTCCCATTGATAGATGGCGGGGTGCTCATCTCCGATCCTCTCTCTCCATAGGAACCGCAGCAGGGGCTTGTCCTCCTCCACTAGTCTCACCTGCAGGAACATCCCTTTGATATCCCCGCTGATAGCCACCTTGTCCTGGCGGAAGCGTAGTAGCACGCCTAGTAGAGAGGGGCCGAGTGTGGGGCCGGGCAAGAGCTCTTTATTCAGATTTTGGGATCCGATCTGGTAGCTGCAGTTAAACACAATGCGATCCTTGCCGTTGTGGTGGACCTTGTGGTGCGGCACGTACCATGATTCGGTCGTCTGATCGGCCTCTTTAATGTCAATCTTTGTCACGTGTCCCGCTGTGATTAGCTTCTCAATCTCAGCGCGGTACACACTCTCTTGAGCGGGGTCTTTGGCTAGGCGCCGCTCTGTGTTCAATAGATACCGCTCCGTAGCGTCTTTCTTTGCGTGAAAGGTGGGCATTCCCTCTCGCCTCAGGAGTGGAGTTGCGTATCTCATCACTCCGCTGACTGTGACTCTCTTTGTCCCCTGCTCGAGGAGGTTTATGGCGTAAATGTCTTCTTTAGAACGAATGTCTTTCTTTTCGTTCTTAAAGGGCATTGTCTCTAGTGTCCATAGCCTCTCGACATGCTGCAGGAGAGTGGTGTCTTCTTCTGTCACTCTGGAGTGGAGGCAGCTAGTGGCTGCTGTTCGGTTAAGAGATTTAGCGAGGGGGCCTTGTAATGTCCATCCTAGGCGGGTCTCGACTGCTGCAGGACAGCCTCTGGGTCCTGTATGGACCCGGTCTATCGGGACTATGAGGTCTGCATGGTCGGAGCCTATCAGCAGGGTCGGGGTGGCGCCGTCTATGAGCGGGATAGGTAGTTGACGCAGGTGCACATATTTATCCATCAGTTTGGCGATGGGGTAGGTGTACTGTGATAGTCCTATTTCTTGGCTGGTGAAAGCATTTGTAATCCTATACCGTCGCTCTGGCTGCCCGCTTGCTGCGATAGTGAAGGAGACATTCTCGTCTTTTATCGTCTTTAAATCTCTTCTTATTGTCCGAATCGTCATTTGGTTCTCGCTCCCCCGCAGTCCCAGCTGGGCCGCAGCGGACGCGAGCAGAAGGGTCTTCTCTGACCCGTCATCAAGGACGGCGTAAGTGTCCATGACTTTATCTTGGTAGCTCAATGTTACACGGACTACCTTTAAGAGCACTTGGGCGCCGCTGCTGCTGGCGGGGTCAATGTACATGACACTTGCCTTTGTGCTGCTCGATGGTGCAGGTGCAGGCTTTCTTCTGTTACTGTCGTGTAGGACATCTAGGTGGGCTCCGTCACACCGACTGCACCTCTTCTTTAGGCGGCACTCGGCTGCCATGTGACTGCGCGCACATCGGTAACAGCGCCTGTTGGACTTTATCCATTGACTCACTTCTTCTGCATTCATCTTTGTGAACAGGTCACATTGTGACAGCCAGTGTTCCTTCTCGCAGTACGGGCACACCATCTTCCACTTCTCTTTTCTCGAGGGGGTACTGTGGTTCTTACTGCTCGGTACTGATTCTGATTGGTGCATGACAGTCACCGATCTTCTTCCATCGTTTATTCTCCTGGGTCCCTCTCTGGAGCTTGGTGTGCTCCGCACGAACGTATCCAGTCGTAGGCTGCTGACTTCTCTCGCCAGGAAGTCGGCTAGATCGAGGAGGGATGGTTCGGGACCGTTAGGATCACGGTGGTCTCTCTGCCGCCTGAAGCGCTCTTGTCTGGCGGGTGGCAGCTTCTCTAAAATCCTCTCGACGTTAGAGTTGGCGTATAGCTCGTGCATACCCTTTTCTCGTTGCGCTCCCAGCATCCCTACCAGGGACTGCACTTTTATAGACAGGTCGTCTAATGAGCGATTGTCTGTTGCTGGGGGTAGGCGGTCAATATGCCTTATCTCTTGGATTACGTAATCCCATATACGTCCATATCTCTGGTCCAGCGCTGCTAGAGCCGCGGTGTATGGGGTCGTAGAGGTGGCATAGGCTAGCGCTATATTGTGCGCTCGGGGTACTTTCAGGTGCTTCAGTAATATTGCATACTTGTGGCGTTCATCAGCGACATCCACCATCATTGTCTCTAAGCACATCCGGAGCTCCGTGTACTGTGCTCGATTCTCATAGGTGAAGTCTGGAAACGTCGGTGTGCCAATGTATGACGCCGTGGATGGCTGATACATCGGCGAGCGTTGGGGGAGAGGCCTCCTAGGCGAGTCTCCTCTTGCGCCTCTCTGTGGGCTGGTACCGGCAGGGTACCATGGCCCGCTGGTCCAGGTGCTATTCCTCGGGGCTGGTCGTGCGTCATGCTCACCCGTGAATAGAGTCGGGGGTCTGTAGCGCAGCGCCGCGGGGGTATAGCCTGGGCTGTACTGGACCTCCTGGTCCGGTGGAGTACTGTGCTGTCGTCGGGCTTGGTTCTCCTCCTCTCCCTCTTCTTCTTCTATCAGGTCCTCTAGATCCTGTAGTCGTTTATTTAGCTTCTCCGCAGTGTATGCCGCTCCTTCCTTGTAGCTGGGTCTCGCTTGGACCGGTCGGGGAAGGGGGTCTGCGGGGGGTATAGGCTTGGTCTGTTGGTCAAGTTCAGGGTCGCTTGCTCGGTTAGGGGATGCTGCCCTTGACTGTTGTCTCGACGAGTTCCTTGAACCCCTGGCGGAGGGAGAGGGTGTTGCCTTGGTGATCAGCTGCTCCATTAGCTGCGTTTGTAGTCTGTCGCGCTCGCCCTGTAGTCTGTCGCGCTCGGTTTCGCGCTGGATGAGAGCGAGGTCGCGCTCTGCCTCTCTTTGGGCACCGTCAGCGGCGCGCTGGGTGTCTGCTCGGTCTCTTGCCATATTCTCTTCCGTCTGAAGGCGTCTCATCTCCAGGCGTATGCGCTCTTCTTCGCTCCGTTGCTGCGTCTGGAGTCGATCGCGTTCACCCTGAAGTCGATCGCGTTCACCCTGGAGTCGATCGCGTTCGGTAGAGGCTGTCAGGCTGACGAGGAACGCCTGTGATAGCATCTTCTCCGCTTCGCTGGGGGAAGACGGTTGTAGAGGTGAGCCGCTCCTGGCTGTACTCGTTGGGGAGTCCTGGAGCTCTATCTCCTCGGCGCTCTCCTCATCTTGTTCCGTGCAGAGTTCTCTCTCTGTAGGGTTGTCTTCCTCCCGGGGCTGGTCGGGGACTACTTCTTCGGTATTGGCGGGGGGTAAAGGCATGTCAGCTCCCTCCTGGTCCCCACCGTGAGCTTGGTCAGTTACATTAGAACCCACTAGGGCCTCTGTGGTCGGGGTAACCTGGTCGTTAAGGTCAGACATAATTTTACTTTCTACTTTTACTACGTTTACCGTTTGTCGAAGGCTAGGTAGTTGACTGACAGCGTAATCCTCTAAGTACTGAGGTGTCTGTCGTCTGCGCCGCGGGCGTTCTACGTTAGGAGGACCGTTTCGTGGAGTGTTCATCATAGGCCATTTCAATATTAATAACACTATATTAATATTACACTAGTTACCCTCCGGCTCGAAGGACCAATTGTAACTGAGGGGTACAATTCCCTGACTGTATTGATAAGTATGGTATCATTAAACCACTACCGCTTTATGTACTTTAACTACTGGCCACACAGTACATGATATAGATATGATGAACACTTTCCCACCATGAAACCAAGTCCACACAAATGTATAAGTCGAATATTTAATATATAGCAAAGGGTATATACAACGTTCACTTAATGACATTTATGATTTGAATGCACTTGTAAGGCAAATGAGTATTCGTAGGCAAATCAACATTGAATGTCCAATCTCTGGTTACGCAGGAAGCAAGTATACAACCTGGATGGCGCCGCAACGAACGGCTGCCTGTCTGTGCGCTCCGTCGAGACTGTGTTTACTTTTGTTAATATTTATAGTTTTTAGAGTTTTGTTTGTACCAACTGTTGCATTTAATGTATATGACCGTCAGTCACTCATAGACATTGGATTACGGGAAACTTACCAACTGGATTACTCACTGGACCAGCTTTCCGAACCGCAGCAATGGCCTGAAGAAATTCTCCGGAGATTAGGACCAGATCCTTTGTTCCTAGATCCCAGGAAAAGAGGACCCAGACGACGAGGAAAGAGGGCTGGGATCCGTAACAGGCTGAGATCCAGACGCCACCGTACACCACTGCCCAGTATATTGCTAGCCAATGTACAATCAATTGACAATAAACTGGATGACATCCGAGCAAGGATTCAATATCAAAGAGACGTTAGGGACTGCAACGTCCTCTGCTTCACCGAAACATGGCTCACACCGGAGGTTCCAGACCACGCAATTCAACCAGCAGATCACTTCTTTATCCATCGCAAGGATCGGACATCAGCAGAGTCCGGTAAACAACGTGGAGGAGGTATTGCCTTCATGTTTAACAAAAATTGGAGCGATCCAACTAACGTGAAGGAATTACTGGAATATATAACCATCAAGTGTCGTCCTTTCTTCCTCCCGAGGGAGTTAACGGCGATCGTCCTGATCAGAGTGTATATTCCACCGCAAGCCAGCAACAAGGTTGCGCTCTCCAGACTCCACGACGAGGTAAATAGAATACAAGTGGCGAATGTTAACGCCGCCATTTTAGTGCTGGGAGATTTCAATAGCGCCAATCTGAGAAAGGTATTGCCTGACTTCTATCAGCATGTGACTTGCAACACCAGAGGCGGTAACATCCTAGATCACTGTTACACGCAATTTAAAGGTGGCTACAAGGCTCATTCTGATAGTGGCTTTGGTAAATCAGATCACGCGTCCATCTTTCTTTCACCAAAGTACAAACAGAGAATTAAAAGTACTCCTGTAGTCTCGCGAGAGGTGCAGAAATGGGATTTGACGTCAGAGGAGACGCTCCGGTCAGTGTTTCACTACACAGACTGGAATGTGTTCCGCGACACAGATAACATTAATGTCTACACGGAAACAGTGCTGGACTATGTTTGTACTAGGGTGAAAGAAACAATCCCCACTACCAAAATGAAAGTTTACCCAAATCAAAAACCCTGGGTAGACAAATCCGTCCGTGAAGCTCTGAGAGAGCGCACCAAAGCATACAACGACGGCCTAGTGGCAGGCAACATGAATGACCACAAGGTGGCGCGATACAACGTAAGGAGGACAGTGTCAGAGGCCAAACGGCGCTACAGGGATAAAATTGAACTCCAGTTTGAACAAGCTGACTCTAGAGCTATGTGGCAGGGGCTCAAAACGATGACAGACTACAAAGGCGCCTCCCTTAAACTGAACAGTGACATCTCCTTAGCAAATGACCTCAATACCTTCTATGCGAGGTTTGATGCTGGTAATAACAACACCAGCTCACAAGCCACGGCAATGGGGGGGGGGGGGGGGTCGGCTGCTGATGGAGGCGCAGTGTTCAGGGTAACAGAGCATGAGGTGAGGCGGACCTTTAAAAAAGTGAATATCAGGAAGGCAGCAGGTCCGGACGGCATCCCCGGCCGCGTCCTAAAAGTCTGTGCCGACCAACTGGCCCCAGTATTCACTGACATATTTAACCTGTCATTAGAACAGGCTGTCATCCCCACCTGCCTGAAGAAGTCCACTATTATCCCTGTACCCAAAAAATCCAAGCCTGCTTGCCTCAACGACTACCGCCCTGTAGCTCTCACCTCCATAGCCATGAAGTGCTTTGAGAAGCTAGTAAAGGGCTACATCTGCTCCTCCCTCCCCATCAACATGGACCCCCTGCAATTTGCATACCGCCCCAACAGGTCCACGGAGGACGCCATATCCCATGTGCTGCACACAGCAGCATCACACCTGGACAAGAGGCAGGGGAACTATGTGAGAATGCTATTCATCGACTACAGCTCGGCATTCAATACCATAGTCCCCTCCATACTCATAGCCAAGCTCAGGGACCTGGGCTTGGGCTATGACCTCTGCCAGTGGGTCTTGGACTTCCTGACTGGCAGACCCCAGGTGGTGAGAGCAGGCAACTGCACCTCCTCATCCATCACCCTCAACATAGGGGCCCCCCAGGGCTGTGTTCTGAGTCCCCTCCTCTACTCCCTGTACACACACGACTGTGTGGCTCAGCGGAGTAGCAATACAATCATCAAATTTGCTGACGACACAGTGGTGGTGGGCCTGATCTCTGCCAACGATGAGAGGGCCTACCTGGAAGAGGTCAAGGTCCTGGCGGGATGGTGCCAGGAAAACAGCCTCTCCCTGAACGTCAGCAAAACAAAGGAGATGATTGTGGACTTCAGGAGGTCGGGGGTCAAGGACTACAGCCCCCTCAGCATCGACGGGGCACCGGTTGAGAGAGTCAACAGCTTTAAGTACCTCGGAGCCTACATATCCGAGGACTTGACATGGACCACACACATTGACAGTGTTGTGAAGAAGGCACGACAACGCCTCTACTTCCTCAGGCGCCTAAGGAAGTTCCAAGTCAGCCAGAAGATCCTTAAGAACTTCTACTCATGTACAATAGAGAGCATCTTGACCGGCAACATCACCTCCTGGTTTGGGAATAGCACTGCACAAGACCGAAGCAGACTACAAAGAGTGACACGTTCAGCCGAACGCACAATTGGAGGGGGGCTCCCCACCCTCCAGAACATTTACAACAAGCGTTGCAAGGGCAAGGCTAAGAGAATCATTAAAGACTCCAGTCACCCGAACAACTGCCTCTTTGAACTGCTGCGGTCAGGCAAGCGATACCGGAGTCTCAAGGCGAGCACAGAAAGACTCAGAAGAAGCTTCTATCCCCAGGCCATCAGGCTGCTAAACGAACAATGAATGAACACTACACAACAACAACCACCAAACGCACATAGCACACACATCCACACGCACACACTCACTTTAAACAAACACACTGTAGCACCCACTCCACACACTTTATAGCACACACCCACTTTAAACAAACACACTGTAGCACCCACTCCCCACACTTTATATTTATGGATGAAGGATTGCACTACAACTCGTACACCTTACTGTAAATTGTACCTAAAATTGTACCTCATCCCATTTCTGCTTTGCACTAGATAGTACTGTACATTAGTACACTGCATAGTATTGTGTATTGTATATTATATGGTAACTCAGAACATTGTACATATGTCTATGCCGAACACTGTGACCTCATTTTTCTTCTTCTAAATTCATGCTATATTATGTTATTATGTTATTTGATACTATCTTGTCTAGCACAGTCTCTGGAGCGTAACAGTAAGAAGCATTTTGTATGAAAGTATTCTGTACTTCTGTATGACAACTATTAAAGAACTTGAACTTGAACTTGAACTATAGCGATGGTACTTAATGATTATAGCTGGATATACTAAAGGGGGGTCCTGCTGGTTGTAAGTCAGTAGGGGGGGGGGGTTAGGAGAGCCGCCGGCGATATCCCATCTGGCCAACGATTTCTTGGGAGAATTCAGAGTGCTGAACACGGTGCCCACAGAACCTTGGTCCACAGATGAATACAGTTGGGCCCTCTTGTAGACGGTAGCTGCCAGTCCACAACGAAGAGACGTGAGGCGACCTCACTCGGGGTAGAGCGCCGTCTCACCTGGACTCCTCTCGGGGGGTAGTTCCAACACTCACCAGTGTTGGCTGTTATCCATGGCATAAATCAAAGCACCCAAAGCAAGTAGATAATCCAAGCCGTGTAGGGCTCGCCGTCGTCCGGGTAAGGTAATCCAATGTGCAGGTCCACTCGTCCTAGCCCAGAACTCCTCGGATGAAAGCACCACACGTGGTCTGCCCAGCCTGGTTAAGACTCTAGATAACGCGAGGAAACGATGGGGGTACTACTCACTGTATAACTCTAACCGAACGATGCACCATACATAATAGACTATTATTAACTTAATAGAAATACGTCCCACTCGACGGTATAGTGCCAAACTATGACAATTCAACTATTAATCCACACGATGTCTCAATGCCATTCTGAGGCCAAGTTGACCATACTGCACCACACGTGTATCGTGGGTGAGGCTTAACGTCTTGCCACTAGGTTGGAGGGTAAAGAACTAAGGGCTAAGGGACTAAAAGAAAGTTCTACTTTACTTGCGCCATATATATATGCGCTGTGAACAAATAGTACCATTCGTATTTCGCCAGACGTATTCCTACGCGGAACCGGGCTAGTAATGACATGTTCGTCGGCACGATTGAACTTGAACCAAGGGGCTTGGCTGCTGGCGCCAAGTTCTTGTCCAATGAGACAATGAAACTATTATGGATGGGCTGTTAGTAGACTAAAGGGATATTCAGTGTATATGTACAAGGAATATACAAGGGATATCAAACGATATACAAATACTATTAAATATATATCCATAAATAAATATATATATTCGGTTTAATCTGATCCTTCACAACAATTATTATTATTATTATTATTATTATTATTATTATTATTATTATTATTATTATTATTATTATTATTATTATTATTATTATTATTATTATTATTATTATTATTATTATTTTCACCAGGCATAAACCTGGGAAGATCATGTAATCGGTTGTGTACATGCGTGTGTATGTGTGAGGCTGTTTGTCTGTCTTTCCGTCCCAGGCTATATTTCGCTAACTACAAGGCCTTGGTCTAGTATTTCTTGTGCCCATTCATGACTGCTGTCGGATGAAGGCTTTTGGTGACCCTATGACCTTTCCTCTAGCGCCACCATCAGGCCAAACTTTCAATTTTAGAATGAATGTATCTCGAATACCTTTCGTTCTAATCTTTTTAAATTTGTGGTGCACATTCATGAACCCTAGAGAAGAAACCTAATGATTTTTGTGACCCCATCACCTTATCTCTTGCGTCACCGTCAGGCAAAATGTTTTCACAATTTTCACATCACAATCGTAATAGTGTACTAGCGTAATAGTGTATAATAGTGTGTTGGTGTGTAATACTGTACTAGTGTAATAGTGTAACAATGTAACAATGTAATAGTGTAATAGTGTACTAGGGTAATAGTGTAATAACACCCCATTCCTGATAGTGCAATAGTGTAATGTACTAGTGTAACAGTAAGAGTGTAATAGTGTAATAGTATAACAGACATTTGTTAAATATTGTAGGCATGTTTGCTCGGTGAGAGAGAGAGAGAAGAAACGTGTGGCTGCTGCCTGGTGGAAATTTGCGCTCTACTGAGTGCACCTTTCTAGTCGTTGTATTTATCGTGTTGTTGTGTGTGTATTGTCTGCATCATTGGAAATGAGGGCTTGCCCTCAATGATTTATCAAGATTAAATAAAGATTGAATGAATGGCTGTTCACTTGGCCATATAACTCGTAAATCTTCTGCGTGGCTGGCTGCTAAAAGCTACCTACTCCTGTTGAACTATTTTTAACACATTCAGCGCCGACCCCGAGTATAGTCGGGTTAACTCGCAGACGCTTGAGCGCCAATCACGAGTATAGTCGGGTTTTAATCGTTATTTCTTTTATTAGCGATATCCATTCATTTTCATCCATCCAACCTGATGTTATCATTGGGAATGGGTCTGAGCTCGCAAAAGGGCAAATACCGCCGGCTATCGTCTCCCGGATGGTATTGCACATCATTGGATTGGATTGGCTGGGGATGTGCATCAAAAAAAGAAGTCCGGTCCGGGTTTTGCTTTTCGGGCATGCAGTATCGTTGTACTACGTTGACTGGGGGGACTGGGAGCAGCGTGGATTATGTGTTTTGGACTATAACGTTGGATCAATGGACGCGATCGATATTTGGAATGGCGATCAGGAATTGGATTAATCTTTTTGCAGAACATCTGATGTGAGGTAAGGACTCTATGTTACCAGTCTTGGCTTAATCAGATGTTTTTTTCATAGCGATCACAACGTGTCTGTGTGTGTGTGTGTGTGCGTGCCGTTGGCGCTGAGCAAGGCACGGATAAGCGATTTTTCAGCCCGCTTTTGTATCATGCATAAGGACACATAATACTATCGATAATCTAGCGTTTATTTGAAAACTATTCATAAATCAGCCGAAAAATTACAACGCGTTTTGTGTATTCCCCTAAAGGGCTATTATCGCGTCTTTCTCTGGAATTACTAGAAATCTCCAAAACTATACTCATATTCAAAACGGTACAACATGAAAAAACAATCCGTTTCATACATGTTGACTGCAAGCAAGTCATTGATAAGCGACAGGTGTATTAGACCCATAGCCATAATTTAAGATATATTTTAAGCACTCGCAAAAATCCGCGCCTTCCCATTGATTAAAGTGCTGGCGTGCTAGCCCTAATTTGGTCATATAGGCCCGGCGCTGAATGTGTTAAGAATCAGCTGCTGCTGCTGACATGTTGATTTAAAAGCAATCTAACATTTAATTTCAAGAATAAATATCCACAGGTCTAAATTGAAAGTTGATGATGCTAATTTAAATGAGAAAGTGAAAAACTTTGAAACTTTTTTTCATAGTGTGGGGCCAAAGGAAGCCCTGCTCTAGAGGAGTGTTTCCCTCCTTGGTGCTGAGTCTCCTCCTCATATGACATTGGAGTAATTGTCAAAGGACTAACAACTGCCAAGGACTTTTGGTCTGCATAGAACAGAAGCAACTGGCTCAAAGGAACTTAATGTGTGAATTAAACATTGTTTATGCATTCTGTGTGATTTGCAGTCGCCACAATGTGAACAATACATGATGTGGGGTCAAAGGAATTTCCTGACGTCAGCATGGGGTATTCTGCCCAAAAAGTGTGATGTATTAGGTTCGGGTTGAACCTCTTTGATTGCCGTTGTTATTGTGACGTCACCAGGAGGGCGACAGACAGACAAGTTGAACGTGACAGACGTGAGCGACATGAATGGATGCAGATACGAACAAGTCAATAAAGGAATCTTATTGAACCTCGGGGTTAAGCCTCGTCAATATAACATGGTGTCAGAAGTAAAATTGGAATAAGAGGATGGCGCAGTTTCAACCTCCGATGCCATTGAGTCTGCAAGGCAATCTTGCTGAAAATTGGAGGAATTGGACACAGCGCTTCGAACTATTTAGCATCGCCAGCGGCATCTCAGAAAAGTCTCAAAAAGTGCAGTGTGCGACGTTTCTTCATGTTGCCGGAGAGGAGGCGATTAAAGTATGTAATACTTTTGTCTTTACTGAAGAAGAAAAAGACCAAATAGACATACTGAAGAAGAAATTTCAGGACTATTGTGAGCCCCGGAAAAACTTGCCATATATAAGGCACATATTCTTCACACGTGCACAGAAACAGTCAGAAACAATAGATGCCTATGTCACGGATTTAAAGTATAAAGCCAATGATTGTGAATTTGGTCAGTTGAACGAATCCCTGATAAGAGACAGGATAGTGTGTGGCATAACTAATGACCAAGTAAGAGGCAGACTGTTAAGAGAAGCAGATCTGACACTAGCAAAAGCCTTGGATATTTGCCGTGCGAGTGAGATCACAACCAGTCAAGTGAAAGCACTGACAGAAGAGGTGGATGTGAACAGACTGAGAACAGTCAGGCCAAAAGACAGTAAAGTTGCAGATAGCACAGGTCATACTGAACCAGATGAGTCAAGTTGCTACAGATGTGGTTACAGACATGGAACAAGGACATGTCCGGCAATTGGACAAACATGTAAATCATGCCACAAGAGAAATCACTTTGCCAAGGTGTGTAGAGCGCAGGGCCCACCACAGCACCAATATAAAAAAAAGCTGCATGCAATTGAGCAGAGTGAGAGTGATGAGGAGGAAATGTTCATCGGCACAGTCGAAGTGGAGCAGGAAAAACACATCAGACTGATGGAGACAAAATTCAAGGAAAATCCGTGGAATGAAACAGTGAGGATAAACAGAAAAGCAGTGACTTTCAAACTGGATACAGGCGCTGACTGCAACGCCATGTCAGTGAAAACGCTGAATGAACTGGACGTTAGAGGCAGACTCAGGGTGAGCAAATGCAAACTAGTTGCTTTCTTTGGGCAAAAGATTTCACCACTGGGCAAGAGAGCACTGACATGTGAGTACAAAGGCCAAAAGCATAATATAGAGTTTGAAATTACACAGCAGGATGTACCAGCTACACTAGGCGGAGCCACTTGTGAGAAACTAGGTTTAGTAAAGAGAATGCATGACATTTCCAAGGAAAGTGACATTCTTAAGGATTATGATGATCTGTTCAGTGGACTGGGCTGCTTACCCGGTCAGCATCATATTCAACTTGACCCTACTGTTACACCTGTAGTGCATGCTCCCAGGAGGGTCCCAGTCGCGCTCAGAGACAGAGTAGTTGAGGAACTACAGCGCATGGAGAAATTGGGGGTAATAACAAGGCAGATTGAGCCAACTGAGTGGGTTAACAGTATGGTGACTGTGGTCAAACCAAATAAACTCAGAATCTGCATGGATCCTAAGGACTTAAATGAAGCTATTAAACGGGAGCATTACCCATTGCTCACTGTGGAGGAAGTAGTTTCCCGTATGCCAAACGCCAAGTTCTTCTCAGTGTTAGACGCTAATCAGGGTTTTTGGCAAATAAAGCTTGACGAAGAAAGTTCAAAGCTATGCACCTTTAACACTCCCATAGGTAGGTACAGATTCTTACGTCTACCGTTTGGTATTTCATCTGCGCCAGAGGTGTTTCAAAGGGCAATAGCACAGATGATTGAAGGTCTAGAAGGTGTCGTAAACATCATAGATGACATGCTTGTATGGGGAGACACCAAGGAAGAGCACGACCACAGGGTGCTTAAACTGTTAGACAGAGCAAGGGAATACAACTTGAAACTGAACAGGAACAAGTGCGCTGTCAGGACAAGTGAAATAAGATACATAGGACACATACTCAGCGCCAGTGGGCTGAAACCAGATGGGGAGAAGGTGAGAGCAGTGACACAAATACCCCCACCACAGAACAAACAGGACCTGCTCAGGTTCAATGGTATGGTTCAATATCTCGCCAAGTTCATACCAAATCTCTCAGATGTCAGTGCACCGTTAAGGAAGCTGCTTGAAAATGACATAGAGTGGCACTGGGAGGAACCACAAAAGAGGAGTTTTGAACAAATCAAACAGCTGGTCACTAGTGCTCCAACCCTGAAGTTTTATGATGTCAACAAACCAGTGACTATGTCAGTAGATGCCAGCTCAGAAGGCCTCGGAGCGGTCCTACTACAAGATGAGCAACCTGTAGCTTTTGGGTCTAGGTCTCTCACTGACTGTCAGCGCAGGTATGCCCAGATAGAAAAAGAGCTACTTGCTATAGTCTATGGATGTGAAAAATTCCATCAGTATGTTTATGGAAAAAGCATACACGTTGAGAGCGACCACAAGCCTTTGGAGAGCATCTTTAAAAAGCCTTTACACCAAGCTCCTATGAGGCTACTACAGTCAATGCTGCTTAGGTTGCAAAGGTACAGCCTAAAAGTCACCTACAGGCCAGACAAGGAACTTCATATTGCAGATGCTCTAAGTCGAGCGTTCCTGAAAGAGCAGAAAGAAGATCTATTGGAGAAAGACTTGGAAGTGAATATGATCACTCTGCAGCTGCCGATATCAGAGGAGAAACTGCACACATTCAGAACAGCAACGGCAGAAGACCCCGAAATGCAGCTACTAAAAGAAACCACACTCAAGGGATGGCCGAAAGACAGAAGTGCTGTACAAAAGGAAATTCAACCCTATTGGACATTTAAAGAAGAAATCTCACACGCAGATGGTCTGATGTTCAAGGGAGCGAAGCTCATTGTTCCGCAGCAGTTGAGACAAGAAATGATTAACAAAATCCATGAGTCACACTTAGGAATTGTTAAGTGCAAGGAAAGAGCCAGAGACATTTTATATTGGCCATGCATGTCTTCACAAATTGAGGAGATGGTATCTCAGTGTGCCATATGTAATGAGAACAGGAACAACAATCAGAGAGAACCGTTGCTCCCACACCCAGTACCAGACAGACCGTGGTCAAAAGTAGGGAGTGATCTCTTTCATTATAAGGGATCTGAGTTCCTGCTGTGTGTGGACTATTTCTCAAAGTTCCCGGAAATCACAAAACTGAGAGACACTACCAGTGGCAGTGTCATTGTCGGACTGAAATCAATATTTGCCAGACATGGCATTCCTGATGTTGTCTTCACGGATAATGGTCCTCAGTATTCCAGTGCTGAGTTCAAGGACTTTGCAGAAAGCTGGGAATTCATCCACACCACGTCGAGTCCCGGTCACGCCCAGTCAAATGGGCAAGCAGAAAGAACAGTACAGACTATCAAAAATATGCTGAAGAAATCAGAAGGAAGTAATGGCGACCCCTACATATCGCTATTGGAGTATCGCAACACACCGCTGGAAGGTGTAAGACTATCACCGGCACAGTTGCTCATGGGACGGCGGCTGAAAGGAAAACTGCCTGCCTCGACATCACTGCTCACTCCAGAAGGAACTACATACGTGCGTAGGCAGTTGAGTGACAAACAGGAGAAACAAAAACTCTACTTCGACAGGCAAACAAAAAGACTGCCTGACCTACAAGCAGGAGAAAACGTCAGGGTTCAAAGAGGTGAAACATGGCAGCCGGCCGTGGTCCTGCACAAACATGACCAACCGCGTTCATATGTGGTTCGCACACCGGATGGGAGACAGTACAGGAGAAACAGAAAATACCTGAGACAAACGGAGGAGAGAACTTTTCCATCTACAAATGAACAGGATGCTTACCAGAACGTGGACTGTGACACGAGAGAAAATCTGGCAACACGCACACGTTCAGCAGAGAACACAGGTGTTGCAGACCAAACAGAGACACATGATGGACAATCTGAAACGCAGCCGTATCAGACTAGGTCTGGTAGACCAGTTAAACTACCTCTTAGATACAGAGAGTAACTGGAGTGTTTTCATATGCATGTTGTTGGAGTATTTTCATATTCAAGTTTTCGCATTAAGTGCTTTGCATTATGTCATGGTTCAAGTGGGTTTAAGTTACAGGATCCTTTAAAGTGAAAGTTGTCTGTGACTAACATTGTTATTTCATTTACAGCAGGTGGATGCTCTGAGTAAACATTTAAGTTGGGAAATGTTTGTTAAGTTTGTTTTTGGGAAATAGGACGTGTTAGCAAGAGTACAAGCTAAACAAAGGTAGAATACTAAGTTCTGTTTTGAGAAGAAAAAAAATATGTTAAAGAGAAGGATGTGATGTATTAGGTTCGGGTTGAACCTCTTTGATTGCCGTTGTTATTGTGACGTCACCAGGAGGGCGACAGACAGACAAGTTGAACGTGACAGACGTGAGCGACATGAATGGATGCAGATACAAACAAGTCAATAAAGGAATCTTATTGAACCTCGGGTTAAGCCTCGTCAATATAACAAAAGGTTAGGAATCCCCAGCAGTAGAGGTTGCAATTGTGAACATGTACAACAATGGCAACCTCTAGCGGCTTGTACGGGCGAAGGTCAATAGTGACAGCAGCTCAATCAAGGAAAAACTCTGCCTGTGCCAAAGTTTATGTAGCGTATTTCTGAGCTACTGGTCCAGGACACATAATCTCTATGTAAACCCTGACTTCCTAAGGTTGTTTGTCTCTTATACGCAAATGATAAACATGTTTTTATAATCACTGAACAATTTGACATCTGAGAATAATACAAGGCTAGTTAAAAACAATTGGTTGAATATATACCATGACAATAAGGGGTGAAATGCATGTGTGAATGGAGTAATACAGTTTGTAATGTTTTTTTTTCTCCTCCTATGCAAATTAAGTCTGGTTTGTTCACTAGTACGTTTTTGACCTATTTGGCACCCTGCCAATGGAATGAGCCACACTGTGAGGCTGAGAGCACTAGCCTATGATGTTTCCATAATGATCATTCTCATAGCCGGATGAAAAGAAATAAGCGGAAAATCTTGACTTTGAAGCATGGCCTAACATATTTTAAATGATTGCCCCCCTCCCTACACACACACACACACACACACACACACACAGTTTCTGTGGTGATTGCGTCTCTCTCTCCACTATTAGACAAACTTTTCATAACCAATAGTATAGTCATTAGCCTACAGCCTAGAGTTACATTTCTTAAATTCTTAAAAGTAAGAAGGAAAATAATCGCACTCCCACATCCACATTAATGAGCAAATATTCTACTTTAGGCCTATGCCTTTGGCTATGATAATCAGCATAATCTTTTTCATCATCATCATCATCATCACCACCCAACAACAACAACAACAACAACAACAACAACAACACCACCACCACCACCACCACCACGGTATTCGTTACTGGGCATGTGCGTTATGAGCTTGGGGCCCTACTGGCTGTTTTTCCAACTCCAGTCAGTTTGACTCCTGCGTAGCCATCAATGCAAAACTGGGTGCTGGACAATCCTAATGAAAGCGGAAACTATTCAGGGGTAAGTGTGACATTTCCACCATTGATATTTACCTCTCGTTTGAATGACAGCTGTCGGCGGCTAATGTGACCGCATAGCCACGCTGATCGGCGGTAAACGGGGCAGTTTTATGAGCTTGATTCAGAATTCACAAGGGCCTGGTGACCCACATTCTTATCTAACGTTACGCGTTGCGTGTTGCTGTTAGCTAAGTGGGCTAACGTTGACACACATTGCATACGAGTGGAATGCTCCCTGCATAGCCGGCTTCGCTAGTCAACGCAAACTCATTGTCATCGCGTTTTCCATTGATAAAACGTCTTGACAGCTCGCAGTCACTTGTCACAGTAAGTGCGGGAAGCTATTCGTGTGTTTATTTCACTGCTGTAAATTAATGTTAACAGGCTATGTGACGTTAGCTAGCTTATAAGTGTTAGCTTTCTAGAAAGCACAGCTTGAAGCTGTCTTATTTACCGGTGTCTTCTAGCCAGTCCCAGGGTCCAGGTCCTGAATGAGAGCTTGGTAGAAACATAGGCTGAGTTGATAACTAGACAGTTGATCATGAACATTTCTTTTTCATTGACTGTTCCTTTGTAACCGGGTTATTTCTGATGTTAATTCTGTGAGAAGAGGGAGCAGGTACTTACAACTCTCAACTCCCCTGTTAGAATCTGTGCAAACGTCTACTATGTACCGTTATTGTTGCTCTCCTTTATTTTCGGGATTCCTTCCTGACAATGGATTTGTAAAGTTTATACCAAGAAGGAGACACTGCACTGCTTTCTGTGTGATGCTAACCGTGCTTGTCGATCAGCTGTTCAGCCAATAATCGGATAATATGTATCACATACTGTAGGTAATATTGCCTGGACCTTCTAGATCAGGGCTGGGCAACTTTGATCATGGTGGGCGCCACAAATGTGGCCACGACTATGGAGCTAGCACACAAATATCTATCTGTCTGTTCATATTATTAATAATGAACAGGTTGACACCTACATTACTACACGGTCGTTATCTAATGTCTCATGTCTGCCTTGAGGCATACAAATGGTCCTCACCATAGAAATAGAATATATGGTCCGGTCCGTTTGTATTCCATTGGTGTCTTCCTCTGTGGCAGTCCTATGAACCCAGTGAACCCAGGAGTGTAATGCTCTGCATAGCAACCTGAATCGCATGGTGGCACAGTGGTTAGCATCGTTGCCTCACGGCAAGAAGGTCCTGGGTTCGAACCCCGGCAGGAGGGCCTTTCTGTGTGGAGTCTGCACGTTTCCCCCCTCGCTCGTGTGTGTTTCCTCCAGGTAGTCTGGTTTCCTCCCACACCAAAGACACAGTAAATTTCGCAGAGTACATTTTACTCAAACTGAAGGGCATCTGGCATAAAACCTTTTGCCAAATAAAATATGCTGACCATAAATCAAGATGATCCACTGTGGCGACCCTTAGGGAGCCGTCCTGAAAAAAATAACTAAATTATGTGAGAAGAGGGAGCAGGTACTTCCAGCTCCGCTGTTAGAATCTATGCAAATGTCTACTGCTGTAATGTTATTATTGTTCTCCATTCCTTTTCTGGATTCCTTCCTGATGGTCAGGTGAGGGATTTGTAAAGTTATATTACCAAGGAGGAGACACTGCACTGCTTTATTTGTGGTTCAGATGCTGTCACATAGTGTTTGGACCTAGATCAGGGATGGGCAACTTTGATTAATGAATGAATGAATGAAAACTTTATTTAACAGATTGCAGAATGGGTACAATACAGTACGGCTCAATACATACAATTGTTAAGGGGATGCAGACCTGAGAAAGACGTTTGTCTTGTTTCCATCAGGGTCCCCCATTTTCACTCTTGCATACTGCACCTCATGTGACACTGTGAATAATGTGAATATTCCTCAGCTAGTCAGATAGTAAATTATATTGACCATATTGATCAAATTGTTTACACTGCCTGTGTTGTCTTTTACTACCTGTATACTGTGTTGTTTTACTACCTGTACCCCTCCCCCCCTCCCCCCCATGCTGCTATGATGCCTGAATTTCCCCAAGGGGATCAATAAAGGAATATCTTATCTTATCTTATCTTATCTTTCAATTCATATAGAATGGTGGTGCCATATGATCATGGTGGTGCCACACAAAAGATATGTTGTTGTTGAGCCAGCTGACAAATATCATATCATTTACATTTACATTTAGTCATTTAGCTGACGCTTTTATCCAAAGCGACTTACAAGTTCTGTACGACAAGTCATCAGGAAGGGCACAACTCTATCAGAGTAACAATGTTCATCAAAGTCTTGAGTGCTACAGTGTAGGATAGTTTATTAGGACAAGTGCATGACAGTAAGGTTAGTTAGGGTTAGATATTATTATTATTTTTTTTTTTTTTAAGATAATGGTTGAAGAAGTGCCGTCTTTAGTCGACGGCGAAAGATTGGACGGGTTTCGGCTGTCCTAACTGGGCTGGGTAGTTCATTCCACCATTGTGGGGCAATGACTGAGAATAGGCGACTTCTCTTTGATGACCCTCCCGGAGCTTGGATAGGAGTAGGTCTGAGACGGCCAGAAGATGCAGAGCGTAAGGGTCTTGAGGGTGTGTAGTTGGAGACCATTGACCGGAGGTAGGCGGGAGCGGTTCCCTTTGCCGCACGGTATGCTAGGTCGAGGGCCTTGAAGCAGATTTTTGCAGCAATGGGGAGCCAGTGCAGGTCCCTAAGAAGTGGGGTGACATGGGCCGACTTCGGTAGGTTTGAGATCAGGCGGGCCGCTGCGTTCTGAATGAGTTGATATCAGTTCATATTGATAATAATAAAACAGGTTGATAGCTATTAGCTAGTGTAGAGGCAATATTTATATATCTATCTATCTTTATTATTTATTTAGGCTTAAAATGGTAAATGGTGCGTTTATATAGTGCTATGTCCAAAGCGCTTTACAATGTTGTTCCTCTCACTCACACATTCACACACAGACGGCGGAGGCAACCATGCAAGGTGCAACCTGCTCATCGGGAGCAGTTAGGGGTTAAGTGTCTTGCTCAAGGACTCTTCGACACGCTTACCGGGAGGAGCGGGAATCTAACCGGGAACCTACTGATTACCAGATGACTGTTCTACCTCCTGAACCACTATTGCCCTATAAATGTTCTAAATTCATCACCTACTGCTTTCGAGAGCTTTCATAAAATACAGCATCATATTCATCGTGGTCATCGTAAGTGTATTAACAGTCTATATAATTTGTGACGGGTCTTCCTTGAAATCAGCTAAAATTAAATCAGGGGAAATAGGGTGATGGACTGTTAAGGGCCCAAGATACCTCACTAACACGTGACTCCATGGTTGTCATCTAATACCTGCTTTGAAGCATAACGATCCTGACCTTTTGTATTCCACATTTTGAGTCTTTCTCTGTGGCAGTCCTAGATGAACCCAGTGAACCCACCCAGAAAGAGCATGGTTTTGGTAAAGAGCAACCACTGTAATTCACATGACGCAAATTAAAGATAAAAACGTTAACTGATGATCAGCAATTCCAAGTCGCATATTAGAAGTTGATTAGGGTGCCGACATCCCAGTGAAAATGGGTTTAGGCGCTTTGGTGCACATTACTGCTCAAACAAGTGAGAAATTGATGTGGAGGCAGGATTAGGGAGTGAGGTGGCTGGATGGATACAGCCCTCATCGGCCACCACCAGGTGCCCAGCACTGACCTAGATGATGTGGCTGCTGCCGCATTCAAATCCTATTATTTAGTCTTGATCTGACATCCAGACCCAGGCTACTGTATATCAAATAACAGATCACATTTATGATAATTTATTCATCAGCAAATAGTATCAACATGTTAAACACTTATAAGTAGCGTATGTTGTATTGCATTATATCAGGCTTATATATACTGTATATATATATATATAATCTATATATATATCCTATATAGTAAATTGTATGAGTGTGCCTTTGATTTGTAGAACAGAGGGCAAGACTATAATATTGTTGACCAATCAAGTACAAATGTATAGTACAAAGGTGAATAATAAAAAAGCAATATACATTGTATCTAAACTAAAGTTATGAGTTTCATAGGCCAGTTATGCATGTAACTGGTCAGCATGCATAGCACAAAACCTATGGAACTCGCAATGTTTTTTTTTTTTTTTTTTGTCTTTTTCCCCCTCCATTTTCCTCCGATTTTCTCCCATCCCAATCAAATCAAATCAAATTTATTTATAGGGCCCGACAACACACGTTAATGTCCCCATGGGCCGTACAGGTCTTCTTTAAACAAGTCAAGAAGAAAACATAGCAATAAGTCAAGAACAGAACAAGAACACCATAAGGTCCAAACATTTTTAGATGAATGCAAATAAATGAAAGAATGCAAGCACTCCCAGACATACCCCACGCGAAGGTAAGGAAAAACTCACTAAAACCTAACAATAGGGAAAAAAGCTCCACAGGCAGTGTGGAGGAGAGAAACCTTAGAAGGGCCATTCAAGGGGGGATCTCCCTTCTTAGATGTTGGTGATAGTAGTGTTGCAGACGGACAGTTGGTAAGCATGCACTCATGTGTGTGGTGAAACACAGATGAGTGCATGCAATAGCAACTGTACATTTTGAAAGATTAAAGATAGAGCTAATAGCGATAGCAACTGAACATTTTGAAAGATTAAAGATAGAGTTGATAGCGGATCTATTTGAGGCACAGGGGCGGCGCAAAGAGGGTCACGTCCTCCCCGTCTTAGTCACGGGACATTCAACACTCCGGTCGTTGCTCAGGGACAGCCGGAGACAGGGAGATAGGGGGTGGCGCAGAGAGGGTCGCGAACTCCCCGACATCATCGCGGGACATCCGGCACTCCGGTCACCACTACGAGACCTCCGGAGACAGGGGGGCACGCAGAGGGGGTCGCAATCTCCCGGCCTTCGTCACGGGACGTCCAACACTCCGGTCAACACTCCAGGACAGCAAGTCATAGGGAGACAGGGAGACGGGACAGGCGTTAGACAGCTCATGAGATTGTAGTAGGCGGACATAGCAATTGATACAAGTGGTAGGCATATATGTGAATGGAGTAGATATATGAAGTAAGCGTATTATGTGAATAGAATAGAAGTACTTAACCCAGCAATGAAACCGCGTTGACTGTTAATCTGTTAACAGTCTGTTAATACTGTTAATCAGTTGACAGGACCACGGACAGACGGCGGTGAATAACTGATCCAAGGCCTCGGAGGTGCATGTAGAGCAGTCACTACAATCTTGGCCAAGACCCCGAGGCATCCATCACCTTAGTCAGCGCCAGGAGACGGGCACTCAGAGAGAAGGGGGAGGGGGGGGGAGGGAGGGGGGGAAAGAGGGGGGGGGGGGGGGGGAAGAGTTAGAGAGTTCCCATGTTTGTGGTGCTGCAAAGGAGCAGACATGTAGTACCCTGTAGTGCAGGGCTATTCAACTAAATTGTTCAGGGGGCCACATTGTCAGAAACCCAAGGGGCCAGGGGCCGGACTGCCACGGCGCCTCCCCGTGCTATGAATATATGTACACTTGACACAACACGCAACCACATTTTCACAACTTTTATTTAACTACATTGCAAAAGTAGTATACTTTTCAAAAAAGTGCTTCATTTATGTGCCACATCTGCAACATCTCCTGCAAAAAGTGCTTCATTTATGACTGTGCAACAACTGCAACATCTCCTCTTCAACATTTCAATATAAAAATAAAAAACAAACAAGTGCATGATGTGCATCTGAACATTCTAACATCAACACTTGAACAAAAAAACACATTTATAGTGCAGCTGAGCTTATGAAAAAGTGCTTCATGTCTGTGCAACAACCGCAAATCACAGCATCTTATTAGCACTTATTGTCCACTCTTAACTCTCAAACAGCAGGGGGGTGGGGGGCAGACAGGCCTAGCCTACATACACACATCTAATGAGAGCGATTGCACTTATTTGACTGGGCAATGGCAGAGAAAGAGGGTTCATAGGAAACAGTGATGCAAATGCTCATTTGTCAAGGAGGCACGGTTGCTTGTTTTAATGGCATTCATGTGAGAGAAACTGGATTCACAGGTGTATGTTGAGCCAAACATTGTTAGCACAGATATTGCCAGCGTTTTTATTTTGGGGAATGTCTTGACATGAATACACTTTATCCAAAATGTTGTGGTGGATTCATTCTCAAGTGCCTGCTTCAGAGCAGATGATGCTTGCATGTCAATTATTTCAAGTTGCAGGAGACCTTCATCAATGTGAAGTGATGCAAGGAACTCTTGTCCTTTTGTGGAAATAGCAGCTACATTGGCAAATGGGTTGCTCACAAAATGCATCAATTCTCTGGACATGTCAAATTCATCAAATCGACTTGCAAAGTTTTCCCTCAATTTATCAATGAAATCTGTCATTAATTGAGTGACGTTTGGCTCAATTGTGCGTGTTAACGTTGACATGAAAAGAAAAAAGTAAAAAAAAAAAAAAAAAAAATATTAATTAATTTTTTTTTTTTTTTTTATTATTATCATGTAATCTTTGGCGGGCCGGTCAGAATCCGGCCCGCGGGCCGCCAGTTGAATAGCCCTGCTGTAGTGCCATGTAGTACCATGTAGTACCCCGTAGTGCCATATAGTACCCCGTAGTGCCATGTAGTACCCCGTAGTATCCTGTAGTACCCTGTAGTGCCATGTAGTACCCTGTAGTGCCCTGTGGTACCATGTAGTACCCTGTAGTGCCATGTAGTGCCATGTAGAGCCATGTAGAGCCATGTAGTACCCTGTAGTGCCATGCAGTAGGGGTGGACGGTATGGTCTAAAATGTATATCACGGTATAATTTGAAGCATAGACGGTAACGGTATATATCACGGTATCATCGTTTTTGATAATTTTTTTTTTTTTTAATTTTATATATATTTTTTTCTTTTTTATAAAATATATATATTATATAATTAGACTTGTACTTGTATTATCTGCGAGACATCGCCACCACGCAACAAGCTCCACTGTCTGTGTGTACTCTAGTAGCCTCCAGCTACGGCCAGGATTCTCCGGAGCTGCACCTGGACCTATACTCGAGTAGCCTCGAGCAGAGCTACGGCCAGGATTCTCCGGCGCTGCACCTGGACCCTATTGTATTGGTATAACGTTAGCAAGCCCTCAGCTCGAATACGCATCGAATCAGTGTTATAAGACATTGATATCAGGAGCTATCTGTAGCTACTGCATATATAACGTTAATACAACGCCTCAGTGAATTATTTAGTTCAATGGGACATTTCATTTTGAACGGTGAACTAACTTGCGTTAACGTGAGCTAACAGGTAGCATACACGTCTCTAGTACTAGACTTTGTGGAGCGTTTGTTGATGTCAGGAGCTATCGGTAGCTGGCCGACTAGATACCGTTCGGTTAGACAATGCCCCATCATGTATTAAACTAAAAGTGAATAGTTGACTGGGTCATTTTGTAACGGTAGCTAAGCTAACGTTAGCTCAGGGAGACGCCGCCGTCCTCCCGACAGCTCCCGTGTCCCGACCCACTAGACTACTAGACCCGTGTTTACATGCGTGCGGTAGGGGCTGGCACGCCCACTGCGCGAAGCCTCCTAAATAACTTTTTCCAGTTTGCACATATCTATTATCTATGACTAATTCTATCTATTTTTAGGGGCAAATGCGAGTGAAATAGTCGCGCTGTGGTTACATGACGTCATTGCTATTTTAGAGCTGCACTACCGGTTACACGGTATAGTAAAAATCCATACCGTAGAGCAAATTCATACCGTTTATACCGTTTATACCGTCCACCCCTACCATGCAGTACCATGTAGTACTCTGTGGTACCATGTAGTACCCTGTACCCTAACTAAACTACCCTATAGTAAACTACCCAGTGGTACCATGTAGTACCCTGTACTAGGGGTGGACGGTATAAACGGTATACGGTATAAACGGTATTAATTTGCTCTACGGTATGGATTTTGACTATACCGTTTAACCGGTAGAGCAGCTCTAAAATAGCAATGACGTCATGTAACCACAGCGCGACTATTTCAATCGCATTTGCCCCTAAAAATAGATAGAATTAGTCATAGATAATAGATATGTGCAAACTGGAAAAAGTTATTTAGGAGGCTTCGCGCAGTGGGCGTGTCAACACGCAATTGTCATTTCATAATAAACACATATCACCGCGGCGCACAGCAAGTTTCAATTTCAGTTCCTGGCATTTTTAACCAGTGGAGAAAGGTAAGAGATGTCCCTATCGTTTTTCTTATATGAATTATTCTACGTTAATAAAACATACCTGGTGATCAACTACAGTTTGCTGTAAACATTACGATATGTGTGTAGTGTTATGATAACGACGGCAGCAGCGGGAGCCGGGAGGAAGGCGTGCAGCAGTGGATTTGCGAATAGCATGCAGCTGCAGAGCCGCAGAGCCAGTGGCTCTTTCAGGTCTGGTCACAGGCCCGTCAAACAGCGCCCCCCCACCCTTGCGCCGTTCTGACCCCCATCGTCTCTAAGCATTTTGTGTGTCAATTTGTTGACACAATTGTCAATTCTTAAAGCTGAGGATGAGTGGCACCTTTGTCTCAATTCTTATTCAATTCAATTCGCTCTGCGGCTCTGCAGCTACATATGCTTCTAGCAAAATCCAGCCCCGCTGTTTGCAATGGGAGCAGGAGTCTCGACTCGGGACTTATTTTATTTGGAATATAATGACTTTATACGCAAAAGTAGCCTAGTTTTAAGTTAAAATATTATAAATCTACATGCCTTGAGGATGTCATTCTTTATATAGCCTGCCTATCAGGCAAAAAAAATTATTCTAACAGAAACACTGATACCGTGATATATACCGTTACCGTCTATGCTTCAAATTATACCGTGATATAAATTTTAGACCATACCGTCCACCCCTACCCTGTACCATAACTAAACTACACAGATTAATCTAAAGGTCAGTCCCCGACCAGGTGAGATCAAGGTAGGTTGAAGGAGAGAGAGAAAAGATGAGTCTTAAGCAGGGATTTAAAAGCTTCGACAGAGCAGGCGCCCCTGATGACGGCAGGTAATTTGTTCCACAGGTAGGGAGCGCGGTAGACAAAGGCTCTGTGGCCGGCGGATTTCTTTTTAACCCTAGGGGTCGATAGAAGCCCTGCATTTTGTGAGCGCAGAGCACGAGCGGGCGAGAATCGGGAGATGAGATCGGATAGATAGAGCGGTGCAAGCCCATTTAAAATTTTGTAGGTGAGGAGTAGCACTTTAAAGTCAGAACGGGCTTGGATAGGAAGCCAATGTAGGGCGGACAAAACTGGTGTGATGTGATCAAATTTTCTAGTTCTAGTTAGTATCCGTGCAGCCGCATTTTGCACGAGTTGAAGATTTTTGATGCTTGAATTAGGTAGGCTTGAAAAAAGTGCATTACAGTAGTCCAGACGTGATGAGACAAAAGCATGAATCAGGGTTTCAGCATCAGCCAGAGTTAAAATGGGGCGTATTTTTGCGATATTACGAAGATGGAAGAATGCAATTTTGGTGACTTTTTATATGTGCATTAAATGAGAGGGAGGAATCAAAAATGACTCAGAGGTTTTTTATGGTGGAGCTCTGGGATACATGACAGGTATCAAAGTTGAGGGAGATGTCCTGAAACAGGCCTCTGTGGTTTGGGGGGCCAACAATTAACATCTCAGTTTTATCTGCATTAAGGAGTAGAAAGTTTTGCGACATCCATTTTTTGACGGCAAGCAAACAGACCTCAAGGTTTTGTAGTTGGGAGGAATCATTTGGCTTAATAGGTATATATAATTGGGTGTCATCAGCGTAAAAATGAAAGTTTATGCCAAATTTGCGTATGATATCGCCGAGGGGTAGCATGTAAATCGAAAATAGCAAAGGGCCCAGGACAGAGCCTTGTGGGACACCACATTGCACTGGGAGGGTCTCAGATGTTAAATCATTATAGACCACGCAGTGTGTTCTATCAGTTAAATAGGATTTAAACCAAGCTAGTGCGAGACCCCGAATGCCAACATGATTCTCAAGCCGACCTAGAAGAATCGAGTGATCGATAGTGTCAAAGGCTGCACTGAGATCAAGCAATAAGAGCACAGAAGTGAGGTTTGAGTAAAGAGAGAGCAGTAAGTCATTTGTGACTTTGGTAACCGCCGTTTCGGTGGAGTGTAAGGCTCTAAAGCCAGATTGAAATGATTCATTAAGATTATTGTTTGATAAATGGTCAGTAAGTTGCGTTGCGACGATCCGTTCTAACACTTTGGATAGGAATGGAAGATTGGAGATAGGTCTGTAATTTTTCAAGATTAGAGGGTCGAGGTTCGGTTTTTTAAGTAGTGGTTTAATGACGGCTGATTTAAAGGCCAGGGGCACCACGCCAGTAGTTTAAGTTTAAGTTTAAGTTTATTTTATTTGGATCCCCATTAGCCACAGCAGTGCTGGGGCTATTCTTCCTGGGGTCCATAACACATAAAATACAGTTACAGACGTATACACTCACAACATTTACATGTCATACAGACAATTAAAACGACAATAAAAACCCTTATACACTCATACCATTTACATGACATACAGACCATTAAAACAACAATAAAAACCCTTATACACTCACAACATTTACATGTCATACAGACAATTAAAACAACAATAAAAACCCTAATCAAATTCATAATACAAGATAAAAATATCAGACACATACATTTTCATTTACGTACACACTATCTATTAGGGAATGTCAATTTCTTTGGTTGAAAATGTTGTTTTACCACGATTTTGAAACGGCATTTACTATTCTCCTGCTTAACATGTCTGGGAAGAGAGTTCCATTCCTGCATACCACGGAACATGACAGTTCGCTTCATTGCATTCGACCTCACTTTTGGAAGTGTAAAACCTCGTGCAGAAGCATGTCTGGTGGAATGGTTGTGTCTGTCAAGACTTATTGATAAATTGTTATATAAAATTGAGGGGATCTTTGTAACAAGAATATTCCTAGTGAATACAAGGAGTGAGCAGAGTAATTTATGTTTGACAAGTAACCAAGTTAAACAACAGTAGACAAAGAGGTGTTGAAGATATTGAGTAGGGCAGGGCCAATGTTAGTCGTATGCCAATTCCCAGTCCCTTCCTGGTCGCTGCGCACTTACCCCCCACAGTCAGATCATCTGGGAGGCTACCACGTGCTTCCTCCGACACACGTCCAGCCAATCACCGCTTCTTTTCACCTGGCAGCGCGGATTCTCATCGAGAGGGCGTAGCGTGTGGGAGGATCACACTATCCCCCTCAAGTCCTATCCGCGCTTAGCAGGCGCCCCGACCGAACTGTAGGAGTCGCTGTTTACAACGACCCGGACCCACCACGCCAGCTTCTCCCACCCTCTAATACAGCCAATTGTATTAGTGCAGACGGCCAGCCAAGCTGGTGACAACCCCGGAGCTGTGAGCTGGATTCGAACAGGCGAATCCAGCTCACAGCTCCGTGGTTGGTGACGAACGCAATCTCCGCTCGGCCACCTAACCGCCCGCAATGTATCTTTTGTAACTATTTCCTATTTCTCCCCATTGGAATATATTGGAGCCTGGTGAGAGGATGCAGAGCATAATATACAGTGTTTCCCACAGGATTTTCAGAGACTATGGGGGGTGAACCTCTGACCGTCTAGGGGGGTCCGGGGGCATGCCCCTCAGTATTTTTTTTTATATTTTTTGTACATTTTAATGTTAAATGCATCAATCTGGTGTACTTTGAGAGCAAAATAAAAAGGCTAGATCTATGATGAACTTTGTGCTCAAAACACAAAATCGACTAGACTAGTGCTTCCCAATCCTCTCCTCGAAGCACCCCAGCCGTTCAATGTATTTGTTAAATTCCACCACCAGCACACCTGATTCAACTTAACTAGCCCTTTATTAGTTGAATCAAGGTGTGCTGGTGGTGGAATTTAACAAATACATGGAACCGGGCCGCCACAGTCTAGGTAATTAATGGGAAACCCTGATATATATATATTATATACACTGTATATTATATACTGTGTGTATATATATTACACTGTATATGTATATATATATACTGTGTATATATATATATATATATATAAACTAGGGATGCTCGATATTGGCTTTTTTACCGATACTGTTACAAAGGGTCAGATTAAACCGAATATATATATTTATTGCTTGAGATCCCATGTATAATATTTGTATATCGTCTGATATCCCTTGTATATTCTTTGTACATATACACGGAATATCCCTTTACCTAGGTACAGGCCAGACCATAATATTCGTTCTCCTATTGGACAGCGACCCCCTAGGCGCCACGGCCATACCCCCAATGTCTAGTTCAAAGTCACCGCTAAGACATGTCTCAACATGCCCAGGTTTGCGCAGTAATACGAGACAGAAATGAGGTTGGCACTAGATTATTCATCTTACGTATAAATACGTCGCAGGTGGATACAGCAGTTAGTTAACCCATCAAGTTGAAGCCTTCACCACGAGTCAACGACCAAGTGAAGTGAGCAACCTTGCGTCTAAATAGAGCACTTAGAACCGCGTGCGAATAGGATAGTAAAAGTGTCAGAGCTTAGTGAAATAACGTCAATTCGACCTAGTTAAATGTGAAGTACCGTGCACAGGAGAATCTACACCGGCAAATGCAGAGCCTTTTCCGGCTGGATTATATTGCTTTTGGTACTGTGGCTGCTGGAGCAGAGAACCGTCTCCCCGCTGCTGTGTGGGATCTACCCGTGAGGAGCATCACTCGAGCCCGTCTCTAGGAAGAGGCTGGCTGGCTTCATCCATGCTGTCACGCATACTTGGATTATAGCTGCTGCTTTTGTCTGCCGATCGAGGGGAGTATATGTACCGCCTCCCGTAGCTGGAGCTTATTGATTCCTCGTTGATCCAGACTTTTGCTCCCGAGCATTCCTCTCCCCTGCTGGCTTACAACCGGAGGGAACCCCCCTTAGTAGGGCTGGGCGATAAAACGATAACGATAAATATCGCGATAAATTATTTCCTCGAAATAAACATGAAACGTGGTCGCAAAGTTTCGATATATCGATTTTCCAAGTTTGGCTCCGTTCAGCCTCGGCTCAGCACACTCACCACTAACAACCAACGTTACGTGATGACGTCCTTACGCACCACAGCTGAGCTCAGGACTCAAGGCTGCTAGGATACTTAGCTTGCACGTCGCTGTTTTTATATATTTACGTGCCGAGTATGTGTGTGGCGAGAATTCTGATGCCACGGTTATAGTAGTGTGTGATATACGGTGGACGTCGTTGCAATGTATTGTGGCGGAACAGAGTATTTTAGGGATATGTACTAGTACATTGTCATGGAATACATCGCTTGTAAACGAAGCTGGCTAGGTTAACTAGCTTGCACGTCGCTGTTTTTATATATTTACGTGCCGAGTATGTGTGTGGCGAGAATTCTGATGCCACGGTTAGAGTAGTGTGTGATATACGGTGGACGTCGTTGCAATGTATTGTGGCGGAACAGAGTATTTTAGGGATATTTACTAGTACATTGTCATGGGATACACAGTACTGCTCGCTCTGGCTAACGTGCGCGGACTGATGACGACATCAACTCGAGACATTCACAGCAGAAAAATAAGTCTATTAATAGCCCGTCCATCGGCGCCGGGCATAAAAAGTTAATTAAACTTGACAGACATTATATCGACGATAATTATCGATATCGAGTTATATGAAAATAATTTTATAATTTTATCGCGATAACGTTTTTGGTCATATCGCCCAGCCCTACCCCTTAGTATCTCCAGCTGACCTACGAGTGTGCCTTATATAATTCTTATGCTACAGGTGGTATTAATTATCCCCATCGTAATATGCTCATGGACTTACGCTCTTGACCTATTCATGCACATTCTTCGCCATACAAGCGCGACCCTAATTCTCAATACTGTAATCTAATATTGCTGCTCTTCTAATAAATATTCCAAACAGGACTTTCTTTGTTAAGCCGTGTTATTGTGTGGGTGTTCATCACATATACCTGTGTACTGTATGGCCAGTAATTAAAGTACATAACTCAGTAGTGGTTTAATGATACCATACTTTCAATACAGTCAGGGAATTGTACCCCTCAGTTACAGATACCGATATACCGATATTGTCCAAATCTTAATTTCCGATACCGATATCAACCGATATCAACCGATACCGATATATGCAGGGTTACCCCCCCCAAAAAATGGAATAATTTCAGGTAATTAACATTACATATCTCTTGTTGTGGAATTAACACAACATTATGCATACTTTTGACAATAAATAAAATCAGAATTTGTTCTTACTTGCTTGCCTGGGTAAAAAGTTATAGAAATGTAAAAAAAATATATATATATTTTTGAAAACCGATACCGATATTTTCCGATATCACATTTTAATGCCGATATCGGCCGATAATATCGGTAGGCCGATAATATCGGACATCCCTAATATAAACTATTACTGCATGCAAAAAAACTACATGATTGGGGCATAATTCTGCATGGGACATAAATGAGCCTGGCTATAAAGAGGAGTCTTGTGTGGTTCCATTGAGGTGAGAAGTCAAGGGACCCCTTTGAAAATGTCCAAGGCCATGGCATTTTCCTCTCATAAAACCTAGCTTAAAATAGTTTACCTTTGGAGCTAAATCTACCCCCTTTGCCGGTGAGCTAGCATGACATTCCTCAAGATCTCCAGTTTCATATAATACCAGTATCTTCAGGCTTATCTTAAAAAAATCTGACGGCCGCCAGATATATTGGTCGGGCTCTACTCAATTCTGAAGCGATCAATGGAATTATGGCCTGTACTAATCAACATCATGCAAGACGATGTTCAAATTGGGCCTGGGTTAAAAAAAGGTGAACCTGTCCTTTTTAGAATTAGATTAAACATGGAACACCAAGTGGGCCATTTTTACAGATGATCTCGGGGAGAGATGTAGGGATAATAAGCGGAACTGTGTGTTCTATTAATTTGTGTCACTCTTCTTTCTCTGTGGGTGTATGCGTCTATCATAGTTTTCTACACATCTCGGCTGCAGGATGGATTCTACCCCTCACAACGTTAGTCCTGTACAGTGTACAGTATGAATAGCCTGCACGCTCAATGCTATGACTGACTGCAGATTCTGGGCCAGCGCAGTAACTCTAGATATTAAGCCTCTCAATCACTATGCCTCAAGAGTCTCAAGGGTCACTGCTGTATTGATGTTTGTCCTGGCTGGTTAACGCGATACGATAAATTGATATTTTGCCTGGCTCTCTAACCTTCATGGTACACACAACTCCCATGATTTATAGGCTGACTCTTTCTGCAGCCATGGTCGTTGGAACAAATTGACTCGGCTATGTTGATTGACAAGCAGAGGGCTTCCACTTGTCACAAGCATCGTTATTGTGTTGTCTTGTCTAGCATGTGCAGCCAATTCATTTAGCTAGGTCAGCCATGGACTTGCATTGAAAAAAAAAAAAAAGTGGTTAAAGAATAACTGCTTTTCCTACCTAAGAGAGTTGATGGTGAACCCGTAAGTTGCCATTTTGCTAAGTTATAAACTGAGGTATATGTGGGAGAAACTGGACACTCATAGACTCGTAGTAATAACCATCATGTAGGCTCCATATTGCAACTGATCTCCAAGTGAGATGCAAGAGGCTCGTTTAAGGCTTGGCAGAGGATCTTGAAGGGGAATGTCACTCAAATAAAAAATTATGTGTTATTATTACCAATACCATGGCCAAAGATGGTTCAATCAATATTTGTGAACATGAGAAACGTGCGAGTCTGGAGCTGCTCCATTGACAATGAATGGGAGACTTTAAAAAAAAGAAAAAAGTAATTATATTCAAATGCTTTATTCTACAATAGTAGTCTCAGTTCTGAAACAGAAAATGTACCTGTGAACATTCTCTGGGTGCTCTGTGTCATCAAAATAAATGATGAATTTTATATACCATATTCATATGTGTCTTCACAAAATCATCAAGGGGGGGGGTCGTCTTACCCCGAAACTGCGATCGTTACCAAAGGCATGTTTTCGGTCCGGTAAAATACGACACTGATCGGTACAAAAGCATGTTTTAGGTAAAAAAAAACACCAGCAGGTTACCTAAAATAGACCTTACCTCAGTCAGAAGGTACTCCAAAATGAATAAATCCCAGTTATCCCATGGCGACCTGTGAACATTCCCATGGCGATCGCAATTACTCGTGTATATTGGGCATGGCTATCATACGGGAAAGAATAGGTCTGAGGCACTAAATCTCAGACCGATTGCTATGTCCTGATCCACTCCGAGGTGGAAGCAGCCGGAGGTAACTCAGTACTGGAAGACAACTGATATCCCCAGTTCAAAATGTAGGCGATACTGCCACCTGGCGGGATTCGATCGTCATTGCAATTCCAACGTAGGCAGCTGTGCCAGGGACGTAGGCAGCTCCGAGCAAGTGTTTAGAACGGGGATCAAAGGAAAAATATCAAAGGATCCAAAAACGAGTTTGGCGCTCAAGCGTTGGCGACGAAACATGAGTATACTCGTTTTTGGAGCCCAATGAGTTAAAGGACATCTCTTTCAAAGAAATGACATTTTACAGTTTTTTTCTGATTTCTTTTAAACAAATTATTATTTGTATTATTAAATATTTAATTATTATTTAGTTATTGCACTGCACTGGTAGTTGAACTGCATTGAACTGAACTGAATAAAAAAACTCATAACTGGCACTGAACATTGAACTGCAGTGGCACCTTTGCTATGTACTGTTATTAACTCATTCCCTGCCAACAACGAGTAAACTCGTTATTGGCCGCCATGCGTTGAACGCCAACAATGAGTAAACTCGTTATTTGGTATTATTTAATTTTTATTCATTATTCATCCACTGACCTCGGTGTTGCCATAGGAAAGGATTCTGAGATCACCAAAGTGCAATACCGGCCGCATCCTGCTAGGTGGTAGTGTCGCCCACCCTTTGAAACCTTATATCTCACCCTGTGTTACACTTAAATCCCTCCGGGGCGCTAAATTTAGACGGAGCTGAGTAAATTGCTTCATCCGACCACTTCGAAACGCATCTGGCACACTCTATCCATAAGTTGTGCCAAATTATGTCTGGGACCAGATGGACACCAATACTGGAAATCGCGATCAGACAATTGGAATATTATTTTTGGAATAACCCCGATCAAAGGTAAGGACTATCTGACATCAATTTCAGCTTGATCCAACAATGTTTTCATATCGATCCAGCCAGGGTTAGAAAAAAAAATTAAATCCAGGGCTTTTTTTGCCCCCCCTTAAGACTTTGGATGCCACGCCCGAGATTTCTCGGGTTTACCCCCCGACTGTTGAATGCCCATCACAAGATTTCTCTGGTTTAAAAAAAATAAAAATTATTAGCATTCTGAAATCATATTGCATCAAGCGAGCCTACCGTTGGAGATCCAGGTGGCGCTCAGATGTGAAAAAAGCGCCCCCTATCGTCTCCCAGATGGTAAATCACCCTTTTGGATTGGACTCAATGAAAGTGAATGGGAGAACGGATTTCTGACTCCACATTTTACTTCTCACTGATGTAACCTGGGTCTACCAGAGTTCATTCTGGAACCTTGGTGCCACGGCGAATATGTGTTATACTGTACACACGGTGGATCAATACAATTATCGATTTTTTCGAATGGTGATCAGGAATTGGAATATACCATTTGGATACCATCTGATGTCAGGTAAGGAATCTATGTTATCAGTCTTAGGATAATCAGACTCGTTTTCACGGAGATATAAGCGTTTCCACTATATGTGATATTGCTGTTTCACTGTAAAAGCCATCAGGAAATAAGAGCAGCGATTATCAGCGCGCGGCACGAGCGTGCGTGCGCACACATATACTATCGATTAGGGCTGGGCGATATGACGATATTATATAAATATCGGGTACAGTTCATTAACGATACACTTTTTAAACTTATAGTGGATATCGTGATGTTTTGCCCAAGAGGATTGTGTCGCGTCAATCTGGTCCACACGTTGAAACTTTTGAACAGCGCCGCCCCACACACACACTACTGCATCAAAGTTACTACTTATGATAACAAAGGCATTCGTTTTGTGGCATTAACGTTAAAAGATCGATTCATATCGATACTCTTATTTTGAAAATCCTGTGGCGAGTCTCATAACTGATTGTGTTAAATGGGCATATGATATCATCTCATATCGATCGCAGGCACCTGAATCTAATCGTATCGTATTGTATCGTGAGAGACTTTGTGATATCGGCAAATATCGTATCGTTGTCCAAAGAATCGATATCGTATCGTATCATGATGAAACTGGTGATTCCCACCCCTAAATGTTATATAGTTACACGTTCAATAACATCAGCGTATTTACATAGCAACGTCCGAGGTCGACCTAGATATAGCAAGCATTAGTCGTTCATATCTCAGCCCGTGCTGACTCAGTTGTGCCCATTCTGCGGTCTGTTAATAAAGTTTTCAATCAGACAGATGTATGGAAAGGCTTTTATTATAACATCCGTTGCAGTAAAATCATTATGCCTCCAGTCGTTTAGTCATCCTGCGGAGCTAAAAGCTAAACGTCGGCCGCGGGGAGCTACCGCTACCATTGTTGTTGTCATTGAGCTCTCCAATGGCGGAAGTAAAAAATTAATACGCGCTTGCCGATTGGTGCTAAGAACAGCAGGGCGGGTGCAAGCGGTGTGACGTAATTGGCAGACTCGACTGTCAATCAAAATGATTCTGTTTGCCGTCTGAATGAATGAAAACGTTATTAACAGATTGCAGCATGTGTACAATACAGTACAGCTCAATACAACAACAGTGGACTGGAGGATGCAGACCAGAGAAAGACTTTCGTCTTGTTTACATCAGGGTCCCCCATTTTCAATTCATCATATTTCATATCTAAATCATATAATATCTCATTGCTAAATATATGCAATATATAATCTAATAATCCAATAATCTAAATCTAATATATAATATAAAAATGCTAAATGCATGGGTATTTTATTTTGTCTTTAATGTTAGCTTGCAAACTCAAATACTGTCTTGGTAAGCCTCATAATGAATTGTTTGGGGAAAAAAAGAAAAACATCGTGATGCGTATCGTGTATCGCCTAAAGGTCAGAAAATATCGTGATATCATATTTAGGCCATATCGCCCAGCCCTACTATCGATCATCTAGCGTTTATTTGAAAACGATTCATAAATAGGCCGACAAATGACAACGTTCTGGAATATTCCAGTGGAGCGGGTGGTTTTGAAGTGAGCGACGGAGTGGGTTTTAAAATGGGTCGGCGCGACTTCCGGAGCGAGAGCTCTCCTCCACTCCAAGCTGCTCCGGGCCACTCAGTGCACACGATCACACAGAAACTGATGTAATATACATGTAGTACAATGCCAAAGCAATAGGTGGCGATGTACAAACATGAAGGCCATTTTCAACCAATGAGAAGGGTGAACCGTCACTCACATGCGTCTCTACAAATGGTAGCTCCAGTTCTGCAGACCCCTCTCTGATTGGTTGAGCTCCATTTCTGCAGACCTCTCTCTGATTGGCCGAGCGTGCGCATGCGCATGAGCCGCGACAAGCTCTAGTCAGGAGTCGAAACTCCGTTAAGCTCCAGAGAGAGAGGCTGAAAACCCACAGTTGTTGCCCGCCGGATGGGAGCCGAATCTCGGATCCGAGTTTTCTGATGAATAGCCCCAAAACATGGAGGTCGTCCAACATGGAGGACATCCTGCTATGTCCAAAGTAGAATCCGCCATTTTTTTTTTTAACAAATGTTTTTTATTTACCCTTTTTTAAACATAAAACCAGACACACAATACATTAACAGTAGAAATCCACAATAAATCACAGGACTATGACCACATAATAATAACAATAATGAAAGTCCAGTACTTAAATCAAAATAAATGTAGATTGAAAGATATACCCAAAATAAATACAATACAATACATATGCTCTTGCTCGCTCTTCCCCCCCCCCCCCCCCCCCCCCCCCAGCCATTATTCCGTTTAACACCAGGAATTACTAATTCATATGCTATCCTTTATCCTCTCCACCACATCTAACCAGGTTGCTATGCTGGCTTCATTAACACCTAAAATTTGTGTGTTAGATATCACTAGATAAATCACATCGAGATAGGTAAGAACCCATACCTTCCGGCACATGTTATCCGGTTGAATCCAGCGTGATGCTATCAGCTTTTTAGCAGCCGTGAGACCGGACAAAATGTGTCTCTTTACCTGTATAGAGGCTGCTAACTGAGAAACATCATTCAACAACAATACAGAAGGCAGTACAGGTATGGTCAGAAATAAAAATTCTGGTAATTGCGTGGTTACTTCTTCCCAGAATATCTTAACAGGAGGGCATTCCCAATACATATGCATAAATGTACCAATATCACCGTTTAAACATAAGGTGCATCGAGAGTCTTGTTTGAGCCCCATTAGGTGCAAACGTCTAGGAATTAAGTAAGTCCTATGAATAAAATTAAGATTAATCTGTTGATGATCCTGGTTGCGTGATGACAGCCGTACGTTTGCCCAAACTTCATCCCAATCAAAATCTACTTCCAAGTTTGGTATATCCTTCCTCCAGACTAAGTCTAGAGGAAGGACATCATATGAGGATGTAAGTAAGTGACGATAAAAGTCAGAGACGAACGGCAACATTGAGCTGAAAAAGTTGATTCTAGGTAAAACATCCATCTTAACTATTGATGCTCGGGCCTGTACTGAGTTTTTTAGTTTTGACCACCTGCCGAAGTCGTTTGTGATCCTATCTAGGAATCCGGTATAATTATACTTCACAGTTTGGCATATAGTGGGAAATATTTCAACTCCAAGACATCTAAAGTGTTCTACCATTGGTATATTTACTGGGAGTGAGGTAGCCTTCGCAGTCACAAGTGGAAGGAAGGCCGATTTTGGCCAGTTTATCTTAAATCCCGATAGATTGCCAAAATCATCTATTACCTTGAGAAGATGAGGTAGTGAGGTGGTAGGGTTTTGCATGAACATTATTACATCGTCCGCATATAAACTGCCCTTAACCCTTTCTCCACCGATGACGTGTTAAGACGTCATTCTCCGCCATGCGTAATCTGCCAATGACGTCTTACAGCGTCTTTGAGATCAATATTTCATATTTTCGTCATGGTATTCACATTTCACCCACGGAGTCTTTGCTGGTGTTGTAGGACTCCGCTCAACTCTCCAACGCTTCAATACCGCCACCTGGTGGCCGATCGGCGAGTTGCCAAAACCGGAAGTCACCGAAGTGCTTAGTCCGTCCCCTATTCTGTCCGGCCACTCGCTATCGCTCGCAGGACTCTATCCAGACACTGTGCATATCGATCCGTTGCCATAACTCAATAAACAACATGATTAGACGTGTATTAGTATTATACAAACCGGAACTGGATCACCTAGATCAGGGGTTCCCAAACTTTTCAGGCCGGGGCCCAGAAAATAAGGCGTCAGAGAGCCGCGGCCCAATGCACATCGTCTGGCTTTTTTTTTTTTCTTTTTTTGCCATGCGACCGATTTTTTAAGCCAAATATCACTTCAATCCTATTAAGTTAGTTCAAGTTAGTTATTCATTTATATGTGCTATTTATGAGAGGGCTAACTTGTTGCAAAATAATAATGATAATAATAATAGCCTCATTAAAATACTATTGTTGCTTCGGTTGTTTTCAGCGTTTTATGTGCATAATCTGTTATTTAGTTTGAAATGTTCGTTGAAATAAGTAGATTTTTCATTTTTGTTTATTTATTAAGTTAATATAAAACCATATAGTCACATTTTAGAATACAATAGAATAGAATTTTAGAATACAACTAGAAACACTGTCCTGGCCTGCTTCTAAGTTCAGTGGCCTGACAAAAAAATTTTAAATAAATTTTTTTCTTCTTTTTTTTTAATCATCTCGCGGCCCATCCGTGGCTGCTCGCGGCCCACCTTTGGGTCGCGACCCCGACTTTGGGAACCACTGACCTAGATCAACATCCCATGATAGCGATCTTTTTGCTCCACGCTCATCACCGAACGGTAAGAGGAGACTGGGGTGAGTTTCAGCGTTTTTCTTTACCATTTTCGATACAAACTGCTCTGATTTATATATCACCCATACTACATAAATCATTTAACGTCGGTCATTGAATTATAAACGACCCCCCCCCCCGGTCAACCGCAGATGATCAGTCAACACGTCTAGGACCGTGTACAGTTGAAATTTGTGTGAATGAAAAAGTAAAACGTTCCTACATCCTGAACTATAGATAATTGATGTTGAATGGGCCATAGTAATGTCAATTTAGCAATACAATTTAAAAAGTTATAGCCCTGCAAAGAAGGTGAACATCTCCATAGACAAATAGAGCTGGCAGAGAGGCTACAAGGATGGATATAAGCTCCGGCAAAGAATGTGTTAATTGAAATCGGCTCTATGGATTTGGATTGTCTTATATACTGTGCCAAAGGTTCTAGAGATAGAGCAAACAGTCCCGGACTAAGAGGACAACCCTGTCTGGACGAACGCGACACAGGGACGTTTGGAGAGGTGAATTTCCCTGTTATAATCATGGCCGACGGATCTGTGTATAGTACTTTGATCATATTAATGAATCCATCTCCTAACCCCATCCTTCCAAGTACTGCCCATAAATAAGACCATTCCAACCTTCATCGCATCCAAGGATAATACAGCTACAGGAGGTACAGCTTCCTTGCTGGCGTCTATCACATGCAGTAACCGTCTAATATTATCCGTGATCAGGCAGAATCCGCCATCTTTAAATCACCTTGGGTGACTGAACCACGCAACATTTATTTTCAGTGAGAAACAAACAAAGTCTAATAAAAAAAAAGGATACATTCACTGTGTTCTGCCTCATTTATTGATTAAACGAAACCAACATCAACACAATGTACCACCAAGAGCGGAGAGTTTATGTCTCTCAAAAAGCGAGAGACTGTTGTTGTTGTTAGCTACATGCTAACGTGAATGGGATCGGCCATAGCATTGCGGCTAGGCTAGCCCATAGCTTAGTACTGTACAGCTAGTTGAATGGATAAACGTTATTTAACATTGCAGAATGGGTACAATACAATACGGCTCAATACAAACCGTTGTTAAGGGGGGGTGCAGAGTCATCAACACCAAGAGCGGAGTTTAGTCTCAAAAAGCGAGAGACTAAAGCTACCGCTGTTGTTAGCTTACATGCTAACGTGAATGGGATCGACCATAGCATTGCGGCTAGGCTAGCTACCATATCTTAGTTAAATGGATAAACGTTATTTAACATTGCAGAATGGGTACAATACAATACGGCTTAATACAAACAATTGTTAAAGGAAAACTCCAACATTTTGGGAAATTAGCTTATTTAACATCTTCCCTGGAGTTAGACAAGAAGATACATACCTTTTTTGTCTCTGTGCGTGCATTTAGCGTAGGGAACAGTCGCTCTGTTAGCGTAGCTTAGCTTCATCACTGGAAGTGGGGCGGAGTTAGAGCCTGACGTTCCCTACAGTCACGAAATACACTCCAAATACAACTCCAAAACGTTCCTGTAAACATGTTGTGACCTGTGTATTTACCATGTCGAGAAATAAAAAATTATTGAATTTGACAATTACGTCTTCTAAGCAAATATACTCTGAATCTTTTTTTGCCTAACGACTCCTCTCTGAGCGCAATCAGTGATTTCAACGTGTCGTCGTGATTGTTGACATTCTCATTCATTCAAAGGATCCGAACCGATTGAAGTTTATGGATACCATGACTTAAAATCCTCTTACCTTGACGATTGTAACTGAGGGGTTACAAAACCCTGACTGTATTAAAGATTGTGATAGATTAAACCACTACTACTTATTATTATTATTATTATTACTTGCCAGACAGTACAGTTATTATATGGCAGACACTCAGAATAGACGGCACGGTGACAAATAAATATCATTTACAGTATTTATTATTATGCAGCAATATACAAAATGGGAATTACTTGGTTGCTCTTTTATGGCGAATAATATGAGAAAGTCAGCGAGTAGCAAAGTCAGTGGGAATGAATAATTCCTAAGCTGGGTATACTAGACCAAACACCGCCTGGCGTGGGATGGCAATATAGGGGGGCAAACGAGGGTACCGCTGGAGACAGGTGATATCCTCCCAGAGTTGTAAGCTCCAGGAGAAGGAAGAAGGTACGGATACTCAGTCTGTTCACTTGAAGAAAAGGGGTTCTCATACGGATCCGGTCCTTATAATCCAAGTGCTCAGTAGCAAGGTAATAGCTGTAATCCAATGCTCGATAGCAATGATGATAGCCAGCCAGCTTCGTCCTCGAAGCTAGCCCGAGGTAAGATCTTCAAGGTAGTTAAATCCAAACGACAGTGGGTATTAACGATGCTCTTCTCCACGGTAGTACGTTCCACAATCACTATAATCCAACCAATAATGGTTCTACAATATCGCCGCGGTAGGTTCCAATATGCACATGTCCAATAGTTCTGCGACTAGGCCCTCCTCGTGTGTTGGCACTAATTACTAAGTCCACACACACTTGCTAAGGTTCACACCAGCTACTAAACGAACAAACTGCTTGTTAATGCTACACACCGAACAAACTGCTGTAATACGATTCACACTAAATGACGACTCTTTATTTCACATTAAGTTAGGTCGAACTTGACTCTGCTATACGCTAGGTGCAGCTACTGCTGTTGCATTACTCCGGACGAACTTCACGTTACTGCATTAGATCTGACACACTACTGTTTGCGCCTTCCACGATATATATACTTAAGGGGCTTTCTAGTGCCCAGCCTCAGCTCTTGTCTGGAATCAATGCGCCGGCACCAGGCATGTCCCAACTTGTCCAGACTCGCCTTTGAACCTGACTCAGGGGCGCGGTCCTTGGCGCCGCGAACGTCAAGGGCATTATCCAATGAGGAAAGCGAATAATACTATGATTCAAACGGAGGCTTAAAGGGATATAGCTTATATATATAAATAATATACAAGTTATATAAAACAATAAAACGTAGATTCTCAGTGTTAATCTGGCCCTTCACAACAACGATTAAAAGCCTCCCCAATTTAGAAAACGGTAATCCAATGGCTGGTATTGATATACTGCATGCTAACGGAGCTAACCGGACACTAAAGCTAACCGGACACTAAAGCTAATATAATGACTTCCTTTCTGGGGGGTTTCAAAATAAAAGAGCGACGTCTATAGCAGCGGAATACGTTTATTTTGTACATTATCTAACGTTAACACGAACCTAAACTAACGTTACAACTACTAACCTAAAGTTAGTTTAGGTTCGTGTTAACGTTAGATAATGTACAAAATAAACGTATTCCGCTGCTATAGACGTCACTCTTTTATTTTGAAACCCCCCAGAAAGGAAGTCATTGCTCTCGTTATCTGCTTGAGTGTCCGGTTGCTGGTTAGCTCCGTTAGCGTGCAGTATATCAATACCAGCCATTGGATTACTGTTTTCTAAATTGGGGAGGCTTTTAATCGTCAAGGTAAGAGGATTTTAAGTCATGGTATCTATATACTTCAATCGGTTCGGATCCTTTGAATGAATGAGTGTCAACAATCACGACGACACGTTGAAATCACTGACTGTGCTCAGAGAGGAGTCGTTAGGCAAAAAATAGTTCCGAGTATATTTGCTTAGAAAACGTAATTGTCGAATTCAATTATTTTTTATTTCTCCACGTGGTAAATACACAGGTCACAACCAGGGATGCACCGAAATTTCGGCACCGAAAGTTTTCGGCCGAAAATGGCAAAAAATTGCCTTTCGGCTTTTGGCCGAAAGAGTTTTTTCACCGAAAATATATCACCGAAACAGAAACAACCTAACAACCTTGCGTGTTGTTGTGATGATGTCGCGCTGTCGGGAGTCGCGCTGTTTCTATGTAAACTCTGCGCGCAACGCGTCCAATAAATGCGGCTTTAACATGCTTATTATCCTTAATAACTATATGCCCGTCGCGGTTAATCACTGAGTGATCTAATATGCATATTATTCGCGTGTTGTTGTGATGATGTCGCGCTGTCGGGAGTCGCGCTGTTTCTATGTAAACTCTGCGCGCAACGCGTCCAATAAATGCGTCTTTAACATGCTTTTATATCCTTATTTACTATATGCCCGTTGAGGTTAATCACTGAGTGATCTAATATGCATATTATTCAGAGCGAGAGGGGGGGGGATTGTGTTTCTCACATTGACGCTGTCCGTCTGTTGCGCGTCTACTGTGCCGAGTCAAGCAAGCACATTCATCTGGGGACTAGAAAGGTGCGCTCAGTAGAGCACAGATGTCCGCTGCGGCAGCCAGAGAAAAGATGGAATTAATGTACTGTATGCATTCAGAAGTGCTGAATAAATGTTTGTTGGACCCATAATAGTGATTATTTATTATTTAAGTTAAGTTTTGCCATAATCATATATTTTTCCATAATCATAATGTTCCACAACATTGGTAAAAAAGAAATTCTATTCTATGAATTTTCGGCCTTTCGGCTTTCGGTTTTCGGCCAACTGTTTTCTATTTTCGGTATCGGTTTCGGCCAAGAATTTACCATTTGGTGCATCCCTAGTCACAACATGTTTACAGGAACGTTTTGGAGTTGTATTTGGAGTGTATTTCGTGACTGTAGGGAACGTCAGGCTCTAACTCCGCCCCACTTCCAGTGATGAAGCTAAGCTACGCTAACGGAGCGACTGTTCCCTAAGCTAAATGCACGCACAGAGACAAAAAAGGTATGTATCTTCTTGTCTAACTCCAGGGAAGATGTTAAATAAGCTAATTTCCCAAAATGTTGGAGTTTTCCTTTAAGGGGCCCAAGGGGTGCAGACTGTTGTAGTTTGGTCAAATCAAGCTAATTTACATCATGCTCCAAAAAAGATTATTCTGCTGAGCGAGCTGTGGAGCGGGGAGTGCTTGATTCGTAAATGAAGGTGAGCGGTGAGCGAGCGGTGAGCGACTTGGGGGGGCGGGCCAACATGAGCGAATGAGAGTGGAACCAGACGTCTAGAGCGAAGAGCGGATTTCTCGGGCGCTCCGCTCCGCTCACATGCTTGCACTAACGTTAGACTGTCTTGGCGCACACACACGGAAGAGTACCGTAATACACAAACGGATGAATGAACGAGGTCCTACACTGCTAATTAACTAATTACGACGTACTGTATGTACTTACTGATTCGATGCTTTCTTTCGGTCTCAAAGACTTACAGGCTAGTTCCCTTCTTCTTTAGCAACAGCCAGGAAATCACGGAAGCATAAAGTCCCTCGTCTTTGCAAAAATCCAAAAATGAACTTGGTCCATTGCTGGCGAAGCACAACATCCTCAGGAAAAATTTGCAAAGACGTATTAGCAGCTTTGCAGCCAGGAACAGCACATGTTCTGCGTGTTTTGCTCATATTATTTACGTTCGGCTAAGTCACTGCACTTCTTTGGTCTGCTCTAGGTAGATTGTGGGCGGGCATTGGCTCCAACCACAGAGCCAATCGGATCACTATCCGCTCCATCCTCGCCTCGTTACGTCACGATGCGAGTCAAATCAGAATGACCTAATTAACTGGAGCAGGAAATGGTCTGACCTGAATGAGAGCAATCCGCCAATATGGTATTTAGAGACACAGACACATTGATACTAACTCCTATTACTATAATACAATGCTAGACAAAAGCCATTTATAATGCATGTCACCTTTAATTGATTTTCGGGGGCTTTTTTTTTTTTTTTTTTTGTATTTTGGGCACAGAATTTTTATGATGAAAATTAACATAGATTATAAAACATTGTCGACACTTTTTTTTTTACAGTCTTCGTCCCTATGTTTGATAACGTAATGTTAATGTCTCCATATATAGGGCTCTACGCTAACCTTTTTCCCTAGGAGCACATGTGCTCCTAAATAAAATCTAAATAAAAATGTAGGAGCACACAAAGAAATTTAGGAGCACAGTGAAAATTATTCAAGTAACACAGAGTTTATTAACAAACTATTTATTACATGCATATTATACTGTGCGTGTGCATACTAAGGGCTAAACATCTGTGCAAATAGCACATACCACAAAAATCACAAATTGGCCCATGCCTACTCGACGCAAAGGATATCTGTTGTCAAGCTGCTTTTGTATGTTGTAGTCTTGTCACGATACCAACATTTTGACTTTGATACAGATAGGAAAGGCAATGGAATATATTATTAGATGACAGAACATGGAACATTCTTTATACAATTATTTAATTAATTATAATTGAAACGCTATTGAATAATAGTTAATTAATAGTTAATACAATTCTTCTGTTACAGCTACACCTGAGCTATAAATAATTTATACGTATAGCTACTGTCCATCAATGTCTTCCTTTTGAATGAAATAGGTTCAGGAGAGAGGGATGTAGAGAGGGAGAGGGAGAGAGAGCTAGACACACACAGATAGACACAGATATTCTCAGCCCCACTTTCCTCTGAGCATACCCAGTGATGGCTTACTATGTGCGTGTGTGTGTATAAGGTGCGTGTGCAAACGGGAACGGGACACACATCTGTGCAATAGCACACACCACCAAAGTCACTGGCTGGCCCACACAAGTCAAGTCAAGAGTTTTAATTGTCACGGCATACAGGTATACAATGAAATGTGGGTGGTCTTGCCCGCAACGATGTGCAATACAGTGGTACATATAATAGAATCAAAAGAAGAAAACAACATTGTGCAGTAAACAGGTAACAGGTAACATGGAGTGACATCTCGGTATCTGTACATAGTTATTTACAGAGCATGGGACATGCTAGTTAGCTTTGGTAGTGCAATACACTGTTCCTGTTATTCTAATTTAAAGTGTCCTTTCCTTTGGCCATAAGTGTGCGTGTGTGCGACATGAGTGTGTGCCCGCTCATGTTAAAGTGTTAAGTGGCTGCTCGTGTGTGAGCGTGCACAGTGTGCGTGTCGTGTGTGTGTTCATGTGTGCTTGTGTGTGGATAGTTCAATGTTCTGAGCACTCAATGTTCATTGTTCATGGCTCTGATGGCCTGGGGGAAGAAGCTGAGCCTAAGCCGCTCTGTCCTAGTAGCTGGGGTTCGCAGGCGTCTGCCTGACCTCAGCAGCTGAAACAGGCTGTTATTGGGGTGGTGAGGGTCTTTCATTATCCTGCAGGCTCTGGATTTGCACCTCTTGTTGTATAGAACCTGCAGGGGGGGTAGTGCAATACCCGTGGTACGCTCGGCTGAGCGCACCACTCTCTGTAGGGCCTTCTTGTCCTGTGCCGTGCTGTTTCCATACCAGGCAGTGATGTTTCCGGTCAGGATGCTCTCTACAGCTCCTGAGTAGAAGGACTGGAGTATCTTCCCCGATACTCTGAACTTCCTTAACTGTCTCAGGTGGTAGAGGCGCTGTTTCGCCTTCTTTACTACTGTGTCTATGTGTGTTGACCATGTCAGGTCCTCTGAGATGTGGACCCCCAGGTACTTAAAGCTGCTCACCCTGTCCACGGTAGCCCCGTTAATCATCAGTGGTGTGTGCGTCTCCTGCTGTCCTCTCCTATAATCCACGATCAGCTCCTTGGTTTTACCAATGTTCAGGAGCAGGCTGTTGTCCTGGCACCAGCGTTCCAGTACCTCAACCTCCTCCCGGTAGGCCTTCTCGTCGTTGTCCGAGATCAGCCCCACCACCACCGTGTCGTCTGCAAACTTCACTATGGAGTTGGAGTGTATGTGCGTGTGCTAACTTCGCTAACGTTATCCGCCTCAGTAACATTAGCTGCCTCGCCGGATTCCTCTTTCTCCTCGTCTCTCTTTTGTTCAAAATAAAAATGAATGGGCTTCATGGCTGGCTGAATTTTTTGCGTTGTCTGATTTTGAATGTATAACTTGCCTATGCCGGTACCGTGACTTTCTTTTCCAGCGCGTACTGTGTTCTCATTTCCTTTCACTCGCATGAAACCGGCCACGTCACCGCAGGAAACTCTACTGTGATTGGACGTTTATGCGCTTTGTGTAATGTGGGACTTGTAGTTTCTGAACTATTAACAGCGGAGCGTTTGTAATCTTCACTCGCACACTGTGAGTAAATGATTTTTCCTGTTTGCACACACATATTATTAGGGGCAAATACGAGGGAAATGCTCGCACTGTAGAGCATATATATAATTATATATAATTACATGTAACTTTGTCGACTAGTCGATTAGGCCTAATTGACTTAATCAACAAATCTGTAAAATTGTGTTTCCCACCAGCAGTCATGCAGCACCACCTCTTTAAATCTAGTGCTTACCAGAGATGTGCTAATAATATTTTATTTTAGGAAATAACTAATTCAGGATGGAAAAAAGCATTCAAAAGCCACCAATCGACTTAACAAAGTCTTGGTTGACTAAAGAGACCAAACCAACTGATTCATTGACTCAGAGGTGGTAGCTCTAGTGCAGTGGTCACCAACCTTTTTAAGCCCAAGATCACCTTTTTTTTTTTTGGTGAAGGCAAGATCTACATATTGAAGCGTTGAGAGAAAAAGACAGCCAAGATTGTACTTTAAACTAAATTACTTTTATTTGCCTGTATTCTAATTACATGCAATGCTTTGGTCCAACATTAAAACGTCAAAGTAGAACTGTAATATGTACTTTCTCATATTATTAACATTGACAAACATATTTACAATTAGCATTTTATAAAGTAGAACTGTAATGTGTACTTTCTCAGTCAGTGCTAAGTGCAGTCATCTTATGCAGCATCACGTTTCACATCAAAACAAAAGTAGAACTGTAATGTAGACCTTCTCCTATTAATTAACATTGCCAAACATATTTACAATTAGCATTTTATAAAGTAGAACTGTAATGTGTACTTTCTCAGTCAGTGCTAAGTGCAGTCCTCTTATGCAGCATCACTTCTCACATCAAAACAAAAGTAGAACTGTAATGTGGACTCTCATATTATTAACATTAGAAAATGCTAATTTGTCAAAGTAGAACTGTAATATGTACTTTCTCAGTCAGTGCTAAGTGCAGTAATCTTATGCAGCATCACTTTTCACATCAAAACAAAAGTAGAACTGTAATGTGGACTCTCAGGGAAAGATTAAAAAAAAAAAAAAAAAAATCGACGGGTTGGTGACCACTGCTCTAGTGTATGTGCCGGTTAGGTTTGTGTGAGTGTGCATTTGTATGTAGGGTAGTTCTATTAATTAGGGGGCCAGTGAGAATTCTATAGATAAAAAAAAATTATTATCACAAATACTTCCTATTATATTTTTCTCTGAGGAATAATTCATTCACAAGGCTTGTTTTACCCGGTAAAAAGCTAATATGTAGGACATTGAACACACTCACAAACTGCTATCAGCTTGATGCTGATAAATGTTCCTAAATATTTCTTGGTATTTGTGTTAATTTCATCATTTCAAGATGTTCTCATTTAAAGTCAATTGCGCGCGTGCAGTGCCTTTTGAAGTTTTATATCACATCCATCGTAACAATTTATGAGCAAAACGTTACCATTGCAACATATTCAAAGGGGTCACCTACAGTACATAAATTGTTCATAAACATTTCCCTCACCAAATCACCTCTAATCTGAAACATAATCTTCTGATCGCGTACGAACATTTTATTACTATTATTGTCAGAATGGTTGCAAAGCTACAGCGGTCAATGTGTTTTTTTTTTACTAGTTAATGTGTTCATTGTGTTGCATCTACCAAATCTGTGAATTGGGTTGTTGTTGTTATTATACAGCAGAGGAGAAGATAGAGAGAGACAACCGGTTATAATCTCTCATGCCTTTACTGCACGAGACGGGATAGAAGCAAAATGCGGGAGATTGTTGTTCAGAAGAAATTGGCTATTGTCTTTCCTCCTCTGTTACAAAGTGTAGCTAACCCAAGAGAAGCTCTTTCTCATTTTCACCTTCTTTATTAAACCACTTTGGATGCCACGCCTCCCCGTCTCAAAACATGGTTGAATGCCACCACCCACTTCAATGATAGCGCTCTCATATTTGTGAATGCATAAACTATGTCTTAAATTATGGCTATGTGTCTAATCTGGCCGTCGCTTTTCAATGACTTGTTTGCAGTCAACATTGTCGAAACGGATTGTTTTTTAATCGGTTCATTTCCGTTTTATACCATTTAAAAAAAAAATCGTGTTCTTGAAAGTTTCAGGAAAATATAAAGATTCTGTGATAAACGCCCTTTACTGGAATATTCTAGAATACACAAAAAACGTTGTAATTTTTCGGCCTATTTATGAATAGTTTTCAAATAAACGCTAGATTATCGATAGTATATGTGTACTTATGTACGCTATATAAGCGGGCTGAAAAATCGATTCTCTCATTTCCTGATCAGCACGCACGCACACACACACACACACATGGCACACGCTGATATCTCTGTGAAAAAAGGTCTGATTATCCTAAGACTGGTAAAATAGATTCCTTACCTCAGATCAGATGTTCTCCAAAAAGATTATTCCAATTCCTGATCCCCATTCCAAATATCGATCGCGTTTTTTGATCCAGCACTGGGTACTGGAAATATGTATTCCACGCTGTTTTGCGGCTCGGCATTGACTTGGATCCTCTGATGGCTTGCCGGAGAAGTAAAATGAGGAAGCTGGATTCCCCCCCAACCCCATGTGTTTCATTCAGTCTAATCCAATGGGGTGCAGTACAACAGGGAGAGACGATAGGGGGCGGTATTTTCCCAATGGAGCTCAGAGAGTTTGCAGCACTAACGTGAGACTAGATTGATGAAATATGAATTCAAATCGCTAATAAAAAGAAAAATATATATTTAGCGTCGCTGGCACTCAGCGGTCGGCATGAACTAACGACATATATCGTCGCTGGCAAGTGTTAATAGTGCAGTGGCTAAACTATGCTGCTTTGTCACCCTCTCTCTCTTTCGCTCTCATTTGCTCCTAGGCTTCCAGTACAGACAGACAGAGAGACAGGCAGACAGACAGACAGACACACACACAAACAAAAGCATGTGGGTCCTCCTCTCCCCCCATCAACTTTGCTGTAGACAGAAATATTTGACATTCCCTCTCTCCTCAACTGCTCAATGTCACAATGTCACGCAAATGTCACGTTCCTTCAGTGGGTATGGGTGGTGTGTCGACCTCTTTCCTCAGCAAACCGTAGCCCAGGCCTAATCTAATTTTAGACTATCGATCAATTATTACAACTCGCATAATTAGCCTTTTGACAACTACTACGACTAGTCACGCATTCTCTCTCTCTCTCTCTCTCTCTCTCTCTCTCTCTCTCTCTCTACTCTCTCTACTCTCTCTACTCTCTCTACTCTCTCTACTCTCTCTCTTTCTCCTCTCCCTCTCCCCCCCTCTCTCTCTTTCTTTAGCTTCTTGTTTAATTTCATCTCATACTCTTAAACTTAACACTGAAATATGAAAATATGTTTATTTTATGTCTTCATGTATTAACTCTTATTGATCAATTATCATTATTGCATTGCATATTTTGTACATTATCTTGTGCACATAAATTCATACACACAATGTATCTTATTACAATAATGATTTAGTTATATCATAGTACTGGCAATTTCTTTTTTTTTGCGACAAGCTATTTGAATGAAATGAACCTTCCACAACATGAAAAATGGTTTCACATACTCTCTCTTATGCTCAGACATGTTGAATGAATAGTACTATGATTGCAAAATGATATCCTTAACTTCAATCTTGTAGGTCAAACAGGACAAAGTATTGCATAACAAATTAATTCACTGGTCATTTCAAGTGTACATTTATTTTAGATGGTAGGTGTAAAAAAAAAAAAAAAACATCCCATTTGAGCATCACAGAGTTGAAATCTGCATAAATAACACTTATTCCCGAAACTAGACACTCTGAACTACCTCACAAACACAATTGTTTTATCAGTGTTTAAATCACCCTGATGTCACACTTTGGATTGGCCCCTTTATTAATAGAAGCACCCGTGCGTGCTCAGTGCTCACGCCTCGTCTGCTGTTGCTGTGAGAGAGAGAGAGAGGGGGAGAGGGGGAGAGGGGGAGAGAGAGAGAGAGAGAGAGAGAGAGACTCACGATGACCCAGATGTTTTAGTTCTGATTCATCTCTAATCTGAACCTCTGGGACTGGCGGCACGTCGGCTTCCCTGGATCTGGAACAGAAAGTTTCAGCGCTGCCGAGGGCACCATCTTCGCACACACTTTTAAACCTCACAGCTGATTCACACTAAACGCCATCTATCTGACTGACGACGCTTCTTCAAACGCAATGTTTACCTGCAATCGAAAGCGAGAAACTCTGACCTGAAAAATTGGCTGGTGAAATGACTCTTCCCTTTAAAAGCTTTTCAGGAAAGAAACTCATTTTTGTGCGGCCGATTTTCAGAGAACTTCTGCGAGGCGAGCTGCACCGATCCTAAACATATATTGAAAATGTTTCTTATAAGCTGTTTTCTTTTCTTCTTTTTTCTTTTCAACAGGTTCTTTTCTGGACAATGTAAACAAAATGCGATGATGGACTGAATTTGTCATCCTATTGTCCCGTCTCTCGAAGGCTAAAGGTAAGGAATTTGAGCGTAGCCTGGTCTTACAGAATTTATTCTCTCGGTTCACAGAGATTGTGTAGTGGTGAGGACCTCGGCCCTGGAACCAGACCCTACTGCTGGCCTGGAATCAAATCCTGCCAGAGCCTAGACTCCCGCATCTCCCTCCTACTCTGTCTTCCTCTCTGCCCTCCTACTGTCTCAGTAAAATATTGGGAGTGTGGACTGACTACTTTTCTCTTATAAGAAAAACAACATAATGTATTATTTTGGATGAGGTGATCTGTTCCACTGCAGCTCATTCAGATAGGCTAATTTGGGAATGTGTAACCTCACCCACGTGGAGTCATTGTGGTTCCATGTATTCAGGGATTTTCTTCTTTTCAAATTGACTATCTCAAGCCCCCACCCTCTTTTATTGATCCTCCAATCACAACCGTGCGTAGGGAAAGCAACAGTTGTGATCGGAGGATCAAGAAAAGAGGGCTGAGTTTGAGATAGGTCAATTACAGTTTACCCTAGTGTCGGTGGAATTAATGTGGAATGGAAATTGAGTTGAGTCACCAGAGCATCTCAAAGGAAGTACTGTGATAAGATGTTAAATTGGAAATTGGTTTAATGTAATCTGGCTGCTACATTTATTGTTTAGCAACAGCATCTGGAGCCTGGAATACCTGTATTTGATATGTCGTTGCGTGTGAGTGTGTGTGTGGGTGGGGTGGGGGGGTTGGTTGGTTGGTTGGTTGGTTGGTTGGCCTTGATGATGGCTCTGCCAGACCAGACTGTGTTTTTCTTTCCCAGGCTTCTCTCTCCCCTTGTTTTACAGATCTTATCCATCTCTGCTACTCTTATTGTCTGAGCTTTCCGCCCACAGCCCTAGTTCTGGTGCTAGAAGTTTTGTATGGATGGATGTTTGCACGAGTCATAAAACCATTCCACAGCGTGGTGAAAAAAGGTCCCCATTTCAGATCAAACCTCGGCTGAAGGTTTTACTGAACACCTGATTGATTGATTGATTGAAAACTTTATTAACAGATTGCAGAATGGGTACAATACAATACAGTACGGCTCAATACAAACAATTGTTCTTTATTTTTTTTAATTATCTTTTTTTTCCTCCTTTTTTCCATTTTTCTCCCATCCCAATGTTAGTCCTTATGCCAATTCCCAATCCCCTTCCTGATCGTTGCACACTCTACCCCCTACTGTCGGTCCGGGAGGGCGGAGACTATCACATGCTTCCTCCGACACATGTGTACCCAGCCCACCGCTTCTTTTCACCTGGCAGCGCGGACTCTCACTGGGAGACTGTAACGTGTGGAAGGTCACACTCTTACCTCTTAGATCCTTCCCTTGCTGTGCAGGCGCCCCGACCGAACTGTAGGAGTCGCTGTTTACAACGACCAGGACCCACCCTCGCCGGGTTTCCCACCCTCTAACACTGCCAATTGTGTTAGTATGGACGGTCGGCCAACCCGGAAGCACCACAGCTGGATTCGATCCCACTGTCTCTGTGGTGGTAGACAGACGCTTAGTCCGCTGCACTACCCGGCCGCCCCAGGGTCCCCCATATTTAAATTCATCATGACATTTATGACATATATGACATACAGATAATACAGTACTGTTTCATCTAGACTTTTATGACATCAGAATCAGAATCAGAAAGGTCTTTATTGTCAAGTATACTTTACAGATACAAGGAATTTGCTTTGGACGTTACTGGTGCGGACAGACATTAACACTTTGAGTGCCAACGACGAGAAATCTCGTTATTTATTGTTATTTTTTTTATATGCGATTTCCATTCATTTTTCATCAATCTAGCCTCACGTTACCATTGGGGATCTCTCTGAGCTTGAACAGGGAAAATACCACCCTCTATCGTCTCTCCGGATGGTATTGCACCCATTGGATTGGACTGAATGAAATGGATGGGAAAAAAAGAATCCGGAATCCACATTTTACTTATCAGGCATGTAACCCGAGCCGATTGCATTAAAAAAAAATATATATATATATATATCCGTTTCGACAATGTTGACTGCAAACAAGTCATTGATAAGCGACAGGCGTATTAGACACATAGCCATAATTTAAGATATAGTTTATGCGTTCGCAAATGTGCTAGCCCTCCCATTGACTACAGCGCTGGCACTCAAGCGCTAAATCGTGAGCCCCCTGCTGGCACTCAAAGTGTTAACAGACAGATAATACAATAAAGTGGTGGAGTAAAATGAAATATATGAGCTAAGTTAAGCACAATAGAATAATATATTTATGAAATAAAATATAGGCCAGGGCTGTACAACTGTATAAGAGGTTGAATAAAATGATGTGTGATATAAACTAAGTTAAATATAGCTCAATAGATAGATATAGTACAATTTTAAGTAAAAATAAAGTAGGAATAGGCCAGGGCTGTGCAACTGGGCAGATGTGGTCAATTATACAATTATATACACTAATTAGAATGAAGTAACAATACAGTGGGCAAGTATATAGTCCAGTAGGGTGTGTTAATGTAACACAGTGTGGGGCATACAAGATATACAAATATACAGTACTTACTACTTTTTGAGCTACTTCTTATTTTTATTCTTCCACATTTGACCTAAACCTACCTTCAACCACTCCCTTACTTAATCGGAATTTACATTGGCTATCTTAACAAGGTATTGTACCTGGTTAACCTTAACTTGACTCTTTAAGTAGCAGTTTCAAGTTAGCCGCTAAGCTAATGAAGCTAACCAGCTAATGCTAGGTGTGATGCAACATGGCATGTTTTTCCGCAAGTCAGTTTGTTGTACCTTAGATGGGCTCTCTGAAAATTGTTGAGTCATATCATGAGTAATGTATGATGATGCAGTATCAATTGGAAATGTCTTTGTTTATCTGAGTTACACAGCGGTCAATAAAGAGTGCCTTTGAACTGGACCGGACGAGTCTTTGCTGGGTGTGCCTTGAACCAGTTCATGTGCAAAACAATATAGATGGCACAAAGTCCTCTGGTTCTAGTCAAAGGTGGACGATGTTTGACTCATTTTATGGACCAAGTGAGATTACACTAATCAGCTAGAAATGCAGTCGGAGATAGATGCAATGCTACACTACACTATACAGTACAGTAGGGATGCCCCGATCACGTTTTTTGCCACCGATACCGATCACCGATCGTCGTGAGCCATATCGGCCGATACCGATCCGATACCGATCGTTTTTGATTAAAAAGAAATTAAAAATTATTATATAATTTTTTTTATATATATAAAATATATATATTATATAATTAGACTTTTTTTTTGTATTTTATTTTTTTATTATTTTTTAAACAAACACATAAACAAACATGACAACACACAATAGGATATACAAATACACATTATGCTCCAGCTCGTACCCCCCTCTCCCGGACCCCCCATTGGATAATCCAACCATTATAATTTGTTCCTAACCAGACACTACCATTATATGCTGGCTTTTATTCTCTCCACCACTTCTAACCACATTGCCATTTTGGATTCATTGAGACCCAAAATTCTAGCTGTTGATATTTCTTGATAAATCACATCGAGATATGTAAGAATCCAGACCTTACGGCACATTTTTTCCGGTTGAAACCATCGTGATGCTATCAGCTTTTTAGCCACTGTGATACCGGATAAAACCAATCTCTTTAGCTGTGGAGGTACTGCATGCTCAAAGACATCATTCAGCAGTAATACAGAGGGGTGTACAGGTATATCCAGAGTTAAGAGATTTGACAATTGCTGGGTCACTTCTTTCCAAAATATCTTAACTGGTGGGCAGTCCCAGTACATGTGCATAAATGTCCCTTCGTCCCCACTTGTACATAAGGAGCATTTGGAGTCCTGTTTAAGACCCATTTTGTTCAGTCTTATAGGAGTTAAGTATGTCCTGTGAATATAGTTAAGATTGATTTGTTGGTGGTCCGGGTTCCTTGATGCAAGGCGTACATTTGCCCAGGCTTCTTGCCAGTCAAAGTCTATCTCCAGGTCTGGTATATCCCTCCTCCAGACTGAGTCTAGATGTAGGGTTTCATACGAGGCCGTTAGTAATTGATGATAAAAATCTGAAACAAAACCTCTCGATGTCTCTCTTTCATAGAAGAATTTGTGGTATCTGTGGTGTACAATTGGTATCCTTAATGGAACACCGTGAGCCTTCAAACATGCCAATAACTGTGCGTAAAAATAATATGAGGACTTGGTGAGGTTAAATTTTTTGCATATCTCATCAAAACTACAAAAACCCTGTTTGTTGAAAACGTCTCCTAATGTGTGTATGCCTTGCTTTTCCCATCTAGGGAATCTTATAGGTTGTTTTCCAATCAAGAGTGCATTGTTATTGAATAAGGGAGTATGATTATGCCATTTATGTGGGATAGAGTCTTTTTTTTGTGTTTCACGCCATATCCGGATTGCATGAGTGATTATGGGGCCAAATTTCCGTTCGTATTGCTTAATTGATAATTTGGTGTACACTATGTCCTTCAGCCTATGTGGAGCTACTATATTTTCTTCTAAATTTCTCCAGGATACTGATGCTTGGGGATCAAACCATGTTGTCAGTGGTCTTAAAGTGTATGCCTTAAAATAGTGGTGGAAATCTGGAAATGCCATACCACCGTCTGCTTTGTTTCTCTGTGCGGTGGATCTTTTTATGCGTGGTGGTTTGTTATTCCAAATAAATTTGTATGTGGAGGAGTGTAATTCTTTCCAGTAACCCTTTGGAGGGGGTAACGGTAGCATTGAGCTGAAGAAGTTGATTCTAGGTAGGACGTCAATCTTAATTATTGATATCCGTGCTTGTATTGAGTTTTTAAGTTTTGACCACCTGACAAGGTCGTATTTGATTTTGTTTTGGATTTTTATGTAATTGTGCTTCACCGTTTGGCTTATGGTAGGGAATATTTCAACTCCCAAACATCTAAAGTGTTTTACCATCGGTATCTCTTCTGGGAGGGTTATATTTCTTTTTGCAGCGGCGTTAAGTGGGATATAAATTAGACTTGTACTTGTATTATCTGCGAGACATCGCCACCACGCAACAAGTCAAAATGCTCGCTATCTGCAAACCGCGCCACTGTCTGTGTACTCTAGTAGCCTCCAGCTCCAAAAAGGATTCTCCGGCGCTGCAGCTGGGCCCTATTGGTATAACGTTACTACTGTCACATTCAGCAAGCCCTCAGCTCGAATACGCATTCAATTAATGTTATAAGATATTGATATCAGGAGCTATCTGTAGCTACTGCTAGCCGGCTAGATGACGTTAAGACAACTATTTAGTTCAATCGGACATTTCGTTTTGAACTGTGAACTAACGTCAGCTAACGCAAGCTAACAGAGATATCAACATGGACTACTAGACTTCCTGGGGCATTTGTTGATATCCGGAGCTATCAGTAGCTAGCCGGCTAAATACCGTTAGACAATGCCTACTAAAAGTGAATAGTTGACTGGGTAATTTTGTTTAAACAGTAACGATAGCTAGGTAGCTAACGTTAGCTCAGGTCGAATGCACTATCTAGACTCAGCAGAGGAGGTTTTTGATTGATTGATTGAAAAGTTTATTAACAGATTGCAGAATGGGTACAGTACAGTACAGCTCGATACATACAATTGTTAAGAGGATGCAGACCTGAGAAAGACTTTCGTCTTGTTTCCATCAGGGTCCCCCATTTTCAATTCATCATATGACACACATGACATACAGATAGACAGTACTGCTACATCTATACATTTATGACATACCAGATTTTCAAATACAGTACTGTTTGTGATACTAAAAAAAATTCAGAAGAAGAGTATACATTTGACATAGAAACTGTGCATTGGGGGAGGTTGGGTAGGTGGGGTGGGGCTGTACATTGGAGGTGGGGGGGGGGGTTGGGTAGGGGGGGGGGGGGGACACTGTACATTGGAATACTGACATACATTTGACATGGAAACTGTACATTGGAGGAGGTTGGGTAGGTGGGGTGGGGCTGTACATTGGAATACTGACAAAGCCATGCTTGGTCTTTATTGTACAACTGGGTTAGGACATTTGTAGGGGCCAGTTTTGAATTGCAGTCTCCCGTAGGTGTTCTTTGAGAGTGTTTTTGAAGGTGGGTAGTGATTTACATTCCTTTACAGCTTTGGGTAGGGCGTTCCACATTGTTGTGGCATAATTGCGAAACGTGTTTAGTCCCTTGTTTGAGCCGAATCTGGGTTTTACATGATTTGTGGAGCTCCCTCTGGTGTTGTGATCGTGGTATTCACTGACCTTTGGGAAGTATTTTGACATGTACATGGGTACCTTGGTCGTGTAGTGTATCTTGTAGACCAGGCCCATTGCAAGTTGCTGTACTCTGTTGTCTACTCTAAGCCATCCTAGGTTGGCAAAGTGTGCAGGGGTGAGGTGGGTTCTAGGAGTCAGGTCAAGCAGTAGTCTGACTAGTTTGTTTTGAGATGTTTGTAATTTGGTTTTTAGTGCCTTTGAGGTGCTTTGGTACCATGAGGTGCAAGCATAGTCGTAGTACCCTTGAATGAGTGCTCCTGCCAGAGTCTTCAGGGTATTCTTGTTTACCAGGGAGGAGATCCGGTACAAGAATCGAGTTCGTTGATTGACTTTTTTTATTACATTGGATGCCATTTTGTCACAGGAAAGATTAGCCTCTAGGATGGAACCCAGGTAGGTAATTTCATCTTTCCTTGTGACAATATTGTCACCCACTGTAACTGAGAAGCCGTCTGTTTTGCTGAGTTTGTTATTTGAACCGAAGAGAATGGACTGTTTTGCCCATGTGTAATGATAGTTTGTTGTCGGCGAGCCATATGCAGATTTTGCCTAGTTCCGAGCTGAGGGTTTTTTCAACCTGTAACTTGTTCTTGTCAGAGACCAGCAGGGCTGAGTCGTCCGCAAACAGGAACAAGTTGCAGTCACAAGCTGACGACATGTCATTTGCATAAATTAGGAACAGTAGTGGTCCTAGTATGCTTCCTTGTGGAACACCACAGTTCACTGTGAGGGGGGGGGAAAGGGTACCGTTTACCTCCACCATCTGTTCTCTCCCCTCCAGGTAGGATTGTATCCAGCTCACTGATAAACTATCAAAACCAATTGCTTTTAGCTTGTCAATCAGAATGGTGTGATTGACAGTGTCGAAGGCCTTTTGTAGGTCCGCCTCCTCTGTGTTTACAAACTCTACACGGGTACGGGCGGGGCTAGGGAGGAGGAGCAGTTTGCAGGTCCTGTGCGTCTGAGACAAGCGAGTGAGATATCCACTTGATCAGTTTCTGCGATCGGCGAATATGACTCATTATCGGAATTCCCCGATCGCATATTTATACTGATTATCGGCCGATAACGATCGGTGGCCGTTCGATCGAGGCATCCCTACAGTACAGTACTGTAAACCTGCCCCCTAGTCATGCATATTTAGGGGAACACCAAGTAAACCTAGACCTTGTAGACTTCTACCTCGCTCGCATCCTTACCTAGCCTTCCTCTGTTGGAAATCTTGTTGATTGCCATCTTGGTCCTTACCTTAGGCACCAATGGCGAAAACTTGGATCTTAATCTGTGCCGGTGGGGGGGGGGGGGCTTGCTTGCTTGCATATGACAGGTCGTTAGCGAAAGCAAATGCCAATGGATTGGCTGAAGAGTGCTACTTCACTAATACAGATAAAGAAACGGGTGCTCTTAAGATCCAAGGGCTTATCATAAGACCAAAAAGAGAGAGAGAGAGATATGTTAGACTCTCAAAATTCCCAAGGCATAATTGCTTTGCAAAAATGAAAAAGCCTTTAATATATGGGCTTAGTGCCTATGCGTTTCAACTCAGTTTTCTTCCTTGCCTTAATGTCAATCCACCATGGTTTAGCCAATTGGATAAGAAATGTGGTTTATTGACACAGACAGACAGACAGACAGAGACACACACACACACACACTAGTGATTACAATACCCTCTTGCGCTTTGTGCCATGTGTAATAATGGTTGGGTGTCTGTGTGGCTGCACATTTCTGAAAGTATGCCACCAAAGTTGATACATCATAGCCACATGTTTATAAACAAATCTTTTGACTGTTAAAAATTGGTAATGTTTCTCTCAACATTTTCAATACCCGATGTTATTGGTTTTCAATATACAGTCCTAGTTACAAAGTTTCTATATACAGTTGTCGAGGATGTTTCAAGCAGTGTTGAGTGTCACTGTTTTGTTGTTGTTGTTAAATAATCAAGAATCTGTACACTTAATCCTTTTGCGATGATGGCTGCTTCTTCCCATAGCCTGGTCCATGGTCACTGTGGATTACCACTGTGTAGTCTCCTTTCTGAGCTCCAGTGACCCACTTGGCTCCAATACGGGTCCCCTGGCTGTTTTCCCTACTCCTTTGAGATAGTGGGCCAACAGGCAGCAGAACAGGGGCCCCTGCCAGCCACTGCTGTTCCCTGCCAGTGGAAACCACTGCTGCTTGCCTCTCAGACATTCCTGTCTGTGGGCTGTGGGGCGCAAACCACAAAACAAAGACCGCTTTTGTGCGGCTGGGCCCGCGGACGCGTGAGCGTGGGTGGAAACACAGCTGGCTGCCCCAGAGTTTGGGGGTTCGGTTGGTGCAACTGTCTGTGGAGCACTGTGGTGTGTGGCGTGGAGGGACAACACAAGCCCTAGGTTTGTTTCCATCAAATGATCATCAGTTATTGAGATCATTGTTTTGTTTGCATCATCCGCACTCATCAAAGCCATGCTAATCGGGAACCATTTAGTCCTGCCACATTGAGGCCTCAATTACTAGGGGTGGGGGAAAAAAATCGATACGTAGTAGTATTGCGATACTTTGCGTGGCGATACTGTATCGATACAGGGACGCCAAGTATCGATATTTAATTATTCATAAAAAATTTAATAAAATAAAATTTTCTTTTTTTGTATAAGGAAGTTGCATTGTTCATTTCTTTCAATACCTGTAATAGTACAGTAGTCCACACACACACACACACACACACACACACACACACACACACACACACACACACACACACACACACACACACACACACACACACACACACACACATGTGCATTCAGTTAAGTTGGAATATGACTAATACAAACAGTTCAGTTTGTCAGGTACATGCAACACAGATTACAGTGTTTACATCTGTCTGCTTGAGAAAATACCATGTTCTGCAATAAAAATTATTGAAGTGAGATGAACAGACTGCACTTTATTTTATTAGATAAAACATGTTGACAAAGTTTTACTTTGCAGTTGAAAAAAGCTAATAAATTAAATGTGATTAAAAAAAATTATAATAATAATAATAATTCGCAATACTCTGCGTATCGCGATATATTTAGTATTGCGATACTATCGTATCGTGACGCAAGTATCGCGATAGTATCGTATCGTGAGGTCTCTGGCGATTCCCACCCAATTACTATGTGAATGTCATCAAGAGGGGTGGCGCATGTCTCTGTCTTGCACAGGGTGTGTGTGTGTGAGTAATGCTTCTAATATGTGTTTTTTATGAATCTGTGTTCCCTCCCTGATGGTGAATCTGTTGATGCTCCCTGGCTGATGCTGACTGCATTACGATGATTATCCTAGATATTCTCCAACACTTGGAGCACCATCCCCACCCTCTCTGACAAGCTGTGTGTGTGTGAGTGAGTGTGTGATCAGCCGCAGGTGTCGAATGATGTCTCCCAGAACCGTTGGGTTACTATGGTAATTCTGGATTCATTTTCACAGTCGGTCTTGGAGCCTCTGAAAAACAATACTGTTGTTTCTATAGGGCGACACCTCGGGCCTTAAAGCTTTTCACTAATAGATGGTTCACAAATCCCCCCTGCTCTCGGATGTCGTGACGTGACGTGGATCACAATGTCATGTCAAGGAGTTCACAAAAGAACATTGGAGTAGGGATGCGCGCCACCCTGATCATTTTCTTTTAGGCCGATACCGATATCAGATTTTTCCATACTCGTATTAGGCTTTCTGAGGTAGTCTGTGATACCGGTGTTACTCTGTGTTCAGGTATCCGCCGAGTACATTACTTGCTCACCGCCCCCACTGGTGTATATTTATTTATTTTCTTGATAGAAATGCAACCCATTTAGTTCATTCTCACATATTAGTGCCCACGTTCATGAAATAGAAAACTGTATTTGTAAAATACTAAGCATGTTATCAATACTTAGTCAGACAACATTATAAACTGAAAGTCTCTGAGGGCGGCTAGGTGGCATGTAAGCTAACAACAGCGTTAGTGCAGCTAAAGGGGTTATCGTATCGCCATCAGCGTCCGTCCTGCTCAAACACCTTATAACTACTACTATTGTCGTGTCCATAAGTTCCCTGGCAGAATACTTTGGACACGACAATAGTAGTAGTTATAAGGTGTTTGAGCAGGACGGACGCTGATGTTGATACGATAGCCCCTTTAGCTGCACTAACGCTGTTGTTAGCTTACATGCTAACGTGAATGGGATCGACCATAGCATTGCGGCTAGGCTAGCTACCTAGTACCGCTAGTTGAATGGATAAACGTTATTTAACATTGCAGAATGTTATTACTTATTACTATTGTCGTGTCCATAAGTTCCTTGGCAGAATACTTGTGAGGACAAAGGTATACAAAGAGGAGAGAACCAGTTTAGATCGGGCATTGTTAGGTTTTGAGAACGGCTGTTCGATTTCAGCATCCGTCCTCCTGCTACGCTCATAGCGGCCAATCAGAGCGCAAAACGGGAACCCGGAAACGCGGACGCGTTGGAAAAAGGCTACACGCGGAGGGGACACGTGATGCAAGGCTTCGTCCACATTGCAGCCGGCTTGTGGGAGGCATGGCCTAACAACGTTCGAGACAGGGGAGGGTAGAATTGGACAGTGCGAAATTGGGGACGGGAGAAAAAATTGAAAAATGGGGAGAAAAAGTAGACAAAAAAAATAACTGAAAGTCTCTGCATGTACAGCGGAGCTATTTTATAAGTCTGTGCAGCAGAGTTGCAGTACAGAGTAGCTTATGTTTCACTTTCGATTCTAGAGAAGATTTAACTTCACGTGAAGCAGAGACAAAATGCTCTAGAGATGAGACGACACGACGTGTCATTACACAATGGAGGATTTGACAATATTTCAGATTTAAACCAAGTACAGTAGCAGCTCGACTGGAGCGGAGCTTAGAGAACCAGCAAAAAATGTATCCGTCAAGGAACTGATTGACGGAAGGTATTACACAATTTGTCCAACAAATACTAGTCATTAAAAATTTATAAAAAAAACAGACGTAAACGGACAGACACAGCGGATCAATGTAGTGGCATAACTTTAACCTCTTAACTCATTGGGGGCCAGCCATTAGCCTTATCCTTGTAATGGCTGCGCCAGGTTTCCATAGCCTACTTTCACTGTGTGTCACTATGTTTGGAGAGCTATATTCTATATTATAGCTATGGAGACAATACTATGGTCATTTGACAGTGACTTTCTTCCGTCGAACATGCAAAAAAGAGATAATTTCTTCATGTATACGTTTGCGTGTTATCCCGTGGTGAATATTGTATAGTTTAGGAGTGATCCGGGATAATTCCTGAAAAGCTTGGATCGGGTTTATTCCAAAAATAATATTCCAATTGTCTGATCGCGATTTCCAGTATTGATGTCCATCTGGTCCCTAGTCTCTTTTGAAAGATAACATTCTGAAGTTACTAATGCAAAAAAGGATAATCACTTTTAGTGCTAATGAAATAGAGTAACAGAGGTTTGAACTTGAGTTGAACTCTTTAGTGGTTGCCAGATTCCATCATTCCAGCATAGAGATATGACCTGGAAAACACAGCTGTTCCATAGCCTGAAGTCTTATGTAGTACAGGACAGGTCAAAACTTTATAAAAATCCGTTCAGAAATTAGTGCTTGAGAAAGGTTTTAGTAAACCGTGTCCCAAAAGAAAAAAGTTCCAAAATCCTCTGTGCGTTCTGAAGATTGAGTCACAACTCATTTTCTGCTTGTTAACTTTCACCTACTTCCTATATTCGCACGATGTGCGCGCAAGTGCAAAACAGGACCCATATGTGCCGGTGCACATTATGTGGTTAAAGGGCTCTAGCAGGCTCATTTTTTAACCTAGTGTGAAGATACTCGTATCATATGAAAGAGATCTTGAGGAATCTAAATGTACCAGCCATGTCATGATCAGATTTGATAGATTTTGTTCCAAAGTTAAGCTATTTTAAGCTATCTTCAATTTGATGGGAAGAAAATGCCACGGGCATGGCCATTTTCAAAGTGGTCCCTTGACTTCTCACCTCAAGATATTTGAATGGAAATAGCTCAATGGAACCATACAAGACTCTCTTTACAGCCAGGCTAGTTTTTTGTTAGTCACATGGAGAAGTAGGTCATTAGCCTGCCTTTGTTCTTTGATGTTGTGATAATGATGCTATCTTGTGATACTTGGTCTGGCATAGTAGTTGTGGCATTGTGAGGTCCCTGGCATGCTGCTGGCCATCCTAAGGCTATTCCCAAGGGCTGTACTAGGCTATATGAACCATTTTACTAAGTTACTGACTGAGATGAACCTAAGCCCTGCAGGCGACAGTATATCATATAATACATTTTTTTCATACGCATTACTTATTTGCCAAACACTCCTCCAAAAGTTGTCGAAATGGTCCAATTTGTTCAACATTTACTGTTACTGAGGGCCAGAACAATTCAGAATGAATTGACCTGATCTCAGACCCCACCCTCTTTTCTTGATCGTTCCGAGGGAAGCAACAGTTGTGATTGGAGGATCAAGAAAAGAGGGAAGGGTTTGAGATCAGGTCAATTCATTCTGAATTGTTCTGGCCCTCAGTAACGTTAGCCTTTACATTATTGTACAACACGGTTGTATTGAAATGTGGTCATGTTACAGTAAGGTCAATTGCCATGATGAGGATTGCAACATAGAACTACTTGACCATCACAGTATTAACTCACTAATGAAGACTGGGAAATATTAATTAATAATAAATCTTCAAACTCGAGATTACACTTCTTTTATTACAAATTATATTATTGAAATTTTGTATCTACCATATACATTTACATTTTACATTTAGTCATTTAGCTGACGCTTTTATCCAAAGCGACTTACAAGTTCTGTACGACAAGCCATCAGGAAGGGCACAACTCTATCAGCTGAGCAACAATGTTCATCAAAGTGTTGAGTGCTACAGTGTAGGTTAGTTTATTAGGACAAGTGCATGACAGTACGGTTAGTTAGGGTTAGATTTTTTTTTATTGTTTTTTTTTTTAATTCAGATAATGGTTGAAGAAGTGCGTCTTTAGTCGACGGCGAAAGATTGGACGTGATTCGGCTGTCCTAACTGGGGTGGGTAGTTCATTCCACCATTGTGGGGCAAGGACTGAGAATAGGCGACTTCTCTTTGATGACCCTCCCGGAGCTTGGATAGGAGTAGGTCTGAGGCGGCCAGAAGATGCAGAGCGTAGGGGTCTTGAGGGTGTGTAGTTAGAGACCATTGACCGGAGGTAGGCGGGAGCGGTTCCCTTTGCCGCACGGTATGCTAGGTCGAGGGCCTTGAAGCGGATTCGTGCAGCAATGGGGAGCCAGTGCAGGTCCCTAAGAAGTGGGGTGACATGGGCCGACTTCGGTAGGTTTGAGATCAGGCGGGCCGCTGCGTTCTGAATGAGTTGAAGAGGCTTAGTGGCAGTGGCCGGGAGGCCAGCGAGCAGTGCATTGCAGTAGTCGAGGCGGGAGATGACTGTTGATTGGACGAGGAGTTGGGTGGCTTCTTTTGTCTTTTATATGTGCCATATAAAGGTTTTGTTGGAGAAGCTGGTGTTTTTCTTTACAACTCTTCTGTTTTGTTGAAGAGGGGTACAAATCTAAAGAATTTTGGCCTTAAAGGTACAATCTGTAATGCTGTCAAATTGACCTATCTCACACCCCTGTCCTCTTTTCTTTGACGAAACAAAGTTTGTCCAAAGGAAGCAACAGTTGCGATTGAAAGATCAAGAAAAGAGGACCGTGGGGTTTGAGTTAGGTCCATTGAATCATGGATTTGGTGAATCGCTACACCCCTATGCTATGATATACCATCATCACCCGTGGGTGCTTGACATAATCTCAGTCAACATCAATTTTTACCGGCTGTGATATGTAGTTACATATTACAGGCGGGGACCAGCAAATTCTCCCCTGAGAGAGCGGCTCTTCAGCTCTCTGTCCTCCTTGCATCTCTTTGTCAGCTCAGCTCCCTTTGTTTTGTCGCTTGCCCCGTCCTCAAACTTGAACGGGACAAGCGCTCACAATGGAGAGAATCTTCTATATAATAGAACGAGGTAGGGAACTGCTTGTCATCATAGCCTCCCCTCCCCTCCCCTTTCTTTTCAAAACCATGACGTCTGAGGGGAAGGATACTATTAGTTCTTGCTTGTAATCATACTGGTGCTTCTCAGCGACGGAAGTAGGTGACATAGAGAGAGAGAGACACTCTCTCCAGTCTGTATAATAGAGCAGGGGGTGGGGGGGGGATGCTCTGTGATGTTGATGATGCAGAGAATATCAGCTGTGGAGGAATTCAGCCAGGCTATTTTTACTCTGCATGGTAAGGGCGGTTGCTATGGTGTTGCCCACAGGCGCCCGTTGCTGTGCTGGCCGTCTCGGTGCATGCAGCGGAGTGCGTGACGGAGCGGGCGGCGTGGGTCCACTTCAGAGTGAGTCACATCCTCGGAGAGCCGCTGCCCTACATCTGAGCACGCGTGCACGCACGGACACACACGGACACACACACACACACACACACACACACACACACACATACACATACACATACACATACACATACACATACACATACACACACACACACACACACACACACACAGAGAGCAGATTACCTACATATTAGGCATTGTTAAGGGAAAGAAGAGTTTTTATTATTTTATTTCATTATTATTTACTGATAACTGGTTGAACTTCCTAAGTTGTCTTGTCCCCTTTACCACCGTCTCACCTTCGTTTTATAGGTCTGTTCTGTCTGGCTTTAGGGTACACCAGGACCTGTCTGGATACTGTTGTTATTAAACAAGGAAATGTTTGTGATTAATGGGCCCGGTTACTTCTTGGTGAGCGGTGGACTCTGGTTCAGAGTCAGAGTGTTGTTGGTGAGAGCAGGCAGGGAGCAGCCTGTGGAGCTGTGATTAAGTTAGAGTGGAGAAGGAGGAAAAAGTAGGTCATTGGGTCAGCGGGTCAGTGAAGCAACGATGACATCACGGTTACACAAGCCCTGCTCTCCCGGTTACACAACCGCCTGCCTGCCGCTGCATGCTACTGTCTCTCTCTCTGCTGCATCCATCTCTCTACTGCATCCATCTCTCTACTGCATCCATCTCTCTGCTGCTTCTGTCGCTGCTGCTTCTGTCTCTCTGCTGCTTCTGTCTCTCTGCTGCTTCTGTCTTTCTGCTGCTTCTGTCTCTGCTGCTTCTGTCTCTGCTGCTTCTGTCTCTCTGCTGCTTCCATCTCTACTGCTTCTGTCTCTCTGCTACTGTCTCTCTCTCTGCTGCATCCATCTCTCTACTGCATCCATCTCTCTACTGCATAGGTGTAAAACTCATGGCCCGCGGGCCAAATGCGGCCCGCCATGTCATTTGATGTGGCCCCCCAAGAGCTCAGATAAAAAATCTTGGGTTAAAAAATAGCAGCGTTAAAATAATTGTGGGTTAATGCGTTAATAAAGCTTTGACAGCCTTAGTTATTACACATTCTTACACATACATGTGTGTTGAACATCTGAGGTATTGATGAAGTAACAAAGGAAAAAAGCCAAAAGCACTTACTCCTCAGACATTCTTTGACAATTTTACAGCCCAAAATACAAAAAAGATCCAGGCGGAATAGGTAACAAAGGGTTGAAGAAATATTGTCTGAACTGTCAGATGCAAGCTGGCTGTGTGACATAACCGAGCATCTCGCTCAATTGAATAAGAAGCTGTAGGGACGCAAACAAGTCCCACCCAAAACTTGACCAATATAGTTGTGAACTGAGACAACCCTTATTTTGTTATTTTTTAGTACAGTTACAGTTGTGTGTTCATGCAGACACATAATAGCAATTTCATTACGAATTGAAAATGGGGGACCCTGATGTAAACAAGACGAAAGTCTTTCTCTGGTCTGCATCCCCTTAACAATTGTGTGTATTGAGCTGTACTGTACTGTACCCATTCTGCAATCTGTTAATTAAAGTTAATTAAACTATCTTCTATTAGTTGGATGTATGGCCTCTGCAAGGTTGTGTGCAGCCATTTGTTTTTGTAACATCTGCTACATCTGTCCCACGCGTTCTTTGCAGCTCACAGTTGTTAGTTCTGCCCTTCTTGACTGTGACAAAAAGGTTTTGAACAAACTTAATGTCATAGCTTGTATTTGATGATATTCTTCTTTGTTATTTACTTGAATGGTTTGATCATTGATTGATGGAGTAATATGGGGTTCTGATAAACTAAAATTATTTGTTAAAATAACATAAGCTAACATATATTTTTACATCTATGCAAATACATATGCAATATGTATAACTTGAATAAGTAATAAATACAGAAACAACATGTTTAACAATATGTAAATGAGTAGCTACATTTATTTTACATTACATTAACATTTATACGGTCTTTGGCCCTTTGAGGGCAACCATAATGCTGATGTGGCCCTCTGTGAAAATGAGTTTGACACCCCAGTCTACTCATGCTTCTGTCTCTACTGCTTCTGTCTCTCTGCTGCTTCTGTCTCTGCTGCTTCTGTCTCTCTACTGATTCTGTCTCTCTGCTGCTTCTGTCTCTCTGCTGCTTCTGTCTCTACTGCTTCTGTCTCTCTGCTGCTTCTGTCTCTCTACTGCTTCTGTCTCTCTACTGCTTCTGTCTCTCTACTGCTTCTGTCTCTGCTGCTTCTGTCTCTCTGCTGCTTCTGTCTCTCTGCTGCTTCTGTCTCTCTGCTGCTTCTGTCTCTCTACTGCTTCTGTCTCTCTGCTGCTTCTGTCTCTCTGCTGCTTTTGTCTCTGCTGCTTCTGTCTCTCTTCTGCTTCTGTCTCTCTGCTGCTTCTGTCTCTCTACTGCTTCTGTCTCTCTGCTGCTTCTGTCTCTCTGCTGCTTCTGTCTCTGCTGCTTCTGTCTCTCTGCTGCTTCTGTCTCTCTACTGCTTCTGTCTCTCTACTGCTTCTGTCTCTCTGCTGCTTCTGTCTCTCTGCTGCTTCTGTCTCTGCTGCTTCTGTCTCTCTACTGCTTCTGTCTCTCTGCTGCTTCTGTCTCTCTGCTGCTTCTGTCTCTCTGCTGCTTCTGTCTGCTGCTTCTGTCTCTCTGCTGCTTCTGTCTCTCTGCTGCTTCTGTCTCTCTACTGCTTCTGTCTCTGCTGCTTCTGTCTCTCTGCTGCTTCTGTCTCTCTGCTGCTTCTGTCTCTCTGCTGCTTCTGTCTCTGCTGCTTCTGTCTCTACTGCTTCTGTCTCTCTGCTGCTTCTGTCTCTGCTGCTGCTTCTGTCTCTGCTGCTTCTGTCTCTCTGTGCCTTCTGTCTCTCTGCTGCTTCTGTCTCTCTGCTGCTTCTGTCTCTCTACTGCTTCTGTCTCTCTGCTGCTTCTGTCTCTGCTGCTTCTGTCTCTGCTGCTTCTGTCTCTGCTGCTTCTGTCTCTCTGCTGCTTCTGTCTCTCTGCTGCTTCTGTCTCTCTGCTGCTTCTGTCTCTGCTGCTTCTGTCTCTGCTGCTTCTGTCTCTGCTGCGTCTGTCTCTCTGCTGCTTCTGTCTCTGCTGCTTCTGTCTCTCTACTGCTTCTGTCTCTGCTGCTTCTGTCTCTCTGCTGCTTCTGTCTCTCTGCTGCTTCTGTCTCTCTACTGCTTCTGTCTCTCTACTGCTTCTGTCTCTCTGCTGCTTCTGTCTCTCTGCTGCTTCTGTCTCTGCTGCTTCTGTCTCTCTGCTGCTTCTGTCTCTGCTGCTTCCATCTCTCTGCTGCTGCTTCCGTCTCTGCTGCTTCCGTATCTGCTGCTTTGAAAATACCATTTTCTTTTCTACTTGTCCCCACCTCTCTCTGGTGTCGCTGTCTTTTTGTTCTACCTATGTTTTCATTTCCCGGTACACAAGTGTTTACCGTAGCTAGGGCTGTCTTAAATACTTGGAAGCTTCGAAGCTTCATTCGATGGCATGAGCTTCGAACATAAAAAAAAAGCGAAGTGTAAAAAGATTTATTTTTTGCCTCCAAAATGCATCTCCCTTGGAGTTGTACACGACGGCGACGTCACACAAAACATTAATAAGGCTATGCCTATGCTGCTGTGACTAATGTGTTACCAAGTTGGCTAATTTAATTGTAATCATCTGCTTTTGTAGGTGCATTGTCTGATATAATTATAAATATAATATAATTGTTTGCTTGATAGACAAAGGTTGCAACATAATTATGTCATGTCGTTGGCTGTGAGAGCAGCCCCACTGCACCCAGGGAGCGCAGCCGAGTGAAACCTTGTTGGCTGCGTCACAGTCACGAAAGGGGCTACTTAATTAATTAATCCAATCCACTTTATTTATAGAGCACATTTAAAAACAACGTTTACCAAAGTGCTGTACAAGTCCCACAACATAAGATAAAAAAAAAAAAATATATATATATATATATATATATATATTATAATTATTATAAAAAAAAATTGAAGCTTCGAATTAAAATCGAAGCTCGGCCCCGAAGCTTCGATTGCCAAAAAAAGCTTCGAAGGTCAGCCCTAACCGTAGCCTGTTTCTTCACCCTGAGGCAGGGGTTAGCAGGGAACAAAATAAGCACCCGCCAAACGCCAATGGCGTGTATATTTCCTCTTTGACTGGTAAATTATGGAAGCTACTCGGCCACTATGGCGTGTAATAAAAATTGGGAGCCAACTTTCAGAATTTTCTGCATTTTCATAAAAGAAATTGCTTCTGTTGTCAGCAGTCGCTTCTATACGTGACGTCCGTGTCCATTCGTAGCATGAGATCCGTGGACCGCTTACTTCAAATTGTATGCAGTGATGAATGGTCTTTCCCAGTGGAACACAAGTTACTTAACGTTACACAGGTTGAGCTATGCACGCTTAGCTTGCTAACGTTAGATCGCAGTGTTTATAAGGAGTCTCAACATTTGTATCCTAGACATTTTCAATAAGTCAAAGGAAGACAAATATTAGCTAGCTTAACTAGCGTTAGCTCAAAGCACAGAACCGGACGACACAAGTTGTCAACAATAATACTTCCGGTCGGGGGGTTTCAAAATAAAAGAGCGATGTTTAAAACACCGAAGCTATTGAAAGACGTTTATTTTGTACATTTGACAGTGACGGTCTCGGGTTACTACTGGATAGAACAGAATGGTAGCCAACAAACACTCATGATTTGTGATTGATTGGTTAATTATTAAATGTTAATCTTATTGTTTTTAATAGTGTTTTTGAGAAGGAGTATTCAAAGCCTGTAAAATGGTATTCGGGAAAATGATGCTAATATTCCATATGTTGTTTATGATATTAATTGAAAATTGCATACAAGAGTATTATATAGTAATAAAATAATAACACATGGCGATATACTAAAAAGCTATTTATCATTTTTGGTTGGTAAAAAATCTGCCTGGCTGGTACAGTAGTTTTTTAAATCGACCAGCCACCTTGGCTGGTAAGCCAAAAAGTAAATTTTGTTCCCTGGCGGTTAGTCTCATTTCCCTCAACAGACGAGGTGGTTTTTCAGTCAGTGCTATAAGTCAGGTTTGTTATGGGCAGCATGCAGAAATATGTACGACGGGTCTCTACTGTCCTTTTGGCAGCTATTCATCATTTGAATACCAGGCCACCATACTTGAAAGTAAATCCCCTATGCTAATAATTACTATTTATCGTCGGCCCAACACATAAACACAGCCACACCCTGGACTTGGTGATCTCTAGAGGTCTGAGTATCACTGTCGACAGAACTATTGAAAGGCCCGAGCTATCTGACCACCATCTGCTGTGTTTTAGTATGACTGCCCCAGATCTTGAGAAAAACAGTACAGACTATACTATTAAAAAAACGTTTCTTTAGCCCATCAGCAGCCAGTGAGTTCCCTAGTCACCTGGCATGTGCGCCCCCCCTACCTGAATCTCCCTCAGTAAATTATATGGTTCAACATTTTAGTCTTACACATTGGGTGCCGTTCACATAGAACTACATTTCTGTCACCCGACGGTTGAGTGCCGGAAACGTAGAACTACGTTTTTCTCACGGTATTTCTTTTAATCGCCCCTTCCTCAAAGAGGTTTTAGACAGCGTGATTGGAGATATCCTTAAAATTGTAAACAGCTCTCTCTAATCAGGCGTCTTTCCAGACTCACTAAAAACGTCTGTAGTTAGGCCCTTACTAAAGAAACACAACCTTGATCCCTCTGTGTTGCGTAATTATTAGGGATGGGTACCGATTTCGGTACTTTTAAAGGTACCTACCGAAACACGTCGGTACTACAGAGTATCTATTCTATTGAGTTTTTTTTTTAAACTTTTTATTAAAAAGAAATTATTTTCATGTCAACGTTCACACGCACAATATACGCTTACCTAGGATTTGACTTGATTCAACAACAAAGCAGTCAGTGCAATGGCAAGCCGAAAACGGTCGAAAGTGTGGTTATTTGATGTTTTGATTTTTTTTCACAACTGAGGTAGGTAGATTACATTTTTAGAGACTAAAGTACCGAAAAATGGTACCGTTGGGTACCGGTATCGATTCACAGGTACCGGTAGCGTGAATACTTTCGGCAGCCCACTTGTCCTTCCGCATTGCTCTGATTGGCCGAGCATGCGCATGAAGGCCTCTACATGCTACAGCAACTTCAAAGCAACTTCAACACAACATCAGCGCGATTTCAACGCGGTTGTTGCATAGGGTCTTGTAGACTGTGTTGCGAGGACGTTGCGTACATGTCCCCCAAATCTAACCTAAACAACCGTTGCGTTGATATTGCGTAGCAGTGATTGGTTGGTTAGCGAATGGGGGCAGGGCTGTCATAGAATAATATTAGTCCCGCAGAGAATAACATCCTCCATTGTTGTAGCCAGCGTTGACGCTAAATAATTAGCGTCACATAGCTGGCCTTTTTCTAAAAACCCAAGCACATATTGTTCCATAGCATACACCTTCAGTTGATCATGACAAATCCTCTCTTACCTTGACGATTAAAAAGCCTCTATAATTTAGTAAATAAAGCTGTAGCCAGCCAGCTAGCATTGGTGCTATTCAAAATGCTATCCACATTAGCTACATAGCTAACCAACTAAATACAATGGTATCCTGAGGTAACGTTAAATACAACGTTTGCTAGTCGAAATGACTGGACACACACAGGGACAAGTTAAACATCAATCAATTAATTTATTCCAACAGGTAGTTTGAGCTGCATGTTGTGAGCCGAGGTCTTTCTTTCCTCTCCATTGGAAACTAATGACGGGCGACAGAAGTTAAGCTGCTAGCAACAGACACTATAACACTTCCGGTCGGGGGATTTCAAAATAAAAGAGCGACGTCTAAAAGCACCGGAAATACGTTTATTTTGTACATTATCTAACGTTAACACGAACCTAAACTAACTTTAGTTAAACTAACTTTGCGCGTCGATGTTGCAGAAGCATAAAGGCAGAGTGTCTACAACACCGTTGCTTTGTCGATGTTGTGTTGCAGTTGCTTTGAAGTTTCTGTAGCATGCAGAGGCCTTGAGCCGCGACGGGCTCCTCAGCCAGGCAGGAATACTAAACTCCGCTTAAGCTCCAGGAGAGAGGAGAGAGGCTGAAAACCCGCAGTTCTTGCCCGACTGATGGGAGCCGAATCCCGGATCCGATTTTTCTGATGAAAAACATGTAAACCAATAAAAAATCGTGAATTAACCGGCGGCTACAACAACACACAGTAACTACATACATCATTGTTTACAATGAACGGTGGGGCCATCGATACCATTGTGCATTGTTGTTGTTCTTACCTTATCTACGTAATATTAATTGATGCACCCAAACACCTGACTCAGTAGAATAGAATATAGAAGTACTTTATATACTGTGTGTTGTTGTAGCCACCGGTTAATTCGCGATTTTTTATTCGTTTGTCATGACAAACCAATTACATAATCCAACATATGTGTAAAGGCACAACATATTCCAGTTAACGGTATATTTTTTTAATGATTCGTTACGGCGAAATCAATACTTCCATTTGTATAAATTGCGGTAAGGGGAGCTTATTATTCCTGCCTTTCTGAGGAGCGTGTCGCGGCTCATGCGCATGCGCACGCTCGGCCAATCAGAGCAACGCGGAAGGACAAGTGGGCTGCCGAAAGTATTCACGCGTACCGGTACCGTATCGGTTCAAATGTGAACGGTACCCATCCCTAGTAATTATAGACCTATCTCTAATCTCCATTTTCTGGGCAGGGTCTTAGAAAAGACTATCTTTCATCAACTGGATGTGTTTTTACAGAAAAATAAGGTCCATAACAAATTCCAATCTGGCTTCAGTAGGGGCCATAGCGCTGAGACAGCACTTGTAAAGGTAATCAATGACCTTAGGGTGTCTGCGGACAATAAAGAGGTATCCGTTCTCCTACTCCTAGATTTAACGGCTGCGTTTGACACAATTGATCACACAATATTAATGCACCGTCTCGAGTACTGGATATGTCTGTCAGACACGGCCTTGTCCTGGTTTTATTCCTACTTAACACATTCTGCGCCACGCAGTATGCCCATCTATACCACTCTCTGCCAGTGCTGTAACCCTATGGAGTGGCTCACCTTCTTTGCAGGGCTATAACTTTTTAAATATTATAGCTATATCGACATTACTATGGCCCATTCAACATTGGGTATCTATCGTTCCGGATGTGGGAACGTTATATACATCCATTCATACATTGTCGTGTTAGTACCGTCGTGAATATAAGTATGTTTTTAGAGTGTATAGCTGTAATTCCTAGAATGCGCGTTATCGGCCCGACGCGTTTTATACATAATCGTTTGGCGTTTCGTTCCTATGTATTCAAATGCATATGATCGCTATACATTATGCTCCATCATGCGTGAAGGAAAGGGGGGGGGGGGTCGTTTATGATTCCTTGATTGTCACTAACGGCTTTCTTTAGTACGACATAGGGCTGCAACGATTAGTCGACATAATCGACGATGTCGATTATGAAAAATCATCGATGAGATATTGTTGCGTCGATTAGTTTTTTTTTTCACTACCTATCTTTGTGAAAGTGGCTTCTCAGCTCTGGTCCAGCCAGCTGAAGACTTCTTAGCTTAACATAACAGACAGACAGTAAGTTTGGGGGAACTAATGGGATAACTGGGGATGTTGTTTGGTCCTGACAAGAGTCTCAAAGCAACTCTGAGGTCATGCTCAATGTCCAATCTGTTCCTCTGCTCTGTCTTCAGCTGGACCAGAGCTGAGAAGCCACTTTCACAAAGATAGGTAGTGAAAAAATAAAATAAAAAATTATATATATATATATATTTTTTTAATATAATTGTTTTTCGATTAGTCGACTAATCGAAAAAATAATCGACAGATTAGTCGACTACCAAAATAGTCATTAGTTGCAGCCCTAGTATGACACCATATGTTGATTGGATAGATTGCAATTAAATAAATGGACAATCGAGCTGGAATTAACGTTAGATTCCTCTTACCTGTGGCCGATGCGTCTGGTGAAAAAAATATTCCAATTATTTGATGTCGATCTGCTATATCCATTTTCCGTTTGTATGACGCAATAAACGCAGAAAGCATATTGATTCTTGCGTCTTGAAAGCAATCCCATGCACTCGAGTGTGTATCTTGATCCACATTACAAGATATCTCTGCCGGAGGATTTTCCCCGATGCACAGAGCGCCACATCCGGTTTAGAGTGGAGTGCAACTTGCCCGAAATCCACCAGGCGGTGGTATTGAGGCGTTGAAATATCAGACAGGGTCCAGCTGGCTCCCGGAGCCTTCCTAGATGAATTATGAATGCCAATAGCGAATAAAGGAAATAACGATCATAAAAACGAGTAAACTCGTTGGCGTTATTCGATTGGCGGGCAATAACGAGTAAACTCGTTTTTGGCGCAAGATGTGTTAACAGGCAGAAGCTACTCTGTCAATCTAGCAGATTATGATTCTGACAAACACGACATCTGTTCTGGTATCCCGCAGGGCTCCATTCTTGGCCCTTTATTGTTCTCCCTGTATATACTGCCGCTGGGTGGACTTGTTACCAATCACAGAGTTAACTTCCATTTCTATGCTGATGATACCCAGCTATACACCTGTTTGACCAGCATTAAATTTGCTCAAGCTAAACGAGGATAAGACAGCAGTTCTCATAGTGGAGTCTAGTGAGCAGAGAGAATCGATAATAAGTAGACTAGTGTGATGGGAATGTTATCTATACATCTGTGTGAAAATACATATTTGACTGTTCCTTTAAGTACTCTGAGAGAGGATGACTTTTGACCTAAATCTTTTCCTCTTCTAGCAAGGTTATCTTCCCAGCCAGCCAAAGTAAGCTGGTGTTATTGTTCCTGCCTACTGAGAACCCAGTTTGTTTATACTTTCATCATCATATTCATATCTGATGTATAATGTTACGTCTTGCAAGTGTGTATTAATGTACGTTCTGCCCAGACCTCTTGGTCACTTTGCTGGTCAGACTCTTATGTGCAAACATGAGGTCTCTGATTGTAAACTGAACTTTCATTTGTGGCCACAGATGAAATAAACTATGTTTTCTATTTTGAATAACGACTCAGAATGATTTATACAAACGGCTCATCTTTTTGTCCTTTAACATTTTCCATAACACTAGGTAACCTGAATGTAGAAGATAACACTGCAGTAAAGAACCTTGGGGTTATTATTGATTCTGAATTGAATTTCAATACTTCATGTTACGAAGATTGCCTTCTTTCATCTTAGAAATATTGCACTAATTAGAGCCTATCTGTCCCTGGATGATGCAAAAACACTGATCCACACTTTTGTTTTCTCTCGGCTTGATTATTGTAATGCACCTTTTTTCTGGCCTGCCAAAGAAAACAACAATATTTAAAAAAAAAATTACAGCTACATATACTGTTTTATATATACTGTTTTTTTAGTAATAACTAGAAAGTAATGGTATTTATTCAACAACAGGTGATTGTATAGATTAGTATTAGTATCATTAATTGACAACTAGCTCAATGAGTTCACCCACGGAACGGTTGTTGGGACACTGTCCGCAACATGTCATTAATTGTGTGTGAGAGGTCGATCAGTGACGACGTTAGTGTGAGCGAGGTTAGTCAGTTAGCGTGAGCTAGATGGAAAGACAATGTAACGTTACTGGTGAAAAAGTGATTTACCTTGGATACTCCTTTGCCAACTTGCTGTACTTTGCTTGCAGGTCTGCAGCCATTATTGCTGGATTATGAATAGCCCCAACTTTAGCCAAGGTAACGTTAAAGCTAAAACTAGCTTTTCGGTTAGCTCTTCAGCTAATGCTAATAACACCAGCAACGAACACATCAGAGCTCCCCGTCAACACCGCTCTGTCGGGACGATGGCATTTAAGAAAGTATCTGCTGTTAAAATGACAAACAGCATTGACACTTTAATTCACGGTCGATTAAAAACATGTTTGTTTTTATAATGCTCACTCTCAGCAGGAGGATACCGCACGTGTTGTTGATAAATTACATCATATGGGATCGGAGGCTAGACTTTCTGCGTACTCGCCGATACCAGCATTTTAGGCTGTATCGGAGGCTGGTATCTGTATCGGAACAACTCTAATTCTATGTATGAAAGGTGCTATATAAATAAAGATTATTATTATTATTTTAGTCCTGTCACTCAATAGATGGCAGACGACAATAATTCCGATATTCACGTAACATCTGTTGGTTACCAAACAGTTGTGACAACTGGAGGCACTACATTTTACAATTCAACAAACATACTGAATGCATATAATATGCTAAATGTATTCTATGCTAAATGTATTGTAGTGCACTGCACACTTTTTAGAACTGTATATAGTAATCTTTATTTTAGTCATCTTATTTTATTCTATGCAAAGTTTATTGTATTTTTATTATTGCCAGCTGCTATGGTCAAGGGACCACAATAAATAGATTTTCACTCTTCTTGCTGTAAGGTACTGAAATAAGTGACAATAAAGGAATCTGAATCTGGAATCTGGATCTAATAAGCTATATACCAGGGCATTATTCAGCCCGTCCTACTGTTCTGTTCCACCTGCTGGATACAGGGAACACCCACTGCCAGGATAATTACTCTCTCCACCCAACCTGGCAGAGCTAAACAATATGTAATACAATAATATGTATGTTGTGGTAGGGCTGGGCGATAAAACGATAACGATAATCATCGCGATAAATTATTTCCTTGAAATAAACATGAAACGTGGTCGCAAAGTTTCGATATATCGATTTTCCAAGCTTGGACCAAACAACATGCATAATGATCCAGTGGCGGTAGGTTGCCCCCTGGTGGAATATAATAATCTATGCACTGGGCCGTGATTACTGCGTAGAAGAATGTGCGCGGACTGATGACGACGCGGCATAATAACAAGAAACATTCATTCAGACTGTGTTGGATATAACAAAATGGATTTATATGGATTATGGACTTGGACACATTCATGGAGAATTCAAGCCGGGACCACAACGCTTCTTAAAGGGTTGGCTTGACACGCGACGGCTCCAACTCGTCTCGTAATGACGTCTTCGACTCTTCGTTGGTTCTATCGCAGCAAAACAAGTGAGTCTATGAACAGCCCGTCGGCGCCGGCCATAAGAAGTTAAGGCGAGACACCCCAGGTGATTAGTCAAATATACTTTTTTTGTTGATTTTGAGATTTTGTTATATTTTGCTTCCTAAACATGTCTTCTATGAAACTAGTGACAATAAAACATCAATAACACACATTTAGTTGTATATTTTACTTCATTTTGCCTTATTGCATCCATAAATGAGCACACATTTAACACTTTGGCTGCCATGGGTTAAATTAATGATATACCATAGATTGCCAGCGCTATTTGTCTATGGAGAAAGTCCCCTTCTTTGCAGGGCTATAACTTTTTAAATTCTATTGCTACATTGCCATTATTAGGGCCCATTCAAAGTCCTATATGTATTGTTCATTGTGTAGCAACGTTAAACTTTTTCATTCACATATTCATAGTAAAGTATGGTCTAATGTATAAGTATGTTTTCATCTCTTTCTGCAACTTTCTCCAGAACGTGATATATAGCCCCAAATGCATTATATTGATGATGAAATACAGTTTGATGGCAATCAGCGCGATATAAAAAATTCCAACTAGACGTACTTCTAGAAGTTACTACACGTCATCTGATGTTGACCGGATGGGCGAGGGGGCGTTTATAATTCCGTGGGCAGCGTTATACCAATCATCTAATGTGGGTCAAATGTTGATAAAAGCAGTTAGTATCGAAGATGGTAACGTTACACGCTGAAACTCACCCCAGTCTCCGCGCGCCGTTGGGCGATCATCGTCGAGTAGAAATTTTATCATTATGGGATATATTTTTACCCGGTCCATCTCCAGCTTGTATAATGGTATATACGTCCAAATCATGTTGTTTATCGAGTTATTGGCAATCGATCGCTATGTAGAGTGACGAGCTAGAATGCCGGAACCTATCCCGAGTGGCCGGAAGCAATACGGACATCTAGCACAACCTCCACTGTGCTTCCTGTTAAGCGGTTGCGCGATCGGCCACCAGATGGCGCTCCTGAACCGCCAGAGAGCTCAGTGGGTCCTGCTGGTGGTTCTCAGGCCAGCGGAGGGACATTATGGATCAGATCGCAGATTTTTGAAATATTGATATAAAGACGACGTACAGCGTCCCCCGGCAACTTTAGCATCGCCAGCAAAGACGTTGTAAATCGTTTTTAGGCAGTCAAAGTGTTAATGGGGAAGTGCCTCATTTGCATATATAAACATACATTTCAGAAAACTTGCAATATATTTTTTCTTAGTTTATATGTACATAACAAATTGGGAAAGTTTCATAGTGATATCTATTCAAATATTTTTTGCCTATTAGGGGGTACTACACTGTACTACACTGTTTGTAGCCTGTGTGTAGTTCTGTTCAGTTCAATAACATCATTATTATTATTATTCAGTTATCAGGCATGTGTTTAGGTTGTCTATTACTAATGGTTTGATTAGGTATTGTGTTTGTAAATATCTGTTTAAAAAAAAAAAGTATGGCATTTTACAATACAGAACTTTGAGGGCGTTTTCCCAAAAATTTGTTTTAAGAGTTTTTCCTCATACTCTGAGCCAGAAATCTCCACTTCAGTAGCACTCACATACACCAAACCTTCCAGTTCTATTCATATCTATGTTCTGAAGGTATTTACAGAAGGGTTTGTTGATATCGCATTCATACCCTGATTTATATCACATTTTGTTCCTAAAAACATGGCGAAATATGGAATTTTACCATAAAAATTTACTGAATGGAGTATTTTCTGATTTATGGAGTGATAAAAAGAGATATCCAAAATCCCCTCTGTAATAACCTTTGGCTCTAATATGTCAACAAAATGAAACTATAATTTTGAAAATGGCTTTATCCAATGTTCAGATTTCTGTCCTGGAATTATATGCAAATTAGTGCATATTTAAGTAGATCATGCCTCATTTGCATATTTAAACATACAATTTCAGAAAACTTGTAATACAAAAAAGTCTTGTCTTAATATAAGTAATCAACTGGGGAAGTTTCATTGTGATATCTATTAGTAAAAATGTTTACCCTATTCACCTGCAGTGTCTCCCCTTAATTAAACTTGACAGAAATGTATATCGACAATAATTATCGATATCGAGTTATATGAAAATTATTTTATTATTTTATCACGATAACGTTTTGGGCCATATCGCCCAGCCCTATGTTGTGGGATATCGTGGATATCCTGAAGAAGGTACTCAGTCAACCGAGATCCAGATAATAAGGTTTATTAGCCAGACAGATAGAAATATACACATAGTATTTAGAGAGAATGGCTGAGGCTCTCGCCCCAGGTGATCAGCTGAAATTACCCAGGTAGAGACCCTGAATGCTGTCGGGAGGAGCCCTATATAGTGGAAAGGGGGAGGAGGGGGTCCCATTTGATAGGTCAAATGGGTGGGGGGGGGACACAGGATAGGGGACAAAAGGGGAGGGGAGGGTCTTTACATGAGAGTTGGGGAATCAATATATTATTCCACAGTTAGTCAGTTTTTCTCTTCATAATGTGGGTGAGATTAATATATAATATACCAGGATTATTTGGAACAAGCAAAATATTGAAAAGTGAATAGACATGGTAAAAGAATGAGATCGCTGTAATCCATCGGTTATCAGATAATGAATGAATAGAAAACAAATAAAATAATGAAAATGTTGGCCACTGTGATCTGTTGGTTTACCGGATTAATGAATGGAAATCAATTCAAATCCTTAATCTGGTGGTTGGCATAACAGTTTAAAATAGAAATATTTACATACGTGATTCATGACTTGATTGACTGGATTGAGGTCTGTGTGTTATTTTGATATCAGAGATGTGGGAATATCACCCTTTTCTTTTATTAATAATCTCAAATACCTATATCAGGGGTGTCAAACTCATTTTCACAGAGGGCCACATCAGAATTATGGTTGCCCTCAAAGGGCCAAATACCGTATAAATGTTAATGTAATGTAAAATAAATGTAGCTACTCATTTACATATTGTTAAACATGTTGTTTCTGTATTTATTACTTATTCAAGTTATACATATTGCATATGCATTTGCATAGATGTAAAAATATATGTTAGCTTATGTTATTTTAACAAATAATTTTAGTTTATCAGAACCCCATATTACTCCATCAATCAATGATCAAACCATTCAACTAAATAACAAAGAAGAATATCATCAAATACAAGCTATGACATTAAGTTTGTTCAAAACCTTTTTGTCACAGTCAAGAGGGGCAGAACTAACAACTGTGAGCTGCAAAGAACACGTGGGACAGATGTAGCAGATGTTACAAAAACAAATGGCTGCACACAACCTTGCAGAGGCCATACATCCAACTAATGGAAGATAGTTTAATTAACTTTAATTAACAGATTGCAGAATGGGTACAGTACAGTACAGCTCAATACACACAATTGTTAAGGGGATGCAGACCAGAGAAAGACTTTCGACTTGTTTACATCAGGGTCCCCCATTTTCAATTCGTAATGAAATTGCTATTATGTGTCTGCATGAACACACAACTGTAACTGTACTAAAAAATAACAAAATAAGGGTTGTCTCAGTTCACAACTATATTGGTCAAGTTTTGGGTGGGACTTGTTTGCGTCCCTACAGCTTCTTATTCAATTGAGCGAGATGCTCGGTTATGTCACACAGCCAGGTTGCATCTGACAGTTCAGACAATATTTCTTCAACCCTTTGTTACCTATTCTGCCTGGATCTTTTTTGTATTTTGGGCTGTAAAATTGTCAAAGAATGTCTGAGGAGTACGTTTTTGGCTTTTTTCCTTTGTTACTTCATCAATACCTCAGATGTTCAACATACATGTATGTGTAAGAATGTGTAATAACTAAGGCTGTCAAAGTTAAAGCTTTATTAACGCATTAACCCACAATTATTTTAACACTGCTATTTTTTAACCCAATATTAATGTTAAATTTTTTTTTTTTTTTTTTTTTTTACCTGAGCTCTTGGGGGGCCACATCAAATGACGTGGCGGGCCACATTTGGCCCGCGGGCCGTGAGTTTGACACCTATGACCTATATCAATGAGTGGTCCGCAACTCTGATATCAAATAACAAACACCATAAACTATAGCTGTGCAAATCTTGGCTTACTTCCAGTCGCTCGCGTCGTGAATCAGACATTTAGGTGTCAGCTATGTGTCTTCATGATAATATCAATGGGAGCTAAGATCATTAATACTCAACCAATTAAACACATGTGAACACTGTCTCTGTGTGGTCAGAGTGCATAGGGTAAAACACAAAATCGTGTGCATAATTACCAGGAACAGGATTTACAATGGACATTAACCTAGTGGCTAATGTATATAAAGAGAACATTTAAAACCGTTAACCTAGTGGTTTATATAAAAAACCTGACATAAAAGATGATTATGCTAACCGTGTTAAACTATATGTGTATATAATTTAGATAAAAGGTTTTATGCATTGTTCTAGTATATTGTGCATATACTATCCATGGTCAAAACAAAACTTGGTGTCTTCTTTTATGAGACAACAAACCAACTGATTCTGTCCTGTTTAACAATATAATTTGGCAATTTAAGGTTGTTCAAATGTGATGCAATGTGACTCTGTGATCATTCTTTCCTTTAGCAATCAATTTTTGCTTGTTATTATAAAATTGGTTAGTGTAATCTTACTGATTGTATTTCATCACATTCTTAGTTCATAATTTTCCAGATACATATGTTTGTGAAACAGTTCTTGTTTGTGAAGGCATGAATCTGACAGATGTCGCTTCGCTGTTGACCAGCTGTTCTCTGCCAGGGGTGCGTCCTTCTGTGGTGGTCTGCTGTGTGTTGAACGTATCGTACATTCAGTTGATGTTTCTGTGAGTCTGTCGTGTGGCAGCGCCAGACAGTAAGACAGTAATCTAAAAAAAAATAACAATGTCGACAATATGTGCTAGGCCTGTTTTACTGCAAGTGTTAGGCGTTTCTTGTGTGTTCAGGTCGCCATCCACTCCTTGTGTACCTTGTCAAAGGTCACAGGGTCACCGGTAGCAGTGGGGCGGTCGACTATAGTGACCTTGCAGACTATTTTCCTGGAGCCTGTGTTGTTTCCCACCACCATCACATATCTGCCACTGTGCTCACGCTTGGCCTTCATCAGGCCCAGAGACATGGTGGTCAGGGCGTTCTTGAACGTGTTGTGCTGCTCGGCCTTCCACTCCTCGTCATTGCGGTACCACTTGATGGAGGGCAAGGGTTTGCCGGTGTAGCGGCCAGTCAGCAGGGCGTTCTCTCTCACACGGATGACAATCTTATCATCGGAATCCACCTTGATGGTCGGGGCTCTAGGTCCCTTCTGCAGGTGATGGGTTTGGTCTGCCGTGGGCCGCCGGGGTGAGGCCGCATGTTGCCCTTCCTGTCTATTCTCCCCTTCCTTGGGGACGTCTGTGTCGTGTGGGCTGGGTTGGATGGCGGTTCTCCCACGGTTGCTGTTGTCGCCCTGGTTGTGTCCGCAGCTCCTTGGCGGTGTCCTTCGTGGTCCTCTGCTGTTGTGGGTCGCTCAGGTCTCTGGGTTGTGTTCCTCTCTGCCTGGTCCCGTTGTCGTTCGTGGTTCGGTCACGTGTCGTCTCACTTGTCCTGTCCTCTCACCAATATATGATTTGAGGATGATAAAAACCTGCCTTAGACAACTCCTTATATACATGATTCAACACCTTTCTGTTAAAAAGGAAAATCATTTAAGATTAGTTCAATTCACTGTAACACCATCATGCATTTTATATCATCTGGATCTGATCTTTGCATGGAATCAGACAACTTGTATTTTATCTTTATAATCTGTGATGTCAAATTGAAGCCGATCTTACCTTAGGCCGCGTACGATGGGTGTGCTTCAGGATACTTACCTCGTCATGACTTCTCTGGCTTTCCTCACATCTCAGTGTGGTTCATGTGTCATATTAGCTAGGGCTGCAACGATTAGTTGACATAATCGACGACGTTGATCATAAAAACTCGTCGACGCAGAATGTTTGCGTCGATTAGTCGTAAAAAAAGAAAATTAATTTTTAAATTTTTTTGCACTACCTATCTTTGTGAAAGTGGCTTCTCAGCTCTGGTCCAGCTGAAGACAAAGCAGAGGAACAGATTGGACATTGAGCATGACCTCAGAGTTGCTTTGTCTACCACCACCCCAGACTTTGAGACTCTTGTCAGGAGCAAACAACATCCCCAGTTATCCCATTAGTTCCCTGGGATGTTAAGCTAAGAAGTCTGCTATATATTTTTTTTATTTAAACACTTCCACTTTAATTTGTATTATTTAATTTATTTATCTTGTTATGAGTGATTGTTGTATTGTTCAAATACATTTTGATTTAAAGTTGCTTAAGATCCAAATTCAAATGTTTCATGAGTCATTATTTTAATTTGCTATGGGATCATCATGTTATGTTAAGTTAACTGTTAAGGCAGAGGGACTGGACAACAGGGTGACATTCACAGGTGTGCAGACTTGAGCATGTGAGGTAAAACATGCATTGGAGAAGGAGCCATGCCCACAGGAAGCAGAGATTGAGGGTGTGACAAAAATAATCGTTAGATTAGTCGACTAATCGAAAAAATTATCGACAGATTAGTCGATTACCAAAATAATCGTTAGTTGCAGCCCTAATATTAGCATGGGGAAAAAACATAAAAATCTAGGCAGCCAGTTATTTTTGCATGAAAAACAATCATTCGTTTTTTTCATCTAACCCTAACTAACCTTACTGTCATGCACTTGTCCTAATAAACTAACCTACACTGTAGCACTCAACACTTTGATGAACATTGTTACTCAGCTGATAGAGTTGTGCCCTTCCTGGTGACCTGTCGCACAGAACCTGTAAGTCGCTTTGGATAAACGCGTCAGCTAAATGACCAATGTAAATGTACACCTTGTACATGTTGATAATCATTGTGTACCCCCTGGTAGTGTTGTCAAAAATATCGAAGTATCGATACTGAATATTTAAAACGGCTTCGATACTCATTTCCCGAAATACCGATACTTTCTGCAGTATCTGCAGTGGCCGCCCAACTCCAACAATACATGTCCAACCATGAGCTCTATGAGCCTTTTCAATCCGGCTTCAGAACTCAACACAGCACAGAGACCGCCCTCATCAAAATTACCAACAACCTCCTCCTTGCAGCTGACTCTGGCCACATTAGCATCCTCATCCTCCTTGACCTTTCTGCAGCATTCGACACAGTCTCCCACTCCATCCTCCTCAACCGCCTATCCAACAACCTCGGCATCACTGGCTCAGCACTCTCCTGGTTTCAATCCTACCTCACCACCCGGACACAGTTCATCACCATCGGCGACTCCAGTTCCACCCCGGCCCCAGTCAACCAAGGCGTCCCCCAAGGCTCCGTACTTGGCCCAATCCTATTCACCATCTACATGCTCCCCCTCGGTCAGATCATCCGCCGCCATGGCCTCAACTTCCACTCCTATGCCGACGACACTCAACTCTACCTCTCCACCAAACCATCCACCCATCTCCCCCCACACTCCCTTATCAACTGCCTTCACGAAATAAAAACCTGGATGTCATCTAATCTCCTCAAGCTCAACAACAATAAAACCGAGCTCATGGTTGTGGCACCCAAGGCCCTGCTCCGGAAGGTTGGGGATCTCACCCTCAACATTGACGGCTGCTCCATCTCCCCATCCCCTAAGGTCCGCAACCTGGGCGTTATCCTGGACTCCACCCTTTCCTATCAATCCCATGTAAATTCCCTCACCAAATCCGCCTTCTTTCACCTCCGAAACATTTCCAGACTCCGACCATCACTTTCCGACACCACAGCTGAGACCCTCATCCACGCCTTCGTCACCTCCCGCCTGGACTACTGCAACGGGGTCCTGTCCGGGGTCCCAAGCAAAACCCTGGACAGGCTCCATTATGTTCAAAATTCAGCTGCCAGGGTTCTAACCCGCACCAAACCCTGGCAGCACATCACCCCCATCCTCATCCACCTCCACTGGCTCCCCATCAAATCCTGCATCACCTACAAAACCCTCCTGCTCACCTACAAATCCCTTCACGCCCTGGCACCTCAGTACCTCACTGACCTCTTCCACCCCTACACTCAGTCACGGTCCCTGCGATCCACGGACACTGGTCAGCTCTCCATCCCCCGAACCAGACTACGGACGTTCGGGGACAGAGCTTTCAGTGTGGCAGCTCCCACCCTCTGGAACTCCCTCCCCGCAGAACTCCGCACCACCCCAACTCTGGACTCATTTAAAAAACTGCTCAAAACCCACCTCTTCAACCTGGCCTTCAACCCCTAACTTTCTCACTTTATATGTATATGTTGTGTCTGTCCACTGTTTGTTAATTTATTATCTCCCCCCCCCCCCCCCCCCCCTTATGTAAAGCGACCTTGGGTCCTCTGAAAGGCGCTATATAAAACGAAGTATTATTATTATTATTATTATTATTATTATTATTATTATTATTATTATCGGTACCAGCTGGCGAGTGTTCTACAGCAAGTTGTTGACACCAGCGTTTCCGTTAGCCGGTAATTACCGGTATTTGACCGGCAAAATCTGTTGAAGTCCGACATATTTAATCTCTCCGGTCTTAATGTCCGGTGAAAATAATTCCCTGAGTCTAAGCACAATTTGATTATTTGAATTGTATTAAAATAGGCTAAAATTAAATAGCCTATGCGATGAACGAAACAATCATTACATTTGTTTCATCGTTGCTTCTAATAATGACAACGACGTTGTCAGCGAGAGCTTAGTGCTGGGTGTGCAAACTTTTGTGAAGCTGCAGAGCCGGAGCAGCAGCAGCACAGTGCAGTACTCCAGCAGTACTCCAATTCAGCCATTGGCAATTCAATGTTGGGTTGGGGGCGCTGCTGTGCGGTCCCCAGAAAAGAGCCAATAACAGCTGAATCTGCTGCTCTGCATCGACATACTCTCGCAAATAAGTCATTGGGAGGTGGAGAGAGAGAGAGAGTCGTCACGCAAACCCACGATAATGTTGCCGTCTCTCTCTGCCAAATTTCTCAGTTCTTCGCTTGATATAATTAATACAAATGTCCAATATAACGGAATTCGTTAGCTCATAAAAATGTGATTATAACAGACTGTTGTTTATTAATGTCGGGCGACTGCCCACAGAGGTCTATTTGATTTAAAGTCGGCAGCAGCAAGGAGTCTCGGGACTTATTTTATTTGGAATAATGACTTTATACGCAAAAGTAGCCTAGTTTTAAGTAAAAATATTATAAATCTACATGCCTTGATGATGTCATTCTTTTGTTTTGTTGTCATTCTTTTGCCTATCAATTGATTTTAAGCTCAATAAACTCTGACCGGAATTTCTCTCATTTGACCGGTAGATTGAAATCTACCGGACACTGAGTCCGGCAACAATTTTTTCTAACGGAAACCCTGGTTGACACGCTGTTCAGAGCGCGCTTGCCCCTCCGCCTGCTCCAGCCCTCCCCTCACAGAGTCACAGAGTCGTCTTCAGTTTGTAAATAAACATTTTAGCAGTGCCAGCGCGGATCTCCATAATGAAATGAAAGAGGTTCGTGACAGCTGCTCTTTCAACGTCACTGTGACTGAAGCATTAAACCATTAACTCTAGTTTAATACATGATACGTTGTCTACTGATGGCGCATAATATCAACAGCTGATTCGTTGTAACGTTACAGCTACCAGCTAACGTTAGCTACTGCTAGCCGTTAGCTCCCTTAGCTTAGCTGGCCACCGTTATAATTACTGCATGGAAACGGAGTAACGTTAACGTTTAAATGTTATGTCGAGGTCATACAATACTACAGTCGACATAAGGTTAACGTTACCCCGTTTCCATCAAGTGTTTAAATAGCAGCAATCTTGTTGAAAATGTAACGTTACTAAAATGCTCAGAGCATAGCCTCTCTCTCTCTCTCTCTCGCTCGCTCGCTCTCGTTATCTTTAAATAAAAATCGAAACTGTTACTAACTGTAATACAAACAGTTCAGTTTGTCAGGTACATGCAACACAGATTACAGTGTTTACATCTGTCTGCTTGAGAAAATACCATGTTATGCATTTGCAATAAAAATGATTGAAGTGAGATGAACAGTTATTTTTAAATGTGTGATCTAAAGATAAACAAAGGGTTTTAAAAGTGCTATATTTATCTTCTCTTATAGTACCAGAGAGAAGCTGAGGAGAATCAACCAGCAACAAAAGCTAAATTTGTTAAAAAAAAAGAAAACAAAATATATATATATTTTTTTTTTGGTATCGAAATGGTATCGAAGTATCGATACTTTTCAAGGTATCGTATCGAAGTCGAAATTCCAGTATCGTGACAACACTACCCCCTGGTGGTTTGATATTTGCAGTCATGGAAAGTACTTGAAATAGCAAGGATTTAGTGGTTATAAGCAGAGAATAGAAGGACGAGATAGCATGCAAGTTATGTTATTTTGTTAGTATGGGAACTAGGTAGCTTTTCATAACTGCAATATCATCACCTGTGTCTAATTCATGTTAAATATTGCATTCATACTATACTAAGTTGAGTCTCTAGGTGTGGTCAGAGTCAGGGTTTCCGTTAGAAAAAATTGTTGCCGGTCTCAGGGTCCGGTAGATTTTTATCTACCGGTCAAATGAGAGAAATTCCGGTCAGAGTTTATTGAGCTTAAAAACAACAGGCTATATAAAGAATGACATCCTCAAGGCATGTAGATTTATAATATTTTAACTTAAAGCTAGGCTACTTTTGCGTATACAGTCATTATATTCCAAATAAAATAAGTCCAGAGACTCCGTGCTGCTGCCGACTTTAAATCAAATAGACCTGTGTCTGTGGGCAGTCGGCCCGACATTAATAAACAGCAGTCTGTTATAATCACATTTATGAGCTAACGAATTCCGTTATATTGGACATTTGTATTAATTATATCAAGCGAAGAACATTATCGTGGGTTTGCGTGATGTATATCTCCACCTAGTCCCAACGACTTGGTGCTGGTCATAATGTCCGGTGAAAACAACTCCCTCCAAGCACAACTTAACCACCCGAACCGTACCAAAACAGGCCAAAATTAAATAGCCCATGCGACGAACGATTCATTACATTCGTTTCATCGTTGCTCCACCAAGCAGCCGGTCCAACAATATCAGCGCGAGCGCCGCAGTTAGTTTGCAAGAAGCATCCAGCTGCAGACCCGCAGAGCAGCTTTCCAGGTCTGGGGACCGCACTGTGCCAGCAAAGCTGGTGGGTTCTGTGGGTCTGCAGCTGCATGCCTTCCGCAAATCCAGCAGCAAGCTCTCGCTGAGCGAAGCAACGACAACAAACGCAATGATTGTTTCGTTCATCGCATAGGCCACCCAACTCCAGCCCATCCAAATACAATTCAAATAATCAAACTGTGCCCAGAGGGAACTATTTTCACCGGACACTATGACCGGAGAGATTAAATTTGTCGGACTTCAACAGATTTTGCCAGTCAAATACCGGTAATTACCGGCTAACGGAAACGCTGGTCAGAGTCCTCTCTAGCTATTTGCATTGTCTTTCAATTCCACACCATCCTCAGCTGATTCTCGTGTTCAAATGTCGATTATTTGGGGTCTTAATTTACATGACTGCAGTTGGTATCTCTCAGTCAATGTCTTGTCTGTGTTCACATGCAAATCGTTGGAGTTTCAGTCTTTTGTGATACAATTTGAGTGTTTAAACACTGCTCTGTAATTCAATTTAGAGTTAAATCTGTCTGCCTCTTGGTTGTCTGCTTGGTTCCTGTAAACACAAAAACATGTTAATTTCCCACTCTTTTCTTTTGTTTTCGTCTGGGTGAATTCTCTTTGACTGCCTGTGTGCTCAACACACAATAGCTAGTCCTTCTCTATTTCATCATCTCACACAATATACATTTCTCATAACTGTAAAAGAGGAGGCATGATTTGGTCTCATCTAAAAACATTATCTGCATTTATTCATTATCTCTAAAGAAAGGTTGTTGTTATTCTTTCTTTAGCTTTTAGATCAAATCTATCCAATTGATTAGAATCCTATTTAAAATGTTTTATAATGGAGAGGGCCAGTTATTTTTCCTTGGTTCTTCAGATAAACCCATTAACTCAAGCGAATATAACCTGCTTGTTGATCTAAACATCTTATTTTAAAACTTAATCTATGTTGTTTGTGCCCAAGTTTTCTAAATTAAAAGCTTATAAAGTCTAATCGCCTATAATGGGAGTAGGTGTGTGGTACTCATAAATTGTTTCTGCTTGGGGAGAAGTAATACTTAGGGTTTCCAACCTGCTCTACTTCTAGAAACAAAACTGTGAACAACATGTGTATTTTTTTGCAGTTTTAGGGGCTGCAGGCGTGTAGTTCACCAGTTTGACACAAATCTAGTATTTTGGAAACAGAAAATACTCTGTTAAACAATAGAAATGATTGATTTCAAAGAAAATATAATTTAAACTTTCAAAACAAATAGTTGATAAAGATGGTAGATATATAATTTTGTCAGGTATTTTACAAAATGAAAAATGTACTTTAGTAAATGTATATGCCCCTAATACGGGACAGAATACTTTTTTGTCAAAGCTGAATCTGGTGCTGGCAGAATTAGCAGATTATCCCATTCTGATGGGTGGGGACCTAAATTTGGTTAGCAATGCCTCGATTGATAGGTCTGGGCGCCCCCTCCCACTAGATGGAGCATTGTCAAGTGCACTTAAAGAAATGCAAAACTCACTTGCATTAACCGATATTTGGCGTGTTGTCAACCCTGACACACGTGAATATACTTTTTACTCCCACGCTCATAATTCATATTCCAGGATTGACTATTTTCTCTTCTCACAATCCTTGGTGGGTAATGTAATTGATTGTAAAATTCATAACATACTTTTATCAGACCATGCGCCCCTGTCAGTCCTTTTTACTCTTGCTGTAATTAACAATAAAACCAAACAATGGAGATTTAATAACTCCTTATTGAAAGATCAAGTTTTTGTGTCTATGATTGAGGAGAAAACACAGGAGTACATTAGTATTAATCTTACATCAGTCCAGTCAGTGCAGACTGTATGGGAGGCTTATACGGCAACCTGTAGGGGCTGGATTATAAACTACTCAACAGCTAAGAAAAAGGAAAAAATGGCAAGGAAACATGGTCTGATTACTGAACTTAAGTCCTTGGAATCTAGTCATATGTTGGACCCTGACAATTTAGAACTGAAAAATGCAGTGTTGGTTATAAAAACAGAATTACAAGCAATTCTACATGAGGAAAATGCATTTGCCCTCTTTCAGTTGTGTCGAAAATATTATGAATCTGGTGATAAGGCTGGTAAAATGCTTGCTCTCAGACTGACTGAAGCAGCAAGAAAATCGTCAATCAATCTCTAGCATATATGATGAAGATGGCTCTTTGATTTGTGATCAACTTCAAATCAATCAAGCATTCACAAAATTTTATAGCACACTGTATAAATCAGAATGTTGTACGAGTGAAGAGGAAATGGAAAACATTTTCAGAGATATAAATCTCCCAACCCTCTCTGAAGAAGAAAGGGAATCATTGGATGCACCTATCATGGAAAATGAAATTAAATCGGCTATCAAATCCCTCTCAACCGGTAAAACGCCGGGTGATGATGGCTATACAAGTGAATTTCTTAAGTGTTTCCAAGTCACTCTTACACCACTTCTAATATTGCTGTTTAATGTTATAGTGGCCAATCAATCCATGCCGCTAACCATGCGGCAGGCTACTATTTCATTGATTCCAAAACCTGGCAAGGATCACTTGCAAATGTGTAATTTCAGACCTTTGAGTATTTTAAATAATGATTATAAGTTGTTTGCGAAGGTCCTTGCAGGGCGATTGGAAAATGTTATAGCCTCATTGATTCATATTGATCAGGCTGGCTTTGTACAGGGTTGTCTAGCTTCAAATAACATGAGGAGGCTAATGCATGTTATGTCAAGGGCGGGGGCCTCCCATCATCCAGCGATGGCAATATCGCTGGATGCTGAGAAAGCCTTTGATCGAGTGGAGTGGAAATATCTGTTTTATGTACTTCCTAAATACGGATTTGGACCGGTTCTCATGAACTGGATAAAGGCACTTTACCATGAACCGGTTACGTCAGTCAGAACAAATTGTATAAGGTCTGATCCATTCCATCTCTATCGATCTACCCGCCAAGGATGTCTGGTTTCACCGCAAATTTGTATTCTTTCCCTCGAACCACTTGCCTGTGCTATACGTGCTCATAAGGAAATCAGTGGTATTCGTATTGGTAGTTGTGAGTATAAGGCCAGCCTGTTTGCTGATGACATATTATTAACACTAACGAATCCTAGCCATTCCATCTCTCAAGTGCTAAAGCTTATAGATACATTTGGTAAATGTTCGGGCTATAAAGTGAATTATAGTAAAAGTGAAGCTATTCCACTTAACAACCTAACTTTTCAATCACATCTGGGTTCTGCTCCTTTCAATTGGAAGCCAAAAGGAATTAAATACCTGGGAATTAAAATCCGATCTCCCATTGAAAAAATGGTTGAGGTAAATACATCGGACCTTTTAAAGAATATAAAGGAGGACATCAAAAGATGGACAGTCTTGCCTTTATCCCTATGGGGCAGATCTGATATTATAAAAATGAATTTGTTACCAAGGCTAGCTTTTTTGATGTCCTCTATACCGTTAAAGTTCCCTCCTAGTTGGTTCAAAGAAATAAACAAATTATTTTCTGGCTTCCTATGGAACAACAGAAAACCTAGAATCAGCCATAAAAAACTTATGAAGAAGAAGTCCAAGAAGTAGTGGAGGAATAGGACTACCAGATATCCACCAGTATTACATAGCATATAACTCAAGATACCCCTTGCAGTGGGCTTACAATAGTGTGAGACAGATTGGCAGCTGGGAATGGCTTGAAGAACAAATTATAGAAGAACATAACAAAGATCTATCGCTTTCAATGTTGTGGTATAACCCAAAAATCACTCTCAGACTGGACAATCCGCTTTTAGAATTTTCATGTGAAATAGTGAAAATCTTACATAAACGCCTGACCTTTAGTGGATATTCCTTACCATCATGTCCATTATGGAAAAACCTGTTGCTCTCTGCAGGAGGTAAAACCCTTAAAAATAATGTATGGCAACAACATAATATAACACAGGTGGGGCAAGTGATCGAAAGGGGAAATATGATACCTTTTAATGAACTTAAAACACAGTTTGGGCTGAAAGACACAGAATTTTTATCTTATTTACAAATACAATCAGTTATTAAATCATTGTTGTCTAAAGGCATAGCTATAGGAACAAACAGAGTCTTGGAAGAGACATTAAGGGGAATTACAGGCAGGAAAGGCATTGTCTCTGCAATGTATAAACTATCATGTTCAACCACCCCTGATACCAATACCCAAACTAAAGTCCAATGGGAGCGAGACATGGGTATACCCATATCTGAAACACAATGGGAAGCAGCACTTAGGAATAGTACTAAAATATCAAAATGTGTTAGATATAAAATTATACAATTAAAGATACTACACAGGGCCTATATAACACCCTGTACACTGAATAAAATGAATCACACCCTACCCAAATTGTGCTGGCATGGGTGTGGAGTAGAGCGTACGCTCATGCACTTGCTGTGGCACTGCCCGCTTGTTAGGACATTTTGGTTGGACATTGCTGAGGACCTGTCAGTTACTCTCCAAATTGACATTAATCCTTGCCCTATAACGTGTATATTGGGTGTAAAAATGGACACTGCTCAAGCAAAGATTGTAAATAATATTGTAGCACTGGCTTTTCTAGCATGCAAACGGATTATTTTAATGAACTGGAAAGAACGCAAACCGAACTGCTTCAGTTTGGAGAACTGGCGCAAGGACTTCATGGACTTGTTATCAATGGAACAGGCTGCTCTATCTCTTCAAGAGAGTGATAGGCCCGATGGCCTTCAAGGTCCCCTGAACTTTATTAGATCACTATCTGGAATATGTTTGTGTACTGAACCTTTGTAACACTCTGCACCCCCCCTCACCCCCTTGTTGTTGTTATTATTATTATTATTATTATTATTATTATTATTATTATTATTATTATTATTATTATTATTATTATTATTATTATTATTATTATTATTATTATTATTATTATTTTGTCTTAGTTTGTCTTGTCATGTATGTATTGTCTCGCTTGTGAAAAATAAAAAACTTTAAATAAAAAAAAAAAAAAAGATTGGTTGATTGAACGTAGCACATTTGCCTTATCATTAGCCTCGTGCACATTCTAAGATATAAAAGCCTATTTATGATGAGCGAGTCTACCGGCGCGCTCACAGATGTAACAATCTGAAACAGACATTGAGATTAGCTTTATGTGACTTATAACTTGTACATTAAAGCAACATAAACACTCAAGCGATCTGAGATAGTTGTAATTCACTGTAACTGTGATGATAGTTATGTCATGCGGTATCAAGGTTTGTTTCATACTCACCGGACAAGCTGTTGTGCTGACGTCGTCTTCATAGTTCAGTTCAGTTATTGAATAACCTTATAACTTACCTAGAGTTGTTCCGATACCGATACTAGTATCGGAAATGCCGCCGATACTGCCTAAAATACTAGTATCGGTATCGGCGAGTACACGTAAATTCTAGCCTCCGATCCCATGATGTAATTTATCTCCTGCCGAGTCCTGCGGAGAGTGAGGATTATAAAATGAACATGTTTTAAAGTGTGATGCTGTGTCATTTTAACAGCAGATACACTTTCTTAAATTCCATTGTCCCCGACAGTGCGGTGTGACGGGGAGCTCGGACGGGAATCGGGATGTGTTTGGCTGGTGTTATGATAGCATTACCTGGAAAGATAGCTAGTTGGAACAACATCCGCTTTTAACGTTACATCAAATCAGATGATCGCCTGTCCTTTCTCCAGGACCTAACACTGTCCGTGACCGTCTATCAACAATAATGCACCCACGGTGAATTGTATTTAAGTTAAGTAGCTACGGACTAGCGTTAGCTGACTATTACTAACGTTATCTTAATGTCGATGCGGGAAGGCGAGCTAGGTCAGTTAGCTTAGCTTGATAACGTTACCGTGTCTAAAGTTGGTGCTATTCACATAATCCAGCAATAATGGCTGCAGACCTGCAAGCAAAGTACAGCAAGTGCCAAAGGATAAGAGTCTGAGGCGGAGTTTCAAAAGAGAATGTTGAATATTTATTTTGCATCAAAAATCACAACATGAACGTTCTATCTGCCACTAGCTTACAGACTGAATAGGGTATATCTGCAGAGCCACTGAGTAGCGAGTGCAACACCGTTTAATGTCTGTGTGGATCATTGGAGTAGGGTATATCTGCAGTGCTGCAGCCCATACTCATTGATTAATGATACTAATACAAATCTATACAATCACCTGTTGTTGAATAAATACCATACGTTCTAGTTATTACTAAAAAACAGTATAACAGTATCTGAAAAAAAAAAAAAAACAGGTATAATTTATATAATTTTGTTTTTAATTTTTTTTTATGCACTGGTATCGGATAAATATCGGTATCGGCCGATACCCAAAGCTTAGGTATCGGAATTGGATCGGAAAGGGAAAAATGGTATCGGAACATCTCTAAACTTACCCCCTTTTGTGTTTATGTGTATCTTCAACCGAATACATTCCATCTTCTATTCGGTTGAAGATAGTTTAGTGGTCGAGGCTGTAACACGCTACGTGTCGTCAACGCAACGCTCTGCGCATTTCTCCGGTGGTCTGAGACAATGCAATCTTGGAAAAACTCTTATCTCGCTAAAGTAACATGGCAGGTTCCAATAGCGTGTACATACACATAAAAATAAAACAGATAACTACACGTGGATTTCATACACCCTTGGCCTCGGGCATATTAACCTTCACGTTAGCCCACGGATAGCTTCGTATCAAACTCATAACTTCATGGCGAACACCATGTGACGTCATCGCTCCCAGCGACGTTCACGCGTTCCCATTCGCCTCAGAAATAACGCTTTGCAATCCATGCAGTACCTTTCCACGGGCTCTCAATAGCCTGGAAATCACCTAAAACCAGTGTTTTGTAACCGAATGAACGAGCCAGTGCATCATATGCGGTTCCATGTAAAACGTAAACAAACAGACAAGAAAAAACGATAATAACATAAAAACAGTAATGTGTGTGCATATATGATTATATGAATGAATGAATGAATGAATGAATGAAAACTTTATTAACAGATTGCAGAATGGGTACAGTACAGTACAGCTCAATACATACAATTGTTAAGGGGATGCAGACCAGAGAAAGACTTTCGTCTTGTTTACATCAGGGTCCCCCATTTTCAATTCATCGTAACATATATGACATACATGACATACAGATAGACAGTACTGCTCCATCTATACATTTATGACATACCAGATTTGCAATTACAGTACTGTTTGTGATACAAAAAGAGTCCAGAAAGAAAAGAGTATGTACATTAGGCGTGGAAACTGTACATTGGATTGGGTAGGTGGGGGTGGGGGGGGACTGTACATTGGAGGTGGTTGGGTGGGTGGGGGGGGAAATATTGGGTCGCTGTTAGGGATGGGTACCTTTCACATTTGAACCGATACGGTACCGGTACCTGTGAATCGATACCGGTACCCAACGGTACCTTTTTTCTGTACTTTAGTCTAAAAAGTTTTTATTTACCTACCTCAGTCGTGAAAAAGAAAATCCTAACTTCAAATAACTACAATTTCGACCGCTTTCGGCTTGCCATTGCTCCAACTGCTTTGTTGTTGAATCAAGTCAAATCCTAGGTAAGCATATATTGTGCGTGTGAACGTTGACATGAAAAGAAAAAAGGTAATTATTATTTTTTTTTTTATCTCACTTGAATCGATACTCGGTAGTACCGACGTGTTTCGGTTCGGTACCTCAAAATAACCGAATTCGGTACCCATCCCTAGTCGCTGTTCGTTTAATCGACCAGCTTCATCCTGCGATAAGGCTTGGTTACCCTTGATATAACAATACATCGTCATTAAAGCATAACGACGAACCTGACTTTGAAATTTGCCAGCGACATCTTGTAGATTTAATACACCATTTAACCAAAACTCACGGTCTCTCAACACATGCGACCAATGTCCCGTAGGCGTTTACATCCTAACGGGACGTCCCGTAGCTATCTATCCCGCCTATCTATGATGATAATGGTTCACTTAATCCGAATACATCGTTTTCAGGAATGGAAGAGGCCGTAGGCTTAGTCTAAGGTTGAAACTTTGAATATTACAACGATACTCTGGTAAATCCTATCATTGATTCTACCAGCTCTCGCTCGACGTTCTTCCCGCCTATTGCAGAAGAATCACAGAACAGATTCTACCAGAGTAGCGTTTTCCAAATTTTAATAAGCCCACGTATCTCACCTTGTTGAGCAATCAAACACCGTTAAACACGGCCGGACCTGAAATCTGTTATTAACAACGATATAGAGGTCCAATATACTATAGTCAAAATTCAGGGTCCCTGAACAACACGACCAAAATGTCCCATGTTTCTCTACCCGCCTATCTGTAATGACAATAGTTAACCTAACCTGACTATATCGGTTCCAGGAAGTTAATGACCGCAGGTCTAGTCAGTGTGAACTTGGAATTAATACAACGATACTCGGGGCAAATCCTATCACGGTCTTATACTAGCATCTCGGTCCTACTTCCCGCCAGGGTTCGAAATTAACGGGGGCTTGGGGCAAAAATGCCCTCGAAAATTGACCAAATGCCCTCAAATCAGTTAAGGGGGGCAAGAAAAGCCCCCGACAGTTTACTATTGATTGATTGATTGATTGAAAACTTTATTAACAGAAAGCAGAATGGGTACAGTGCAGTACAGCTCAATACATACAATTGTTAAGGGGATGCAGACCAGAGAAAGACTTTCGTCTTGTTTACATCAGGGTCCCCCATTTTCAATTCATCGTAACATATATGACATACATGACATACAGATAGACAGTACTGCTACATCTATACACTTATGACATACCAGATTTGCAATTACAGTACTGTTTGTGATACAAAAAGAGTCCAGAAAAAAAAAAAGAGTATATACATTTGACGTAGAAACTGTACATTGGATTGGGTAGGTGGGGGTGGGGGGGGGGACTGTACATTGGAGGTGGGGGGGGGGGTTGGGTAGGAGGGGTGGGTGGGGGACACTGTACAACTGTACAAACAACTGTACATTGGATTATTGACAAGACCATACTTGGTAATTTACTGTACATTGGAGGGGGTTGTGTTCGGACATTTACAGGGGCCAGTTTCGAGTTGCAGTCTCCCTTAGGTGTTTTTTGAGAGTGTTTTTGAAAGTGGGTAGTGATTCACATTCCTTTACAGCTTTGGGTAGGGCTAATTATATATATAATTATATATATGCTCTACAGTGCGAGCATTTCCCTCGTATTTGCCCCTAATAATATGTGTGTGCGAACCGGAAAAATCATTTACTTGCAGTGTGCGAGACGAGTGAAGATTACAAAACAGCTCCGCTGTTAATAGTTCAGAAACTGGACTGAAATTCAGTTTTTGGGTGGAATGCAAGGAGGGAGGGAGGCGGGGCCCGCTGCGTGTTACAGGTACTTGAGAGGTGCGAACGCAGACAGACGGAGAGCTCTGCTTTCATCAAGCATGCATAGTGTAACTTAAGTTACACTGCTATCTTAACGTTAGCAAGCTAAGCATCTGCATAGCGCGACCTGTGTAACGTTAAGTAACTTGTGTTCCGCGGGGAAAGACTGTTCCATTTGTAACACAACTTCAAAGAATAACATTCAAATCCGATCCCGATGCGCATTTCCTTCATTCCACAGCGCTGAGCGCGCAACGTATTTCATTGATAGATCTGGCCAGAGCCTATACTCACAAACGTTCCAGTGCTGTCTTCGGGATGATTTTAATCCAAACGTCCATTCAAAACTTGTATTATGGAATAATTCTGGGATGTCTGACTATTTCCCTATGCATTGGTGCGAGTTCAGCTGACAGTCCATAGAGTCCATGAGATGCTCTGTTCTTTTGTTGTGTTTGAGGTGGATGTTGTTGCGTGTGTGGGGTTTTTCATGTATCAATTTGAAACAAGCCTCTTGACTGTTGGAATTAGGGATGTTAAAAATAAAATAGCTAATAATATTATTCAATATTAGACATTCATTGATCCAGAGGCAACCGGCTATTCGTCTGCTATTTGTAGATATATCAAGACAACAACACAACTTGCCCTCAGGGACAATCATATTTAATCTATTTAGATAGAGTATGTATGTATTATTTGCAGATAATTGAAGGTACCTCAATGAAACCAAGCCATGTCACACATCGTGTGTGTGTGTGTGTGTGTGTGTGTTACTTGAACAATTGTCACTGTGCTCCTAAATTTCTTTGTGTGCTCCTAAATTTGTATTTAGATTTTATTTATTAACATTTTATTTAGGAGCACATGTGCTCCTTGGGAAAAAGGTTAGCGTAGAGCCCTATATATGGAGACATTAACATTACGTTATCAAACATAGGGACGAAGACTGTAAAAAAAAGTGTCAACAATGTTTTATAATCTTTGTTAATTTTCATTATAAAAATGTTGTACCCCCGAAATACAAAAAAAGCCCCCGAAAATCAATTAAAGGGGGCAAAAAAAGCAGTTGAAAAAAAAATGTAAATTTCTAACCCTGCTTCCCGCCTATTTGCAGAAAAAACATAGAATGGATTCGAATCAAGTAACGTTTCCAAGAATATCACTACTAACACTACACGCCATACGTATAATAATAAGTCGGCCCTCTTACCAACAGTATATATCTTCTAAGTCAGCCAGCCTTTGGTCACAACATATTAGTTTAGTTAGCACCCTCTTGGTCCTAACTAGGAAATCTACATTCCCATTGCACATACTTTTAGCTAGTCTCTGGTTAAAACTCAGTCAGGGTTTAGCACACTTCGACCCAGTACATATTTTAGCTAGTAGAACCGCCTGATAAGGACCGGGGTACACGCGTTCCCCCGTAACGATTCACAATACAAATCAGATATATTAATGCACATTACTCTCACTCAGCCATGATCTCAATATTGACTACATACCGTAACATTCACCTGGCACAGAGAAAAGCGGGAAGGGTTTAATTCCTTGCCATGCATTTTGGTCGACCATCTGTCCCATTTGATAGGTCAAATGGGTGGGGGGGGGGGACACAGGATAGGGGACAAAGGGGAAGGGAATGTCTTTACATGAGAGTTGGGGAATCAATAAATTTATTCCACAATGTACTATTTGATACTGATATTGTATATACTGTATGTCTGATGAGTACAGTGCTAAACTCTAAAGTGTTTTATATATAGAAAAGGCGAAAATAACCTTTAAAAAAAACTGCATGGGTTGGGCCTAAATCGGCAAGGGATAGTCTTGGCAGTAAAGAGGAGACTTGTGTGTCTCCTACAAGCAAATTTTCCCTTTGAAAATAGTCATACCCCCCTATAGCATAACATGGCTGGTATTGATGAATCTCAAGATCTCTTGTTTCACATGATACGATTATCTTTGCACTTAAAGATTTAAATACAAAGTATTCAACTGGACCTGCCAGCAGGTTATCGGTAACATACACGTCGAAACGGATATATTGGTGTTGATTAAAAGCCAATATTGTCCGACAGACAATCTACAGGCTCTACTCAGGGCTGTACGCTAAGCTTTTTCACTAGCGGCACACTTGCCCCTAAATGAGAAATTTAGGGGCAAAGAATATCTTTTAGGGGCACATTTTTAAATAACAATTTTACCATTATTAAAAAAATATGTTGTTCCTGCCTCATTACTGTGGTCCTTTTATTTAACATTTAAGTGCGTTTGTTTTCAGGTTTGTATCTTTTATAATGAACCAACTGAGAAAGTGTGTAAATCACTAATGGAACAAAAACAACAAACTGTGTGTGTGTGTGTGTGTGTGCGCGCGCTTGTCGTGCTCCTTGAATGAGATCACCACAACACACACACACCATTGCATTAATCAGGAGGACAAGAAACTCTGCATACATTTGTTTCACAATGAAAAGTGCTTTAGAAATCAAATTAATTATTATTATTGTAAATAACCCCATGAAAGGTTTATTATTTTTATGGGTAATTACCTGCTTCATATTTGTGATGTTACTGGTTTCAGTGTGTGCCTAAAGTGATCAATGTGTTGGGCCGTTTATAGAGATCTATATGCCAATGAATGTTTATGTATATCCGGGACTTTTTTTTATAAGAATTGAGAGGTATTTGTATATGTGACCTTTATTTTGAAAACCGTGTTGCAACGCAACCTTATTTACATTTGCGCTTTTGACAGTGAAATGTTCAGTCCAACTTAGCTCGAAGGAAAGACTAATCAAAAAGGTTTAATTGACCCGAATGAGGCTCTTACGGTAGGACTTTTGATTGTTTATAGAAGTGGAATGTAATACTATGCAAAACGAGAAATAAACAGTGATTTTACCAGCAGTAAATTGCAAGCCACTTTCATTTCATATACGGGGAACCGTGACAATTATTAGTATTATCGTATTTGCATATTGTATCATTATTAGATAGATCCCAAATAGTCCCAAACAGGAGGTCTGCTTTTAGTCAGACAGCCTTTTCCGTGAGAGCAGCCCACACCTGGAACAGTCTGCCAACACGGCTCAGGGAGTATCAAAGTTACATTTCATTTAAAACTAACTTAAAATCATGGTTGAGAGATGGTCAAGTGTGCGACCATTTTAACTGAGGGGTTGTATTGTAATGTATTTTAATGTATTTATTTGTATGTCTTTTAGTGTATTGTAACCTATACTGATTCCTACTGTGTTTTAATTATTGTACTATGTTTTAATTATTGTTGTGCTCATGTCACCTGCCCCAGAGACTACAGTTGAAAATGAGCCAACTTGGCTAAACTGGCATATTTACAGTCAAATGTTCCTTAATATGCACTGTCTCTGTATTTTAAACCAATAAATACAAAATAAATACAGATAGATAGGTTGATACTTTATTGATCCCCGGAGGGAAATTTAAGTAGACAGTATTTAATGAAAAACGTCCTAAGTGGGCGACTCACCTAATGCATGGCTGAACTGAACGTTGTGTCCCCGTCAATCACTGCCAGATCCGACTTAATTTAATTGGCTATGGTCTCTTATCATGTCTCCACATCGGACGTGGTTGTCATAAGATGGACTGATATCCGCTCCGTTCTTTTTTGGCGATGCAATAGCCCATATTATTATTGAAAGGAAGATGCCACATTCAGTTTCGTTTCGCTAGGAATTCTGGGATTTGGTGTTGGATGTATGGACTCTACGCAGACAGGGACGCGTGTAGCTTTATGCCAAGCAAGCAGTGCAAAATTTTACCGTAGTGGCGTGCAGTAATGCGCCTTTCATTTTCCGCCGCCCAGCGCCCAGGTCGCGCGGAAATAGGCTGTCTATTGCCATTCTCTTTGACAAACTCTAACCTTAACCAGCTCCTTAACAGCGCCTAAACTTAACCGTTCTAACCTTAACCAACTCCGAAACAATGCCTAACCTTAACCTTAACCTTAACCATGCCTAACCTTAACCATAGAAATTATATTGCCATTCTCTTTGACAAACTCTAACCTTAACCAGCTCCTTAACAGCGCCTAAACTTAACCGTTCTAACCTTAACCAACTCCGAAACAATGCCTAACCTTAACCTTAACCATGCCTAACCTTAACCGGCGAAAGAATACACGTTAAAAAAAAATCACGTTAAAAAATATTTTTGATGGGATTCGAACTCGCCAGCAAACGAGCCATAGGATTCACAGCCATGTGGCCTTGCCAATTGAGCTATTTTCTAGATACTGAATAAGGGGCGGTGACTTATATATATTGTCGAACCAAGGCGGGATCTCATGCGCATGCGCGGGCACCTCGCGCGAGCACGCCGGCGCACGCACGCACCTGAGCGAGCACGCCGGTGCACGCACGGTAGCATTTGTCTAAGCGGGGCCTGAAAAGAAGGGCGCTTGACGAATGCGGAAGCATTTTTGCACTGCTTGCTTGGCATTAAGGAAAACGCGACAGGGACATGGTATTTAATCGCACGATAGACTACAAGTACCAAGTATATAGAGTGACCCAGATTCACTCCACACAAATATATTTTTTCACTCAGGCTATCGGCGATCGCAGTAAGTTCATTCATTGCCGACAGATTCTTTCATAGCACCACGACATTATGTCGCACTGTACAGCCCTGGTTGTAGGCTAATGTTTAAAAAAAATGTATCCAATTTGTATGGATTAATTTAGGAGTGAAATGCGAATGAAGGGTTGAAATCACTACTCGCAAGGTTGCTCCCAAATATTATTTTCCACTCGCAACGGCCAAATTAAGGGGCAATTTGCGATCATCTCGTCGCAGTGTACAGCCCTGCTACTTCTTATTTAGTGACTTCCGCTGATACGCAGGTCTCACTGTATGATCAGCAACAGCATTGTGATACTATACTGTCCATCAGATGATATCTGCCAACTTGCATAGGCAGGACATATACATGATAACTAGGGGTGTAACAATGCATCGATCCTAAGGTCGCATCGAATCGAATCGTGGTCAAATGAATATTGAATCATTGCCTGAAGAATCGTAATCGAATCGTTGTGGGGTCAAATATTTACATTGACCTATAGTCCATTCATGCTGAGTGAATCAGTTCCCGCAGCCACATTTGTGTATTAAATTCTTTTGGGGGAATTAACTGATTGAAAATGAATCGGATTGAATCAAATTGCATCGAGGTCAAATGAAGAGATTTCATGATGCATTGAATCGTTGCCTGAAGAATCATAATCAAATCGAATCGTTGTGGGGTCAAATATTTACACCCCTAATGATAACTATGATGATGATAGCAAATTCTTTATTTGCTTCCATCGGGAGATGTTGCTCAACTATTAACCTGCTCCCTTTTACTGAAAACTAGCAACCCTGCTAATGTTGGCATATTTTTGTTTTTTAATTTGTATTAATTTATAAATGTATAAACTGTTGATTAATATGCACTGTCCCTCAAATAAACTGAGTAAACAAAAAAAACTGAGTAAACTCACAGACATACATAGAAGAGTAGAGGTTGACTGTTATCAGTATTATTGGCTGAATTGTTTCAGATTGTAACATTTTACTTGTTACTGTCTTGACAAATAGAAACGTTATGACAGTTATTGTCTGACAAATAGAAACGTTATAATGACAGTTATTGTCTGACAAATAGAAACGTTATAATGACTGTTATTGTCTGACAAATAGAAACGTTATAATGACTGTTATTGTCTGACAAATAGAAACGTTGTAATGACTGTTATTGTCTGAAAAATAGAAACGTTGTAATGACTGTTATTGTCTGACAAATAGAAACGTTGTAATGACTGTTATTGTCTGACAAATAGAAACGTTATAATGAATGACTGTTATTTTTTGACAAATAGAAATGTTATAATGACAGTTATTGTCTGACAAATAGAAACGTTATAATGACTGTTATTTTCTGACAAATAGAAACGTTATAATGACATGACGTTATTGTCTGACAAATAGGCTAATTGTGAATACCAATTTAGCCTGATTGTCTCATTCGTCTTAAATCCAAAAGCGTGCCCAGTTTGGTGATGTCATATGTCGCTTTGAAACAAGATCCAGGCGACGTTCTGGTGAGCAGCCACATGAAAGAGCTCCTGGTCAATGAACAGAAGAAAGAAGGAAGGAAGAATGAACACGGGGACAAATGAAAGAAAAGCAAACCCAGATGAAGTAAATACACCGATGGAAAAGACTCAACACGAGGCAATGATTCAACAGGTAGAACAAGCTAGCGGGACGCTGAATGTCAGTGCAGAGAAGCTACAGGCTAACATACAAACTAGCTTACAAGCTAACATAGAGGCTAACCAGGCCACCACGCACATTGGATTAGGAGCAATGCGGAGCATACAATGTAACACTGAAAAATCCAACGGAGGTGCCAATGAAGCGTCGGAGCTATGTAGAAATAAAGAAAATTCAGAAAAAGAAAGGAACCAGGTCCCAACAACATGCAGGAGGCGGCGAGGGACACGGCGCGGAGAGGATGGAAGGTGCCGGGAGGGGAAGGAGAGAGGCCTACGCTGACGCAGAGGATGGAGAGGGCGCGCAGGTGGACCAGAACCGAGAGACGAGGACGAGGAGAGGAGGACGGGAGGAGGAAAAGAGGGGACCTGAACCGATTCTTATTCAAAGCAGATCAACTATGAAGAACGACAAAGGGACACGAGAAAGGGGCATGAAGGGCCACGGTGATCCAAGGAAAGATACAAGACAAAATCAACGTGGAAGAGTACCCAATACAAACATACACACAGGGGACCTGGGGATGAGAATAGATGCAACCAGGGTTCGAAATGAACAGGGGCTTGGGGCAAAATGCCCTAAAAAATGGACCAAATGCCCTCGAAAATCAGTTAAGGGGGGCAAAAAAAGCCCCAGACAGTTTACCAATTATATATATATATATATACAGGGAACAAAATAAGCACCCGCAAAGCGCCAATGGCGGGCAGATTTGAACAAAATAGCAATGTAAAATAAAGGACTGTCCTTGTTTACACTGCTTGCACTGTAACGTTACGCCCGATTAGCTAACGTTAGCTTAATAACGTTAATGGGTTATAAATATGTGGAACCATATGGAAGGAGTAAGCCGGCCGCTAAAAAGAAAACCCACCGCGGCTTTCTCAGACGAAAAGGATGAGTGGGACCACCTGACAAAAGAAAGTTTCCAGAGCAGTGGAAGTTTGGAGATAGTTTCAACTTTCAAGAGACTGGCTAGGCTACAGTATGATGCAGGGGCTGTAGACAGTGGTGAGTTGTTAACTTGTTCCATGTACCGCAAGTATGTCAAAAAGAAAAACAGAAACAACACGTTTGTCATTGTCGTGTTACTTCACAGTACAAATACGTACTGTGGTTGTGAGTACCGGTATCCTTTATTAGCTTAACTCCGTAGCAACATCACACCGGTGTATCTCTCTCGCCCCTCCCGTACCTACCCCTTGACCCAGAGTACGGTGGCCTGTACGCCTGTAGCTGTTCCGCAACCGTTGCTATTTCCGGGGTAGGCCTGATTGGCCCCGACAGGCACGTGACCCGCCGCGGCCACGCCCCGCGGCAGCCCCAGCGGCAAGCGCGCTACTGCTGGAGTTCGCTTCGCCTTTCACATCGCTGCCGTTGGCGAAAGCAGGATGAGAGGCGAGAGCGTAGATTTCGCTGTGTATCATTTAATCATTTAACATTTGAAAGGCATACATTGTTGTCATACAGAAGTACAGAATACTTTTATCCAAAATGCTTCTTACTGTTACACTGTTAGAGACTGTGCTAGACAAATTAATGACTAATTCGGTCAGAAATAACGTAACTAATAACGTTAGTAAGCACTGCTTATATGCTTATTATGTCTGCGGGGTACAGTAAACGTTTCTCCCGGTACATTACTGCTGTTCTCGGCATAAGCCCCAATAAGACTGTTACAAAGGGTCAGATTAAACCGAATATATATATTTATTACTTGAGATACCTTGTATAATATTTGTATATCGTTTGATATCCCTTGTATATTCTTTGTATATATACACGGAATATCCCTTTACCTAGGTACAAACCAGACCATAATATTCGTTCTCCTATTGGACAGCGACCCCTAGGCGCCAACGGCCATACCCCCAATGGCGAGTTCAAAGCCACCGCCAAGGCTTGTCTCAACATGTCCAGGTTTGCGCAGTAATACGAGACAGAACTGAGGTTGGCACTAGATAATTCACCTTACGTATAAATACGGCGCAGGTGGAAACAGCAGCACTTCGTTCAAAGTATCAGTTCATTCAGTTCATCATTCGTTCAAAGTAACGTATCGTCTTATCCAAAACGCTAAAGCCTTCACCACGAGTCAACGACCAAGTGAAGTGAGCAACTTTGCGTCTAAATAGAGCACTTATAACTAGTGCTGTCAGGCGATTAAAATTTTTAATCTAATTAATTACAGGTTTTGTAATTAATTAATCTAATTAATCGCATTTTAATCGCATATTTATATTTCATATTCATATAAATATTTAAAATTCAAGGACATTACATTATTGTGGCAGGTGACTGATCAATTAAATACACCAAGAAGAATGCTTTAGAAATCAATTTTATTAAATAAATAAAATGAAAACATACCTCTCAATAAGGTAACATTTGTTGCTGATACAGCTAACAGTTTACACTAAGCTACAGTATCCTCAAATCAGGGTCTACTGCAGGGTCTACTGCAGGATCTAGTGCAGGGTCTACTACAGGGTCTACTGTATGCATGACATCTATTCCTCAGCTTGTTTACATTGTCTGAGTGTAAGGCTGCCCTCTTCTTTTGGACTATGTGACCTGCAAGTGAAGAATGCTTTAGAAATCAATTCTATTAAATTGAATAAATAAATAAATAAAATGAATGAAAACATACCTCTCAATAAGGTAACATTTGTTGCCGATACAGCCAATAACAGTTTACACTAAGCTACAGTATCCTCAAAAATCAGGGTCTAGTGCAGGGTTTACTACAGGGTCTACTGTATGCATGACATCTATTCCTTGAGCCAATTGCTAAGACAAACAAGCTTCAGCTTGTTTACATTGTCTGTGTGTAAGGCTGCCCTCTTCTTTTGGACTATGTGACCTGCAAGTGAAGAATGCTTTAGAAATCAATTTTATTAAATTGAATAAAATAAAATGAATGAAAACATACCTCTCAATAAGGTAACATTTGTTGCTGATACAGCCAATAACAGTTTACACTAAGCTACAGTATCCTCAAAAATCAAAACAGCCCACAGCAAGCTAGTGTCTGGGGGCATGACTACAGGGTCTAGTACAGTGTCTACTACAGTGTCTGGGGGCATGACTACAGGGTCTAGTACAGTGTCTACTACAGTGTCTGGGGGCATGACTACAGGGTCTAGTACAGTGTCTACTACAGTGTCTGGGGGCATGACTACAGGGTCTACTACAGTGTCTGGGGGCATGACTACAGGGTCTACTACAGTTTCTGGGGGCATGACTACAGGGTCTACTACAGTGTCTGGGGGCATGACTACAGGGTCTAGTACAGTGTCTGGGGGCATGACTACAGGGTCTACTACAGTTTCTGGGGGCATGACTACAGGGTCTAGTACAGTACGACCTGGAATAGTTTAGGGAATAACAGCAATGATACTTTAATGATTATATACTGGACACACTAGGGGGGGGTTAATCCGGTCGCTTGTAAGCCGACAGGAGTAGGAGGGGGGGGGGGGGTAGAATCCGGCTGCCTCATCCGGCCAAGGGTATCCCAGGTGAACCCACTGTAGTGCCGTTCAATGCGCCGGCGATCCTTGGACCACAGATGAAAGCAGGTGGACTCTTTGTGGGCCGGCGTCATCCGGTCCACGGAGGAGAGACGTGAAGCGACCTCGTCTTGCAGAGCGTCTCCTCACCTTGCGTCCTCTCCAGGGGGGGGGGGTTCCAACACACGGCAGTGTCGGGGGTCTTTATCCATGGAATAATCAAAGTATACAAAGCATAATCCGTGCCTGGGAAGGCGGGCTGTCGTCGGCAGAATAATCCGGTATACAGGTCCACTCGCTCGTCGGCTCTGGGGCTCCTCGGGTGCAGCTTCACGTGGGGTCAACCACCCTGGATAAGCAGCCAGTTCTCTGCCCGAAACGATGGGGTACTGACTACGGTAGTATTCTCACCGCACAAAGCACTATATATTAACAGACTATTATTAGCTTAATAGACTACGTCCAACTCGACGATATAGTGCCAAATATGACTATTCAAATATTAATATACTGACTACAGGGTCTAGTACAGTGTCTACTACAGTGTCTGGGGGCATGACTACAGGGTCTACTACAGTGTCTGGGGGCATGACTACAGGGTCTAGTACAGTGTCTGGGGGCATGACTACAGGGTCTAGTACAGTGTCTGGGGGCATGACTACAGGGTCTAGTACAGTGTCTGGGGGCATGACTACAGGGTCTAGGGGCATGACTACAGGGTCTAGTACAGTGTCTACTACAGTGTCTGGGGGCATGACTACAGGGTCTAGTACAGTGTCTACTACAGTGTCTGGGGGCATGACTACAGGGTCTAGTACAGTGTCTACTACAGTGTCTGGGGGCATGACTACAGGGTCTAGTACAGTGTCTACTACAGTGTCTGGGGGCATGACTACAGGGTCTAGTACAGTGTCTGGGGGCATGACTACAGGGTCTACTACAGTGTCTACTACAGTGTCTGGGGGCATGACTACAGGGTCTAGTACAGTGTCTGGGGGCATGACTACAGGGTCTAGTACAGTGTCTGGGGGCATGACTACAGGGTCTAGTACAGTGTCTGGGGGCATGACTACAGGGTCTAGTACAGTGTCTGGGGGCATGACTACAGGGTCTAGTACAGTGTCTGGGGGCATGACTACAGGGTCTAGTACAGTGTCTGGGGGCATGACTACAGGGTCTACTACAGTGTCTGGGGGCATGACTACAGTGTCTACTACAGTGTCTGGGGGCATGACTACAGGGTCTAGTACAGTGTCTGGGGGCATGGTCTACTACAGTGTCTGGGGGCATGACTACAGGGTCTGGGGGCATGACTACAGGGTCTAGTACAGTGTCTGGGGGCATGGTCTACTACAGTGTCTGGGGGCATGACTACAGGGTCTACTACAGTGTCTGGGGGCATGACTACAGGGTCTAGTACAGTGTCTGGGGGCATGGTCTACTACAGTGTCTGGGGGCATGACTACAGGGTCTGGGGGCATGACTACAGGGTCTAGTACAGTGTCTGGGGGCATGACTACAGGGTCTAGTACAGTGTCTGGGGGCATGGTCTACTACAGTGTCTGGGGGCATGACTACAGGGTCTACTACAGTGTCTGGGGGCATGACTACAGGGTCTACTACAGTGTCTGGGGGCATGACTACAGGGTCTACTACAGTTTCTGGGGGCATGACTACAGGGTCTACTACAGGGTCTGGGGCATGACTGCAGGGTCTAGTGCAGGGTCTAGTGCAGGGTCTACTGTATGCATGACAAATCTATTCCTTGAGCCAATTGCTAAGACAAACAAGCTTGTTTACATTGTCTGAGAGTAAGGCTGCCCTCTTCTTTTGGACTATGTGACCTGCAAGTGAAAATAGCCTCTCACATGGCACAGAGGTAGCAGGAGTAGCCAGATATTTGCGAGCAAGAGGAGACAGCTGTCCATAGGCTTTTGCGTGAGCTGCCCACCACTCCAGTGGACAGTCATTCATTCCGATGCTGGGCTCAGCTTTGTAGAGGTCTAATTGTCCTGACAGTACCCTGACTTCATCTGAATCAGAGTCTGAAGACAGCAGGAGGAGGGTCCTCTTCGCTGGTGGCTCGTCCTCTGTGGCTTGTGGAGCAGCTTTGTCTGCTTCTGGTCCTGGCAGCATCTCTTTAAGCCAGGTCCACACCTAATAAGAGGGACAATTAATTAGTTGCATAGGACTTTTCATGACAGCCTAAGGACTTAACACTGGTCTTCTCATTCACACACACACCTCATCCCTCTCGTCCTTTGGTACGCTCTTCAAGTCCTTGAATCGCGGGTCGAGGGCTGTAGCCAGCTTCAGCCATCTGTTGTTGAGGGTCGCTTTGCGTGCGTCCAGGTCCTTCGTGAAGCTGGCCTTGAACTTTACCATGTAGCCCGGATCCTCCTCGTTGAGGTCCATGATGCGGTTTAGGTGGCAGAGTGCGGGGAGCACCACAGAGCATGAGACGTAGGTTTCCCCTCCAAGGAGCTCAGTCACATACCTGCAGTGAAACAAGAGAGCGAGAGAGAAAGAGGTGAAGGTGTGTGTATGAGAGGGAGATAGGTGTGTGTATGGGGGAGAGAGGGGGGGTGAGGTGTGTGTATGGGAGAGAGATAGGTGTGTGTATGGGGGAGAGAGGGGGGGGGGTGAGGTGTGTGTATGGGAGAGAGAGGGGTGAGGTGTGTGTATGGGGGAGAGAGGGGGGGGTGAGGTGTGTGTATGGGAGAGAGATATGTGTGTGTATGGGGGAGAGAGGGGGGGTGAGGTGTGTGTATGGGAGAGATAGGTGTGTGTATGGGGGAGAGAGGGGGGGGTGAGGTGTGTGTATGGGAGAGAGATAGGTGTGTGTATGGGGGAGAGAGGGGGGGTGAGGTGTGTGTATGGGAGAGATAGGTGTGTGTATGGGGGAGAGAGGGGGGGGTGAGGTGTGTGTATGGGAGAGAGATAGGTGTGTGTATGGGGGAGATTGGGGGGTGAGGTGTGTGTATGGGAGAGAGAGAGTGGGGTGTGAGGTGTGTGTATGGGGGAGAGAGAGAGAGGAGGGGGGTGTATGGGGGGAGAGAGAGAGGGAGAGACACTTACCTGCAGGGCTCAAGTACAAGCTCCAGCTTCTTCAGTTTGTCACACTCTGTGGGGGTCAGCATGGACAGCTTGTGGTTCTGTTGGGCCAAAGTGGCAGTCACAGCCTCCTGGTTCCTCAGGTACCGTGAGATCATGGCCAGTGTCGAATTCCACCTTCCAATTCAATAAAATAACTATTAGTCCCACTGGGGGTTGTTAATGCAGCATGATGCAATTGTACAGAACACAAAGAAATAAACACACACACACACTAAATTTACCCTAAGCATACAACAGGTAGTTAAACAGTCTCACCTTGTGGATACATCTTGTATCATGGGCTCTTTTGCTTGTCCGAGGGCAGTCTGCTGCTGCTGCAGTTCTTCTGTACTGGCAGGGCTGTGCTTGAAGTGGCCTACAATCTTGCGGCACTTTGCCAGGGTGGTGTCAAGGCTTCTGTCCTCAAGGGAGACTGTGATGGTTCTTTGCAGCACGTGTGCAGCACATGGCATGTGCTAGAACGGCATACAGCGCGCTGCTGCTATCATATTACGGGCGGAATCAGTCCCAATAGATGTGACTTTATCTTTTATATTCCACTCCTCTATTACTGTGTTGAACTGTTCAGCACACGCATCGGCGAAATGGCGGCCCACAGTTTTGGTCACCGTTAATGCAAATGATTGCAGTTTCCACTCAGTATCGATCAAGTGCACTGTGACACCCAAATAATTATGATTGCCCACCGACGTCCAGTGATCACCCGTTAGGGCCATTGGGCCAGCCCGTGCCAACACTTCTTCCCTCGCCTCCCTCTCTGTGTCATACATGTTGTGGATCCTTTTCATCACTGTAGCTCTCGAGGGTAGCTTGTAATTTGGGTCAGACGACGCTATTCGAAATGACTCCGCTAAACCCTTATCTTCCACTATAGCTATTGGCCTACAATATTTTGCTATCCACTTCGCGACGCTGTTGGTTAGTTTGTCTGTGGTGGATTTACTCAACCGTTTGCCTAACGGTAATTCTCCAAGAGTGGTTTGACGAAGCGTGCGAGTTGCTCTGGAGCTAACGTTAGCTACACTGGAGCTGCTCGAACAACTTGCCTGGACATGTTTAGCGTTCATGTGATACGTTAGACTAGAGCAGCTTCGGTGATACGCAAATTCTTTTTGACATAAGCTACATATTACAATGGTCTTGTTTACTGTCCCATCTATATTCTTTTTGAAATTGAACTTGCCGTTCATAGGTCCCAGGAGTATCGCCTCGGGTGATGCTGACATCTTGTTCCAGCTGAGCTAATTCCTTTGTGTGTTTGTTTTGTTTGATAGACGACGCATGTGTGAAGTGACGATCAAGTAGGCTACGGGTCATTCAATGGGCCAAGTTTAATACGCCCAACTCAAGCGTGGATTTCAAAATAAAAGCGCACCGATTTGCCACTTGTCTAAAGTAAATATAGGTCGGCTGTAATTAATTTTGCGTCAATTTTCATAACGCGATAATTTGCTGTGTAATTAATTAATCTAATTAACGCGATAAACTGACAGCCCTACTTATAACATGTGCGAATAGGATAGTAAAAGTGTCAGAGTTTAGTGAAATAACGTCAAGTTCGACCTAGTTAATGTGAAGTATAGTGCACAGGAGAATCTACACCGGCGAATGCAGAGCCTTTTCCGGCTGGATTATATTGCTTTGGTACTGTGGCTGCTGGAGCAGAGAACCGTCTACCCCACTGCTGTGTGGGATCTACCCGTGAGGAGCATCACTCGAGCCCGTCTCTAGGAAGAGGCTGGCTGGGTTTCATCCATGCTGTCGCGCATACTGGATTATAGCTGCTGCTTTTTGTCTGCCGATCAAGGGAGTAATGTACCGCCTCCCGTAGCTGGAGCTTATTTATTCCTCGTTGATCCAGACTTTGCTCCCGACCATTCCTCTCCCCTGCTGGCTTACAACCGGAGGGAACCCCCTTAGTATCTCCAGCTGCCTACGAGTGTGCCTTATGTAATTCTTATGCTACAGGTGGTGTCAGTTATACCCATCTTATGATGCTCATGGACTTACGCTCTTGACCTACTTAAGTGTTCTTCGCCATATAAGCGCAATTCATAATTCTCAATATTGTAACCTATTGTTGCTGCTCTAATAATAAATACTTCTAAATATAACTTTCTTTGTTAAGCCGTATTCTTGTGTGGGTGTTCACCAGATATACCGTGTACTGTATGGCCAGTAATTAAAGTACATAACTAAGTAGTGGTTTAATAATACCATACTCTCAATACAGTCAGGGAATTGTACCCCTCAGTTACAAAGACCGTCACCAGAGCTCAGCGATGCCGCTCGCGTGAGCATATTCTCCCCGCTATTTTATTTCATACAACAATGTATGCCTTTCAAATGTTAAATGATAAATGATTGCATGACTGCCGACTGCGGCGCGACGCTGTACATATGTCTCTATACTATTTTATTTCATACAACAATGTATGCCTTTCAAATGTTAAATGATAAATGATTGCATGACTGCCGACTGCGGCGCGACGCTGTACATATACTATGGAATTTAAGAAAGTGTATCTGCTGTTAAAATGACAAACAGCATCACACTTTAAAACACGTTAATTTTATAATCCTCACTCTCTGCAGGAGATAAATGACGTCATGGGATCGGAGGCTAGAATTTACGTGTACTCGCCGATACCAGCATTTTAGGCAGTATCGGCGGCATTTCCGATACTGGTATCGGTATCGGAACAACTCTACCTTTACACTCTGTCGTATAACGCACACACATTAACATAACACCACAGTCATCGGTAGTAAATCAATGAAATTGTGGACTCTGATGAGGACATGATTGAGGAGGTTTAAGTTAGGTTTACAAAACCTTCACATTTTATTATGTTCTGTTAAATCCTGCAAAGAGGCTAGAGTGAGTCTGATGATTAGGTTAGGTTACATTAGGTTACAATTTAAGCTTAAGATTGACTTGTATTTTTTTTTTCTTTTATTGATCTTTTTCCCCCTCCATTTTCCTCCGATTTTCTCCCATCCCAATGTTAGTCGTTATGCCAATTCCCAATCCCCTTCCTGGTCGCTGCGCACTTACCCCCCACAGTCAGATCATCTGGGAGAGTGGAGGCTATCACGTGCTTCCTCCGACACACGTCCAGCTAGGGCTGGGCGATATGGCCTAAATATGATATCACGATATTTTCTGACCTTTCGGCGATACACGATACGCATCACGATGTTTTTCTTTTTTTCCCCAAACAATTCATTATGAGGCTTACCAAGACAGTATTTGAGTTTGCAAGCTAACATTAAAGACAAAATAAAATACCCATGCATTTAGCATTTTTATATTATATATTAGATTTAGATTATTGGATTATTAGATTATATATTGCATATATTTAGCAATGAGATATTATATAATTTAGATATGAAATATGATGAATCGAAAATGGGGGACCCTGATGTAAACAAGACGAAAGTCTTTCGCTGGTCTGCATCCCCTTAACAATTGTATGTCTCTAAATGTTTTGATGAATTGAAAATGGAGGACCCTTATGTAAAAAAGCCGAAAGTCTTTTTCTGGTCTTCATCCTCCAGTCAGTCCACTGTTGTTGTATTGAGCTGTACTGTATTGTTTGTACCCATTCTGCAATCGTTAATAACGTTCATTCGTTCAATCATTCAGCCGGCAACATAATAATTTTGATTGACAGTCGAGTCTGCCAATTACGTCACACCGCTTGTACCCGCCCTGCTGTTCTTAGCACCAATCGGCAAGCAGCGCTATTATTTTTTTACTTCCTGAATGCCCTCCTTGATTTTAACGAGAGCTCAGCTCAACGACAACAACAACAGCTCACCGCAGCCGACGAGTGATTACTAGCGCACCGCAGCATGACAACGAGGCATAATGATTTTACTGCAACAAATGTTATAATAAAAGCCTTTCCATACATCTGTCTGATTGAAAACTTTATTAACAGACCGCAGAATGGGCACGCACAACTCGGCACGGACTGAGATATGAACAGTAACGCTTGCTATCTATGTCGTCATTGGACGTTGCTATGTTTGGGTAAATACGCTGATGTGTAACTATATAACGTGTAACTATATAATGTTGATGCCACAAAACGAATGCCTTTGTTAATCATACGTACTAACGTTGATGCAGTAGTGCGTGTGTGGGAGCGGCGTTGTTCAAAAGTTTGAACGGGGTGGACCAGATTGACGCGACACAATCCTCTTGGGCAAAACATCACGATATCCACGATACGTTAAAAAAGTGTATCGTTAATTAACTGTACCCGATATTTATATAATATCGTCATATCGCCCAGCCCTACGTCCAGCCAATCAACCGCTTCTTTTCACCTGGCAGCGCGGATATTCTCCGAGAGGGCGTAGCGTGTGGAAGGATCACACTATCCCACTCAGGTCCCATCCGCGCTTAGCAGGCGCCCCGACCGAACTGTAGGAGTCGCTGTTTACAACGACCCGGACCCACCCCGCCAGCTTCTCCCACCCTCTAATACTGCCAATTGTATTAGTGTGAACGGCCAGCCAAGCTGGTGACAACCCCGGAGCTGCACAGGCGAATCCAGCTCACAGCTCCGGGGTTGGTGACGAACGCAATCTCCGCTACGCCACCTAACCGCCAAGATTGACTTGTATTGATTAATCAATCATCAATCAATATATTAAAATAATTTGCTTAAAATGTTACTCTGGCCTCTTATTTAAGTGTATTCTTTATCTACTTGAACGTAATACCTTATCTACCTGAAATTTACTGAATTATTTTTATATATATGCGACACAAATTTGTTTTAGAATGTTTGGCTGGTAAAAAATCGAAAGGCTATTTCATAACCTAGTTATATGAATACTGGCTGAGCGTCTCGGTCTGCCAATGAGATATCCTCTTATCTCCATGCACCTAGCGTGCACGCGAAACAAACAAATGTACTCACTTGCACGTGACCAAGCCACTTCCATGCGTCTCCCTATATGACGCCGGAAATGGTAACGCTCCACCTTCCTCGATTTCCATAAGCGGAAACCCATCCAAGGGACCTCAGGCCGCTAAGAGCGAGACGCTCAGCCAGTATTCATATAACTAGGTTATGAAATAACCTTTTGTTATATATCATACTTGGCTATCACGTCTCGCTCTGCCAATGAGATATGGGGCAGAGCGGACGCGTGGCCCGACAAGTGTACCCCCTGAGGGCCCGTAAGCCCCAGCCAGGGAGGAGGGGAGTCCTCAGAGTCGCACCGATATCGGCCCGAATAGACAGGCACTCAGGCCGCACCGAGAGAGCACACAGCTCACCCACGCGCTTAGCGGAGGTGATGGCCAAAAGGAATGCGGTCTTAAAGGACAGCCGATCCAATGGCGCCTGCTCAAGAGGCTCAAATGGGGCCTCCGACAACCGGCCCAGGACCAGTTGGAGGTCCCAACTCGGAGACGGAGAACGTTCCACAGGCTTGAGACGCCGAGCGCCAAGCAAGAAACGTTTCACGAGAGGGTGGGCGAACACCGTACCGCCCTCAAAACCCACTTGACAAGAGGATATAGCCGCGGCGTATACCCTCACTGTCGAGGTCGACAGCCTATTCAAGATAGACTGGAGGAAGGAAAGAACAGAGTCCAGGGGGCAGGACACCGGGTCCAGGCCCCCAACCTCACACCACTCTCGAAAAGCACGCCACTTACCTGCGTAATACGCGGTAGTGGACGGAGCGCGCGTGTTCCGGATGGTGTCAACCACAGTAGGGTTAAGACCCATCCCCTCCAGACTCACCCTTTCAGCAGCCAAACCTTCAATGGCTGCCCCAGAAAAGGGGGTAGACACAGCGTTCCGAGGAGGCCAAGAGGGACCACAGGTTGACCTGCGGTTATAGCTCGCGGCTGGGTCAAAAGCTGTATAACCTCAAAAACACGCGCAATGTTTTTGACGTCGGCTGGCCCTAAGGCCCCACCACCCGACACCATTGTGGACAGAAAAGCAGCCAAATGAGCAATGTTGCCGCTAAATTCCGTCCTGCGGCGGTATAAGCTTCATCAGCCCACTCAGCCACCTGCCGGGCCGACTCGCCCTCTGGCGTTGGCTTCCGGGTGGGATACCGTTCAACCATGCCAGGGCAAAGGGCCGATGCTACCTGGCCCTCTAAGCACGGCACACCTGCCTTGCGTCGTCAGCCCATCCACCCGTATAAAGGGTAAATAAGCCTCAGCAAAACCCCCCACATTAGACACCGATTGACCTTCAGCAATGAAACGGTTAAGAGGAGGGAAGAGTGGCGACAGCCCACGGCGGGGAACATGGGAACGGCGTCCCAACATTGTAGCATTAGCCCCGCGCTACTTGGAAAAACACCCAAAAGTCATGACGACCATGTTTTCCCAAATATCCCGCCCCCGCGCCAATACATCACTCGGTTGTCTCACGGGACAACGAGCAATATTACCCATGCTAGTATCAATGCCTGATAGCGCAGGCCCTACCTGTGCACGACTTAGCTCGACTGCTAACCGTCGTGCGACGTCCCTCGGTCCGCTGTCACGAGACGAGGAAAACCCAGGACAGGACCGCTGCGCTGTTAGGATGTGCCGAGAAGGTTCCGGGGGCTGGTGAACTTCTGGCGAATACCCAACATTATGTAATTTCTCCCTTCGTTTCATAACAACTAGTTCACGGAGTGCACTGCTACTTCCGCGTTGGAAACTAAATGAGGAAGGTGGAGCGTGACAATTTCCGGCGTCATATAGGGAGATGCTGGTATGAAGGAACTACAGGATTACACGTGACACACAATACAAATGAACATGAGCATAAGAAAGACAAATTCAGAACATTGACCGGGAGCTCTGAGGCCGTCCACAGAACGAATGTTGGACTTATATAGTGCGCACTTCGCCACTAGGAGAGCCATTACTCCTCACCCTTCCAACGGGGAACAGAGGGATACGATTAAGATCCTCTAACACCATGGGAGCACCAAATGTTGTCTTTTTTCTTTGAGTTATGTTAGAATCTGAGTTATGTTAGAATAGCAGTTGCTTTAAATGTGCACATGGACATTTGTGAAGGACAAGAATTTAAAAAATGTTGGACAATAATAGAGGCTTGGGGGGTCACTAGGGGGGGGGGCTACTCCCTAGGAGAGCTGATTCCCCTCCAACCCGCCAACAGGGGCAAAAAGTGCTAAACATATAGCTTATTTTATTTTCATTTCATTTTTTCAGCTGAGTGGGGTCTTGTATGTCGTGGGGTCGTTGTGCGTGGGGTGGGGTACTGGGTGACATGGGAGGTAGCGGGCTTGGTATGTAAAGCACTTTGTGAGTTGTCTCTGAAAAGTGCTATATAAATAAACGTTACTTACTTACTTACTTCCCTCTCCTCTACTGGGCCTGGCCCAATTAAATTCAAGGGACCCGTGTCGCTGAGTGCTCGGCCCTGCGTGGGACGGACCTGGGATGTGAGGGAGCTCTATTTCTAGGGGTGGATGGCGAGCGGGGGGGGTTCCTCTTATGGGGGTCTGGGAGGCTGAACGCAGCCGTATTCAAGGGGCCCATGTTAGTATATTGTTATGTTATTGATGTCATTGTAAGTATTGTCTAAGTGTTGTATGTCTATAAATGTGAATAAATTATATTTTTTTATCCATTTTTCTATTTTTCTCCCATCCCAATTTTCATATCGTCCAATTCAACCCTCCCCTGTCTTTGAACGTTGTTTCTTGCCTCCCACAAGCCGGCTGCAATGTGGACTAAGTCATACATAGCACGAGTCCCCTCCGATACTCGAGGTAACAGCCGTCACATCTTTTCACCTGCGCGGCTCGATCTTTCAGCGTCGGGGGTCTGGGCTTTGGAGGGGCCCCGCCCCCGTCGCTTCTTGATTCTACTGCGCAGGCGCACCAACCGACCTGTAGGAGTCGCTGTCCACAACGCCCAATCCCCACCCTTCAGTTTCCCTCCCCGTAATACGGCCAATGTGTATTACTGTGGACGACCAGCTAAACTGAAAGCAATGTGGAGAGCGGGGCTCGAACAGGAGGCATCCTGATCGAGCCTAGTCTCCAGCATTCGTTGCGAGCGCCTTGCCCACTGCGCCACGTAGCCGCCCAAATGTGAATACAATTTTAAGTAAAAAAATATAATAAAAGAAACAAGATCCATGTTGCTCACTTTGCTACATTGCAATGATAACTAGCTCTCTAGCTTAAAAACGGTGCCTGCTCGACGTGATGCTCTCCCGAAGATGGCCCCTCAAGCAACCCAAAACACTGTCTCCCATAATGCAGCACTCCGTGAAAAACCGTGAAACCATACAATTGCAACACTACTAGCGCAGCTTAAATAAACATGGTGTTGGGGCAAATTTTGCCTGATAAAATATTGCTAACCTTTTGGATATAAAATATTGCAGTATTTTTTTTCCTTCAAGATATCTTGAAAATGTTGAACCCTATTTATCCCCTTTCCACGTAAGATAGCATGATGATGAGGTGATTGGTATCAACGGATTCCTTGAATGGAATCAGTTTCATTGTCACATTCCCTATTTTTGTTACAGCATAAAGGAGCGAAGGTCTTTGTTCTTGGTTCCTCTGCCGAGCACCAGCATCAACTTAGAGTAGTAGAAAAGGAAGCAATAAAATAGTATAACATGTAAGAATTAGCAGCATAAGCAATGGTAAAGAAAAATAGCATTTATTTACAATACAATAATTCCAGTGTAATAATCACAGTGTGGGTGTGGTGGGTGCATAGTGGCATTAGAGTCAGTGATAAAGTAGGCTTCTACGTGCGGTAACAGACACTGCATGGGTGTAGTGTGTACGTGCAAATCAGTAGCGGAACAGTGATAAAATGGCCCTGGATTCCCCAGCCACAGGCCAGAGACTAGAGATTAGAAACTAGAGACTGAAATCTCTAGTTTCATATGATACCATATCTCTAGCCTGCCTAAGCCAAATGGGAATGATGTCGGCGGGCCGATAGCATCTAACCTCTCATTTAGGCTATTTAACATGCAGATTGATCTGTGTGACCTAGTGGGTGGCGGGCAGGGGTGTACCCAGAAATTATACTTAAGTGAAAGTATGGGTACCGTCTTAAAATCGTACTCAAGGGCAGTATCTGGCTAAAAACACACTTGAGTAAAAGTCAAAGTATCAAATGTACTTAAGTACTAAAAAGTTAAAGTAAAAACTTAATTTTATTGCAAGGGATAGACCAGGGGTCTCAAACCCATTCCATCGTGGGCCAAGTTTTCATTTTAACTACACATTGCACCACCAGGTGAGTTAGTTGAAGAGGTGAGCCAATTAGTGAAATCACCAGCTGGTGTTTAGGCAAGGCTGGAATGAAACCAAGCATTCCAACTAAAGGACCAATCAGCATGGGTATGGGCAGGTTCATTTTCCATTGATGGGGATTTGATTGGCTGTTTTTAAATAAAGTGCGGACGCAGGATTAATAAGATAAGATAAGATAAGATATTCCTTTATTGATCCCCTTGGGGAAATTCAGGCATCATAGCAGCATGGGGGGGGGGGGGGAGTGGGGGGGGGGGGTACAGGTAGTAAACAACACAGTGTACAGGTAGTAAAAACAACACAGGCAGTGTACACAATTTGGTCAATATGGTCAATATAATTTACTATCTGACTAGCTTATATATATATATTATATAATAAGTTAATAACGTTAACGTTAGTTCGGCCAGAGAAACAAATATACGAATTAAAATAGTTGGACCTGCAAGATTTGTACTTTGTACATTGTAGGTCTGCATTTTTAAATGTAAGGAGTAAAAAGTATGTTTTTTTCTTCGCTGAAATGTAATTGAGTAAAAGTACAAGTATACAAACCTAACGTACAAATCCCCAAAAACAGTACTTAAGTATTGTAACGAAGTAAGTACAATTACTCAAGTACTTTACACCCCTGGTGGCGGGATATGGGTTTTGACCCATTTGCCAAGATATCTGCTTTTATTTGAAAGTTAATATGGAAGAGGAAGACAATTTCCAAAGGGGAAATTAAAACTGATCATAATCATGTGAAATAATGATCTCATATTTAATCGCAATGGCGATTACCGGTACCTGATTATTCGATTATTGCAGCAGACCTATAGTGACGAGTTCCAAATTTGTCAGTCTTTTGAAGCCGACAATTCACAAGGGCTAATGTTAGGTCAGAGTTCATGCAGGTCTGTTGACGCTGGCAATTCTGTTTGGGGGCCATTATGGGCCACGTAATACAGTTGTAGTGTGTAATTCCATAGTAAGTATTTATAGGCATGTTAGACTTTATTTTGGCAATGGGAGTGGGTTTCTTCACTGAGCGCTTATCCTTATCATCAGGGCACAAGTATCTTGTGTTCTATTATAAATTCACACTGTGGACACAAAGCAATTCCTTCTTTAAATCACAATGTCACAGATATAGTATGTATGTACCCCCATGGGAATTGTGCCACTGGGTGCATTCCTAATTATTATTATAACAATCAACTTTATATGGTATATACTCTGTATCAGCTGTATCGTCATCATCATGCGAATCACCTGTGTATATGTGAGTTAGGGCTGACCTTCGATTTTTTCTTTTGGAATTTGAAGCTTCGGGGCCGAGATTCGATTTTAATTTGAAATAATTCGGACACACGCTCAGCTTCTTCCCCCAGGCAATCAGAACACTGAACACTGAACTCTCCACTCACAAGTACACATGAGCACACACACACACACACACACGCATGCATGCACGCACGCACGCACGCACACACACCAGCGTTTCCGTTAGCCGGTAATTACCGGTATTTGTCCGGCAAAATCTCTTGAAGTCCGACATATTTAATTTCTCCGGTCTTAATGTCCGGTGAAAATAATTCCCTGAGTCTAAGCACAATTTGATTATTTGAATTGTATTAAAATAGGCTAAAATTAAATAGCCTATGCGATGAACGAAACGATCATTACATTTGTTTCCTCGTTGCTTCTAATAATGACAACGACGTTGTCAGCGAGAGCTTTAAAAACATAGGTCTCGGTTCGCTTCATCGGACCAAACGCGAACCAAATATAGGAAGTGATTATTATTACCACTGCTCGCAGCACTCACTGCAAAACAAGCACACTGCATCTAATCTCTCTATCTATCTATCTATCTATCTATCTCTCTATCTCTCTATCTCTCTATCTATCTATCTATCTATGTCTGTGCATCTTGGGAAGAAGGAAGAAAAAACACGGCTTATTATTATTACCGAGGCGCGCGGCTTATTATATTATTAAAACGGCTACTTGTGGGCACTCATAAAAACACCGTGGTCTACAAGTTGTTTAGCGAGAGGATGGTGGTAATGTGCTTCAATAGAACAATGGATCAATGCCATGTCAAAACTCGGCTCCGCTGATCTGGGCTCCGCAGTACACACACAGACACACACACACGCGCGCGCGCACACACAGGATCGCAGCCACACACACATTTCCACTGTCCAATAGACAAGCGCCCTTTTCGACCGCGTGACATTGAGGTGGAGAGAGTAGTCACGCAAACCACGATAATGTTGCAGTCTCTCTGCTTTCTCAGTTCTTCGCTTGATATAATTAATACAAATGTCCAATATAACGGAATTCGTTAGCTCATAAAAATGTGATTATAACAGACTGCTGTTTAGTGTCGGACCGACTGCCACATACGCGGTCTATTTTATTTCAAGTCAGCAGCAGCACGGAGACGGAGTATCGAGGGACTTATTTTATTTGGAATATATTAATGACTGTATACGCAAAAGTAGCCTAGTTTTAAGTAATAATATTATAAATCTACATGCCTTGAGGATGACATTCTTTATATAGCCTGCCTATCAATTTTTTTAAAGCTCAATAAACTATGACCGGAATTAATCTCATTTGTCCGGTAGTTGAAATCTTGCAGGTCACGGAGACCGGCAACAATTTTTTCTAACGGAAACCCTGACACACACACACACGCACATGCACACACACACAACACACATGCTGCAACTGCTTTAAACAATCACTTGAAACAAAATGTCACTTTAAATAATGGATAATGAATATACAGTGTAAACTATATAATTACCTCTGAATATAAAAATATGAGGTTTACCACAATGAAATGTAGGTTTGAGTGACATACAGTACTACATACAGTACTTTGTAAAAAGTCAACAATGAAGGCTAATGTACAGAGCAAATAATTCTGACACACGCTACGAGAACAGAGAGACTCCGAGAGACATCGGGAGACATCGGGAGCAATTAGGGGTTAAGTGTCCTGCTCAAGGACACTTCGACACGCTGCCTGGGAGGAGCGGGAATCGAACCGGGAACCTCCGGATTACCAGACGACTGCTCTACCTCCCGAGCCATTGTCGCCCAAAATGTATCTGTTAGTTAACGCAAACATTGTTTTAATTACAGCGTAAAAGGTCATTTTTAGTAACGTGATAACAAAGTTATTAATACCCTAACGTTTGACCACTAAGCAACTGATTCCACACCAATCAAGTGTAAAGTAAACATAGTTGATGTTAACGACAAGAAGGAGAAGTACTCGTCCTCGTTCCTAAATCCCATTTCTTACTATCTCAAGACAAATCCAGCATGTCAGCTACTGTATGTTACCAACTGCACAAAAAGTTAAACCAGGGCAATGCAACAATGTTAGCCACATCCTTGGCAGCGAACACAATCAGCCAACCTAACATTTCTCGATACTCACACAAGCTATAACATAATGTAATAACTTTACATGTTCACCACATCTAATGTTGGCTAACCCGAAATTAGCCACCTTGAATAATTTGTTAATATAATGTTAATATATTAACATCACTTGTCAGCTTACCTCATGCCTTCACACGATTTTCCTTTCAGTAAAGCAAATACAAAATGATCCATGTTTTGATCAGGTAAAGTAATCCAGTCTGTGAGGGCTGGCCCAGTACTGCGCGCTTCTCAGTGCCAATTACCATCACACACCTGAGAGGAGTTTCCAATCAGCTCGGCGGGAGCACTCTTATACTCGGTTTGTGTGCCCCTTGGAAGTTGCTGCTGTGTTTCTCTCAGTGCCGCCGTGGACCCGTGGACCCGTGCCTCGTTACCCACTTCGACTTTGCTTTCGGTGAGTTCATTTGGAGGACTATTTTTCCATGAACTGCAATCCTCGTTCTGGACTCTCCACCTTGGTTCCGTTTTTTGTGTGTTTCCTACAACACTGAAGAAGTGTAGATTTGTTTGGTTACTGGACTCTGCCCTGTATTTTCTGCGTTCTGGGACTAATGAGATATGACCAAAAACGTTATCGCGATAAAATTATAAAATTATTTTCATATAATTCGATATCGATAATTATCGTCGATATAATGTCTGTTAAGTTTAATTAACTTCTTATGCTGCTGCGAATGTCTCGAGTCGAGTTGATGTCGTCATCAGTCCGCGCACGTTAGCAGTTAGCCGACAAGCGGAGTATCTCATGACAATGTAATAAATATGACACTAAAATACTCTCTTCCGCCACAATATATTGAAACGACGTCCACTGTATACCCCACACTACTATAAACGTGGCCTCAGAATTCATGCCACACACATACTCGGCACGTAAATATATAAAACAGCGCCGTGCAAGCTAGTTATCCTAGCCAGCCTGTTGTTTCTAAGCGGTGTATTCCATGACAATGTGCTAAATATGACACTAAAATACTCTCTTCCGCCACAATATATTGAAACGACGTCCACTGTATACCCCACACTACTATAAACGTGGCCTCAGAATTCACGCCACACACATACTCGGCACGTAAATATATAAAACAGCGCCGTGCAAGCTAATTAGCCTAGCAAGCCTTGTTGTTGAGTGAGTCCTACCTCTGGGTCTCCTTCCGTGGTGCCTGTACCTGTTCCGCAACAGTAAGTTACTTCCGGGGTAGGCCTGATTGGCCCCGACAGGCACGTGACGCGGCAAACTCAGGACGCGCAACGAGGCTGCTGAGAGCTGTCGCGCGGAAATAGGCTGTCTATTGCCATTCTCTAACACAAACTCTAACCTTAACCAGCTCCTTAACAGCGCCTAAACTTAACCGTTCTAACCTTAACCAACTCCGAAACAATGCCTAACCTTAACCTTAACCTTAACCATGCCTAACCTTAACCATAGAAAGAATATTGCCATTCTCTAACACAAACTCTAACCTTAACCAGCTCCTTAACAGCGCCTAAACTTAACCGTTCTAACCTTAACCAACTCCGAAACAATGCCTAACCTTAACCTTAACCTTAACCATGCCTAACCTTAACCGGCGAAAGAATACATGTTAAAAGAAAAATCACGTTAAAAAAAAAAGATTTGATGGGATTCGAACTCGTCAACAACGGACCGCAGGATCGCAGGACCGCCGCTCTGCCAGGTGAGCTGAAGCGCCGAATGAAAGTCATGGCTGATTTGGACGGTTACGTAATTCCGCAAGCTCTGCCGCTCCGCTCCGCGGAGCGTGCCGCGCGGCAGAGAAAGTTGCGCGTCACGTGCCTGTCGGGGCCAATCAGGCCTACCCCGGAAGTAACTTACTGTTGCGGATAAGCTATAAGCTTCCGGGTCTCCTTCGCTCTCGGCCATCTCCTTCACTGATTGGTTGTTAGTGCGTGTGCTCATATCCAAGCTTGGAAAATCGATATATCTAAACTTTGCGACCACGTTTCATGTTTATTTCGAGGAAATAATTTATCGCGATAGTTATCGTTATCGTTTTATCGCCCAGCCCTAGTATAACCTAAGGCTGTAGCGCCGCAGAACCGCAGAGTAGACTCTGCTAAGGACAGCGCTGCAGAGCCGCAGAACCGCAGAGTAAACTCTGCTAAGGACAGCGCTGCAGAGCCGCAGAACCGCAGAGTAGACTCTGCTAAGGACAGGGCTGCAGAGCCGCAGAGTCAACCCTGCTGTGGGCAGTGCAGCAGAGCCCTACTTGACTAGAAGACATTCCCCTCTAATGGAGTTACTGTTTTGTTGCACATTTCTGTTTTTTGTGAAAATAAATATACGCCCATCGTTTTTGGCTAACTCTGAACTACCTGTCTGTGTCGTGCTGTTGGTGTTGTTTACAAAAGTCAGAGACAAGAAATTGTACTGGACTTTTATGGCATTACAGGCGTTTGTCTTTTTCAGACTGAAAACGGTGCCAGCTGATGTGATACGCTCCTTCCTAGACCAAGAAGAACACTGTCTCCATAATGCAATGCCCTTAAAGCGAAACCGTACAATTGCAACAGGGATCCTGGATGACTTGTGATAGCCTCTCTGTTAGGCTACTTGAGTTAGGATTATTTTACGTATCTGATTTACATAATATGAGCTGTGTGTGTTAAAGATAGTATAGATACTATGAGAAGGCTGTGTGTGTACATATCAGTGGCGGCCGGCCGATAGTGGGCGCTAGGGCGCCGCCCTCCCTGGTTAAAAGAGAGAAGAAGAAGAAAATATATATATTTTTTTTAGAGCCCTAGAAATAAAATAAACATGTTTAACACTTTGACTGCCACTCACAGCTTTTCTCGGATTTACAATAGTTACGTTGAAAGCCACTCACGAGATTTCTCTGATTTTTTTTTTTCTTCTTTTTTAAGCGATCTGAAATCATATTGCATCACGCGAGCCTACCCAAAGGCCGCCGGCGATCAGATGTGAAAAAAGCGCCCCCTATCGTCTCCCAGATGACATCAGGGATTTTGGAATGGACTCAATGAAAATGGATGGGGAAAAAAAATTATTCCAGTCCACATTTTCCAGTCCACTGATGCAGCCGGGGTTACCAGAGTTCATTCTGGAGACTCTGAGCCGCGGCAAGCATGAGATCTACTGTATACACGTTAGATCTATACACTTATCGATTTTTTCTAATGGTGATCAGGAATTGGAATATACCAGTTGGATACCATCTGATGTCCGGTAAGGAATCTATGTTATCAGTGTTAGGATAATCAGACTCGTTTTGATGAAGATATAAGCTTTTTTCTGATATGTGCTCCAGCGGTTTCACTGTAAAATCCATGAGGAAATGAAAACGGCTATTATCAGCGCGCGCCTCGAATGTGCGTGCGTGTACGTATAATATTGATCATCTAGCGTTTATTTGAAAACGATTCATAAATAGGCCGACAAATATCAACGTTCTGGAATATTCCAGTAAAAGACGATTATCACAGAATGGCCCAGAATGGGCTGTTTTTTACCTCAAAACGGTGCTTTTCAAAATGCTCTCAAACGGAAATGAAGCGATAAAAAACCAATCTGCCTTGACAGCACTGACTGGAAAATGATTCTTTGATAAGCGACGGGCAGATTAGACACATAGCCATAATTTAAAACATAGATTAGGCGATATTAACGTTAACATTAGTGCCGATGGTGGCATTCATGCACTAAGTCGTGCGCCCCCTGGTGGCACTGAAAGTGTTAAAATTAATAATATTTACTAATTTTAAGTATGTTTGTGTTTCCAATGCACAATATAACGTTAATATATCAAATATAAATAATAGTTTTTCATTCACAGGAAGTCACTAGTAACTACCTCTCAGGCCGGGGCGAGACATATCGCGCACAGCAGGGCGTGCACTGGTTTCATCGCTGTATCCTCGCAGCCAATCAAATAGGTCAACGCACGTAACGCACTGTGCGTTGAAATATGATGTAATATGATGGAAGCCGGGCGTGTTTTCAAGCGATCTATATCATCTAAGCAAGCAGCGTCTATACTTTCCGTAGCCGCATTTCTCGGAGGCGCTCTCTGATTGGCCGACGTCAGTTTCTACACTGGTTAGGCTTAGTTACTCTTCGAAGTTGGTTAAGGTTAGAGTTTGTCTTAGAGCCTGACGGCAAGTTCTTTCGACGGTTAAGCTTAGGCACTCTTTCAAAGTTGGTTAAGGTTGGAGTTTGTCTTTGAGCAGGGCGATAGAACGCCAGGTAGTTTGCAGGCTGTTCGATGCGGAAATGGGCAAAGACACAGCTCATCACAGTACTTGTGTTGTGGTGCCTAACCTGGCTAACAAGAAGCTATTTGGCTAGCTGGATGCAGTCTGGACAGTGGATATACATCAACAGTCTGGGACTGTGGGACAGTGGACATATACACTTTATCAAGCCCTCCTGGACCACGTTTCAACTAAACAAAGTGAGTTAATGCGGTCTCTCTCTCTCGCTCTCTCTATCTCTCTCTCTCTCGCTCTCTCTCTCGCTCTCTCTCGCTCTCTCTCTCTCTCGTTCTCTCAACACAGCGTGTTGTTGTTGAACTATAACATTTAATTTCGCCGCAGGTGACGCATAATGGATGAATGAATGAATGGTAACTTGTTTAAAATGACTAGATATATACCGGTATATGTGTTCATTATTGGATTGATCATACGTGTACTAGTGTAGTATGAATGAACTCGACTTAACATTGGAAACGGGGTAACGTTATGAGTCAGTATTCGCTTGGTCAGCTGTCCGCTTGCCCTTCACCCCCCCCCCCACGCCCACCAAAATGTAGTTCACACCGGCCGCCACTGGTACATATGTGTGATTGTGTGTACAAGTGGATATGTATGTGTGTGTGTGTGTGTGTGTGGGGGGGGGGGGTAGTAAGAGACAGAGAGGGAGACATAGTGTGATTGTGCATGTGTTAGAGAGAGAGAGAGAGAGGCGTTGGTAAATCTCCCTGTTACTGTCTTAATGTGAGCTGTGGAGCTAACAAAGGATAGATCTACAAAGAAACATTTTTGACTTCCGATCCATGGGCTACACTTCTCCCCCACAAAAATCTAAATTGAACCAACTTGTCCCTCCCACTAAAGCCCATGGATGCCTTTTCATGATTGCGAAAACAATTATCAATGCCATTTTAACTTCTCCGGCAAGTTCTCATGTCCGATTCCTGCATGCTCTTGAGAGAGCGAGCGAGAAAGAAGGGAGAGAGAGGCAGACAAAAAGATGAAAACGAAGGAGCAAGGGCAGCCTGAATGGGCCCCAGCAATTACAAAGACGACGCTAATTTCTGGCGAAAGAAAGGGATGACAGACTAAGTCATCCCTTGATTCATAATGGTGAAGGATTTGGTTGAGATAGTTTGTGGTCACAGGGGACTAGTGCAGCGCCTGCCTGCCTGCCTGCCTGTCTGTCTGCTCTGGTGTCTCTCAGCAGTTGCGTACTAAAGGGGGAGAGAAACACAGAGGGAGTTCTGAATAAGCCTTGCTACTATGACATGTGTGTTCAGATAAAATATATATATATATATGTGAGTGAAAAACCGAAGTCAATACATTAGGACATCAGAAAGAAGAAACAATGTAATTCATAATACTAATTTACAATAATCAGTTTTATGCCGTTTTTCGTGTTCCACCCTCTCTCTGTCCAACGCAATGTATTTCCCCATTGCCCATTTCTAAATCGTCTCGTTTAAAACAAATAAAACATTAACATTTGCATGGTGTACCTTTCCTACAATCTATAGCTCAACATGAAAATATTCACAATTGGCTCTGGAAGTTCTAATTGGCATTCTGACATCATTTCAAGTCAGCAAGTCAGTGTGGGTTCTCTCCGCTGCTGAGAGGAAGAGACTCATAACAGCTGAGTCACTCAACAGAAGGTCCATTATATGTAGAATGGCCCATATAGCACCATTACTGTGTGGGCTGTACTTAAAACTGCACTGACACCGATACTGGTAGTGGTATATCAGATATTGGTCCCATACCAGGTGAAAACAGGGTATGGGTATTGGAGAATTTCTACAATACTAAAATCCGAGACTAACAGGGAAATTTACCAACACGCTTCTCTCTCTCTCTTTCTAACACAGACACAAAACACTATCTCTCCCTCTCTCTGTCTCTCTTACTACCCCCCCCCCCACAAACATTACACTATATAACCTTCAACTTGTACACACATTATGTATTGTACACACACAGCCTTCTCATAGTATCTTCTTTCTTTTTTTTTTTATCCACTTTTTCTCCCATTCTTTCTATATTTTTCTCCCATCCCAATTTCGTATCATCCAGTTCAACCCTCCCCTGTCACAAACGCTGTTTCTTGCCTCCCACAAGCCGGCTGCAATGTGGACTAAGTCATACATAGCACAAGTCCCCTCTGGTACTTGAGGTAACAGCAGTCGCATTACCTGCGCAGCTCGATCTCTCAGTGGCGAGGAGTAACGCGTGGGAGGCTCACGCTGCCCCCGACACTTCCTGATTCTACTGCGCAGGCGCACCAACCGACCTGTAGGAGTCGCTGTCCACAACGCTTGATCCCCACCCATCAGTTTCCCACCCCCTAATACGGCCAATGTGTATTAGTACGGACGACCAGCTAAACTGAAAGCAAATGTGGAGCGCTGGGCTCGAACAGGCAAGCCCAGCGTCTCCAGATTTCGTGGCGAGCGCCTTGCCCACTACGCCACGTAGCTGCCCCCCAAGAAAATATTCACAATTAATCATAAAAAGTCATTGCTGAATTTTATTTCAACCAAATATGCTTAAACAATAATGTTAGTGATGGAAGGGAACTTGTTTTGTGCAATATACGGGTGGAACAACCAGTGACGTCAGACTACACCTCCCTATACAGTGAGTCAGAATAAAGTGAAGCAAAAGTAAAAGTAAGAGGATTGATTGATTGATTGATTGATTGAAAATTGTATTAACATATTGCAGAATGGGTACAATACAGTACGGCTCAATACACACAATTGTTAAGGGGATGCAGACCAGAGAAAGACTTTCGTCTTGTTTACATCAGGGTCCCCCATTTTCAATTCATCATAAGATTTATGACATACAGTACACGACATACAGATATACAGTACTGTTACATCCAGACATTTATGATATACAAATATACAGTACTGTTTCTTTACAGACATCGTTTCTAAAAGAGAATATATACATTTGAGGGGGAGGAAACTACATTGGGGGGGGGGGGGGGGGGGGTAGGGGGTTGGACATTTACTGGGGCCAGTTTTGAATTGCAGCCTCCCATAGGTGCTCTTTGAGAGCGGTTTTGAAGGTGGGTAGGGATTCACATTCTTTTACGGCTGTGGGTAGGGCGTTCCACATTGTTGTGGCATAATTGCTAAACGTGTTTAGTCCCTTGTTTGAGCCGAATCTGGGTTGAACATGATTTGTGGAACTCCCTCTGGTGTTGTGGTCGTGGTGGTATTCACTGACCTTTGGGAAGTATTTTGACATGTACCTTAGTGATGTAGTGTATCTTGTAGACCAGGCCCATTGCAAGTTGCTGTACTCTGTCGTCTACTCTAAGCCATCCGAGGTTGTCAAAATGGGCAGGGGTGAGGTGGGTTTTAGGAGTAAGGTCAAGCAGTAGTCTGACCAGTTTGTTTTGTGATGTTTGTAATCTTGTTTTTAGTGCCTTTGAGGTGCTTTGGTACCATGAGGTGCAAGCATAGTCGTAGTACCCTTGAATGAGTGCTCCTGTTAGAGTCTTCAGGGTATTCTTGTTTACCAGAGAGGAGATCCGGTACAAGAATCTTGTTCGTTGGTTGACTTTTTTTATTACATTGGTTGCCATTTTGTCACAGGAAAGATTTTCCTCTAGGATCAGGATGGAACCCAGGTATGTAATTTCATCTTTCCTTGTGACAATATTGTCACCCACTGTAACAGAGTTGGCCTTGCTGAGTTTGTTATTTGATCCAAAGAGAATGGACTCTTACCCAGGTGTAATGATAGTTTATCAGCGAGCCAGGTGCAGATTCTGCCGAGTTCAGAGCTGAGGGCTTTTTCAACCTGCAACTTGTCCCTGTCAGAGACCACGGTATAAACGGTATACGGTATAAACGGTAGTAATTTGCTCTACGGTATGGATTTTGACTATACTGTGTAACCGGTAGAGCAGCTCTAAAATAGCAATGACGTCATGTAACCACAGCGCGACTATTTCAATCGCATTTGCCCCTAAAAATAGATAGAATTAGTCATAGATAATAGATATGTGCAAACTGGAAAAAGTTATTTAGGAGGCTTCGCGCAGTGGGCGTGTCAACACGCAATTGTCATTTCATAATAAACACATATCACCGCGGCTCACAGCAAGTTTCAATTTCAGTTCCTGGCATTTTTAACCAGTGGAGAAAGGTAAGAGATGTCCCTATCGTTTTTCTTATATGAATTATTCTACGTTAATAAAACATACCTGGTGATCAACTACAGTTTGCTGTAAACATTATGATATGCGTGTAGTGTTATGATAACGACGGCTGCAGCGGGAGCCGGGAGGACGGCTGCAGCAGTGGATTTGCGAATAGCATGCAGCTGCAGAGCCGCAGAGCCAGCGGCGCTTTCAGGTCAGGTCCGCTCAACAGCGCCCCCCCACCCAACGGCTGAAAGCTGTGACCAGACCTGAAAGCGCCGCTGGCTCTGCGGCTCTGCAGCTACATATGCTTCTAGCAAAATTCAGCATCCAGCCCGGCTGTTTGCAATGGGAGCAGCACGGACTCTGGACTTATTTTATTTGGAATATAATGACTTTATACGCAAAAGTAGCCTAGTTTTAAGTTAAAATATTATAAATCTACATGCCTTGAGGATGTCATTCTTTATATAGCCTGCCTATCAGGCAAAAAAAATTATTCTAACGGAAACACTGATACCGTGATATATACCGTTACCGTCTATGCTTCAAATTATACCGTGATATAAATTTTAGACCATACCGTCCACCCCTGGCTGAGTCGTCCGCGAACAGGAACAAGTTGCAGTCACAAGCTGATGACATGTAATTTGCATAAATTAGGAACAGTAACGGTCCTAGTATGCTTCCTTGTGGAGCATTCTTTTCTGGTTATCTTCAAGTGAGAGAGCTTTTCCATACAGAAAAAAAGAATCACACTGGCGGCCGTTACAGCAGCCAAGAAACTGATAGACATGAGGTGGAAACAACTTGAGAAACTTACAATGATCAATTGGTCTCTGACACTTTTGGATGTAATTCATATGGAGATCTGTATGCCCGGGTGATAATAGGGGTTGGGCAGTCCAACATTGAACTATGGGCCTCAGCGGCCGAGAAAGTAAAGGCCATGAGCTAGCGTCCAGGAGGGGTCGGGGTGCTGATCCTGGGGGGTCCGGGGGTCCTGGGGTGGGAGTGGGGGAGTAAATGTCTTTTGTGGTGTCTGTGATAATATAATTAGATTTTTATGTTCTGTATTTATTATTTTTGTTATTTCTATTGTCATTATTGTTGTTATTATTATTGTTATGGTATTGTGAGATCTTGTTTATTATTATTACTGTATTGTGTTTGTCAAATAAAAATATTTGATACAAAAAAAGCTTTTGAGGAGTACGAAAAAACACGTTCTCTCCTGTTCTCTCTCATGATCTCTCCTGTTCTCTCTCGTGATCTCTCCTGTTCTCTCTCGTGATCTCTCCTGTTCTCTCTCGTGATCTTTCCTGTTCTCTCGTGATCTCTCCTGTTCTCTCTCGTGATCTCTCCTGTTCTCTCTCGTGATCTCTCCTGTTCTCTCTCGTGATCTCTCCTGTTCTCTCTCGTGATCTTTCTTACCATCATCTTCTCACCACCCAGGGACTCGAATGTAGCTGTCATGTGGCACATTCACACCCGAAGTGGACAGAAAACTCAACTCAATAAAGACCCCCTGGCGACCTTCCACGCCCTGACTGCGGATCCTCCCAGCGACTTGCCTCCGAGGCTCACGGCTAGTCTCTGCTGTCGCCAATGCCATTAGAGTGTCGCCGCCCAGACCCCACCTTCTTCAACCCACACCGACTTCCTCATCCTCTCGCAGGACTGGCCGCACAGGAGGTAAAGATGAGGCTATGTTCTGACAGTCTTATGCCTAGTCTCCACTAGCTGGGGTGTAGCTGTGCTGTCTGGCACACAGTGAGCGTCTTTTAGTACGTTGTCAAACCCTGGCTGAACCCTGGCTTTCACAACCTGGCCAGACTTGGCCAAAGCCAGCTGGGACTGTTGTATCATCATGGTTTAGCTTGTGTATCACAGTTGGTGGTGTGGAATTTGAAAAGTTGCCTAGCAAGAGTTTACATTAAACGCAATGGAGACACAAACCCAACAATACCATGCTAGTTCCAGCCAGGCTGAACATAGCTAATGGAGACACAAACCCAACCATACCATGCTAGTTCCAGCCAGGCTGAACATAGCTAATGGAGACACAAACCCAACCATACCATGCTAGTCCCAGTCAGGCTGAACATAGCTAATGGAGACAATTAGGGCTGACCCTTCGAATTCTTTTTTGGAATTCGAAGCTGCAGGGCCTAGATACTATTTTAATTCGAAGCTTCGAGATAAAATAAATAAATTTATAAAAAGAAAATTATTTTTCTTTGTTAAAAAAAGTTTATGTTGTGGGACTTTGTCAGTGCTGTAAAGTTTAAACCTTTTTAAATCTTAGACAAACGAAACACTTTGCTTTCATGAAATATTGTAAGCCGTCATTTGAGGCTTTATAAAAGCAGCACAATGAACACAAATCTGTCATTGCCGAGTCCGACCTCATCTTAAATAACAAACAGCATTGCTTGTTGTAATTAACAAAGAGAGGTAGAGTTGATTTTGCAAAAATAATTTATATATATATATTCATATTCTAATCCCATGCCCATCGAACGAAGCTTCGAAGTATTTAAGACAGCCCTAGAGACGATGCATTATCGTAGGGCTGGGCAATTATTCTTTAATATTATATTATTCATATTTAATATTATAACAAAATTGTTTGTCTAAAAAGCTAATAATTAAGTCAGATTTCTCATTAAATGATTTGAATGAATTAATGAATTGTTTCAGTTTGATACTGTATCACACATCCTATTACCATGCAGTCCAATATGACATCAATTGGATTATCAATTGGATTATGAGATACGTATGCAGATCTGTGATCTTGTGATCTTAAAAATAATTGAATCTAAATGGTGTGATATTTAATTATTTTGTTCCTGTATCGCCTTTATATATACACACTCATATCAATATTGAGAAACGTCCTACTGAATGGTGTGATATGAATATTTCTGCTCTATCTCTATAGACCTTTCACTATACAGTACATCTTTTGAATTGAAACGGTAGTGATGTAACCACTGCAAAATGTTGATGAATTGTATTTCCTTTCCCTCACAGGCTCATTTACAAATGTCTACCTCACGATTAAAAGGCCCCTCTCCACCACTGCGACCCTGAACAGGATACAAAATGACCTCTAGCATAGACCGGTGAGTCAGACTAACTACTTTACCATGGCTGCCTATGATATATATATATATATATATATATATATATTTATAATAATAACTGGATTTTGGAGAAGTCTTTATTTGGCATGCAGGCAGACACACATGCGATGGGCGGCACACACACAGGAACACACACACATGCAGTTAGTTGGGTCGCCGATGCAATTGAGTCTCGGCACTTGACCCATCCCATCGTCCTTCCCCCCAAGGGCAGCCGGGAGCATATATGGGCATCGGTGAGGGGCCACACCCCGGGGACCGATACAAGTGCTCCTGTCTGTCTTCGTCAGGGATGCGACAGCGTTAGCCATCTGTTGTGCATGTTTTTCCATTGGGTTTCTCTTATCAGGGGGGGGAAACCCTTGCGAGCACGGGGAGAACATGCAAACTCCACACAGAAAGGCCTGGGAGATACCCCACCTGGGTACCTGGCAACGCGGAAACCTGGTCCCCAAGCGGGAATCGAACCCTGGACCTTCTAGCTGTGAGGCGACAGTGTTAACCACTACACCACCGTGCTGTGTCTATATTCCATCCCCTGGAAGGATGTTGGCTGTGATCTGAATGGGGGTCGTCACTTGTTGGGCCAAAGCTGGAAAGCCGTAGCTAGTCATCATTTTCACCTTACGTACCTGTTCCCACAACCGACACATTTCTTTTTTTAATGAAAAACGGATCTAGATGCTACCATAATACATCACTTCACATCACATGTTGTTTAGGCTCAAATTGAGTCCAAGTGCATCAACCTCAAAACTTGGGGAGCCTTTGGTTCTGAATGTAACTTCAAATATATTGGACCACAGTAGCCATGATGAGGGGATGTTGCTGTTGGGCTTTTTGACCAGACTCACTATGCTCATTAATGATTTGATGTGCTGGGCAGCTTGAGTGACAGTGGGCGAGTTTGTCTCTCTCTCCCCAGTGAGTCCAGAATCCTCTTAATCCAAGGATTAGCATGCAGCATGGACCACCTCCATTTTGAGCATGTGGTGTTTTTCTGCTTGTGTGTGTGTGTGGCCTCTCACGTGACTGAAGGGGCCCAGGGGCCAGTGGCCGGGGTGGCCCCACTGTCGGTGCCGCCTCTTCCTTTGTGCTGTCATTAGAGCAGGGCTAATGCGGCGGCCAACAGAATAGAACATGAACTCATGAAGAGGGAGTTCTCTTGGATCAGTGAAGGGGAAGCTGTTGATCTTAGGCACCAAAATACCCTGCCTAGTCTGTGGGTGTTGTTTACTTCAAAGTCTAAAGTAATTTAGTATAACCTGCACCACTACAGAAATTAATCATTAACCCTCCTTCAAATTAAGGTCTGTTTATAGCTTGTTTGCACGTGTGTATGTGTATGTGTATGTGTGTGTGTGTGTGTGTGTGTGCACGTGGACCTTCATGTGTGTGTGTGTGTTTTGACGTTTGGTAAGCCCCAGGCATCTTTATAAACCTGTGGATAGTGGCCTTAGGGTCTCGCACGCCTGTCAAGAAGGGCCAAACAGTTTGCCACTTTTGATTGTGTCTGCTTGTAATAAGTAGCCAGACCGTGTGGCAGAGAAGATGCTGTTTGTATCCATAGCTGTCCTAAGAGACCGTGTTGAACCTCTGTTATATTTTATATCATATAGCATGTTGTTGATTTGATGTTTAGTTTGAGTGTGTTGAGCTCTGGCAGCGTGCTCACTCAGCCACAGCCACAGACACTCCTCTCTGAGTAAAGGAAGAGGTTAGACCAGGCAGACACACTGCCTTAGATACGCAAAGCTCCAGTGGTGGAAGGTAACTTAAGTGTTTTTTTTTACTTTACTAGATTTTGTAAAGTTTTGAGGTACACTTTAGGATTATTTTGATTTTAGGGGACGTTGTGTGTGACATGGCATTGTTTGATGAATCTTGAGTATTTTAGGATTGCTGGTTTACATTTTTTAAAGAGGACATATTCAGAGCAGCATAACTGGACCACTTTTTACTCTTACTATCACTAGTACCATTCAATATCAAATACGTCTACTGTATTTAAGTCTAAATGAAAAGTAAATGAAGCACTTTTACTATTTATGTACTATTTTATCTGGGTATTTCTACTTTTACTTAAGTAAAAGGAACTGTGTACTTCCTCCACCACCACTGCACAACTCTGGTGGAAATGAAAAGGTTATGTCTCTGTGTAGGACAGGGCTTGTTCATTCTCCTATGACAGTAAACACCATTAGGATTAATGTTTAACCAGAAATTAAAATTATACTGTACTCCGCTACCCTGTCTGTGGAGGATGGGTGTGGATGGAATGCTCTCCACTCTGTGTGCATGTGTACATAATATGAATTATAGATATGATGTACACTACAGAGAGATATGGATGATGACGTGTAGAGATGGATATGATTGAGAATGACGTAGACATATTAGTGAAGGCTTATGCGTGTGTGTGTGTGTGTACTGTGGGACTTCCCTTTTTATTTGACGTCATTCATATAGATGCACTGCTAAAAGCACAACTTAGGAATAGATCCACAAAGAATGGATTGCACGGTGCAAGTTGCACGGTGATTGATTGAATGAAAATTCAGTCATTCTATCATCTCAAGCTCGATGGCTCATATTCATGAATGAATAGGAGGAAATTATGATAGATAGACCTCGGTGTGACTCAGGGTGGCTAATAAAGCTGTCCTGCCCAAGAGAGGAATGATGAAGACTAATGAAGGATGTCGCTGCTGCTCTGTGGCCATTATGTAGCTGAAATGTGACGGCAGCATCGTCACTACTGCTTCCCCCGGTGGCAAATATTGGAACATGCACATTTCCATGTGCTCTAAATGCGAGAAAACGTGTGTGTGTGCGTGCTTATGCACATAATAGAGGCATAGGGTCTTCCTTTGTCTACACAAGTTCATATCCATTCTGACCGCAGCATTGCTAGCCTTTCTGTGATGCAGGGGAAAACGCTGGCAACACTGGCTCTGGAAATTCTAATTGGCATTCTGACATCATTTCAAGTCAGCAAGTCAGTGTGGGTTCTCTCCGCTGCTGAGAGGAAGAGACTCATAACAGCTGAGTCACTCAACAGAAGGTCCATTATATGTAGAATGGCCCATATAGCACCATTACTGTGTGGGCTGTACTTAAAACTGCACTGACACCGATACTGGTAGTGGTATATCAGATATTGGTCCCATACCTACCAGGTGAAAACAGGGTATGGTATGGGTATTGGAGAATTTCTGCAATACTAAAATCCGAGACTAACAGGGAAATTTACCAACACGCTTCTCTCTCTCTCTTTCTAACACAGACACAAAACACTATCTCTCCCTCTCTCTGTCTCTCTTACTACCCCCCCCCACAAACATAACACTATATAACCTTCAACTTGTACACACATTATGTATTGTACACACACAGCCTTCTCATAGTATCTTCTTTCTTTTTTTTTTATCCACTTTTTCTCCCATTCTTTCTATATTTTTCTCCCATCCCAATTTCGTATAATCAAATTCAACCCTCCCCTGTCACGAACGCTGTTTCTTGCCTCCCACAAGCCGGCTGCAATGTGGACTAAGTCATACATAGCACAAGTCCCCTCCGGTACTTGAGGTAACAGCAGTCGCATATTTTCACCTGCGCAGCTCGATCTCTCAGTGGCGAGGAGTAACGCGTGGGAGGCTCACGCTGCCCCCGACACTTCCTGATTCTACTGCGCAGGCGCACCAACCGACCTGTAGGAGTCGCTGTCCACAACGCCTGATCCCCACCCATCAGTTTCCCACCCCCTAATACGGCCAATGTGTATTAGTACGGACGACCAGCTAAACTGAAAGCAAATGTGGAGCGCTGGGCTCGAACAGGCGAGCCCAGCGTCTCCAGATTTCGTGGCGAGCGCCTTGCCCACTACGCCATGTAGCCGCCCCTCATAGTATCTTCTTTCTAACACACACACACACACACACACACACACACACACACACACACACACGCTCGCTCGCTCGCCCTCTCTCTCTCTCTCTCTCTCTCTCTCTCTCTCTCTCTCTCTCTCTCTCTCTCTCTCTCTCTCTCTCTCTCTCTCTCTCTCTCTCTCTCTCTCTCTCTCTCTCTCTCATGCCTAAGTAAATGGAAGATTGCTCCACTTCTACAAGGTCAATTTGCATGTTCTTGGTATCTAGGAGCATCTAGGGACCTGGGGGTATGTATTCCCAGTGTCAGAAATATTGTGTCTGTTACTAGGCTTGAGTCAATTGTAATTAAAAAAAGGAGAATATAAATTATGATTTTATTTTTGCATCTGTGCCGGTGAATAACACCATGAAAACATTGAGGTGCTATTGATTTCACTCACTAAGCTCATTCAGCACCTTCTTGAGATCAAGTGTACAAAAGATCTAAGCAAACGAATAAAGGGAAGATGATTAAACAGAAGGATTTGTAGATACAGTAATAAATTATAATTCATTTAAATTATAAATTCATATTTTACCTTGAACTTGACCTTGACCTTATTATGACCAAATCATACATCTATGGATAGGGAAAAGGCTCCTCTTTCCAATGGCAGTGTTAAATCTGGATTTAGTCATTTCCTCACGGTTTCACGATAAAAGAGATATAATTAGCATTTCTTTGATAAATTCTTATTTTCTGTAAATCTTATAAAACATTGGTAAAAATGAAAATATACACTTTGACTGCTGTTTTGATAGGGTTAAGGTCTTTACTCTTGGATACATGTGAAAAAAAAACACAACATTAACCTCTTAACACATTGCCATTCACATATATATACGTGATTGGGAGCCAGCGCTTGACGGCCAATTACGTATATATACGTTTTAACTCGTTTTTTCTTTTATTCGATTTTAATATCCTATTCAATGTCACAGAGCTGTATTTTGGCTGGAAAAGGCATATTGAGACTCGGAAAGTGCAGTACCGGCCAGATCCTGGTATTGGCGCTGTCTCGAGAATGCAGTTTCCCCTGTTGCACACTTGGTGTCACCTTTTTTACGCTTCCGGCGGACTTTTTTGATAGTCTGAAGCGAGGGCTTCACCCGATTGCCTGGAATACTTTTTGCGACGCCGAATTTATTATGCAGTAAAGGAATATGGCATCGGCCAATGGACATATCGATCTACCAGATGGCGATCAAATAACTGGAAAATTCTTTTTGGAATCCAACCGGCCACATTTTCTTTTTTTTATCTACTTTTTCTCCCAATTTTCTATTTTTCTCCCATTCCAATTTCGTATTATCCAATTCTACCCTCCCCTGTCTCTAACGTTGTTAGACCATGCCTCCCACTGGTCGGCTGCAATGTGGATCAAGCCTTGCATCACGTGTCCCCTCCGGTACACGAGGAGGCAGCTGTCGCATCTTTTCACCTGACCAGCGCAATCTCTCAGTGGCGAGGAGTAACGCGTGGGAGGCTCACGCTGCCCCCATTGCTTCCTGATTCTGCTGTACAGGCACACCAACCGACCTGTAGGAGTCGCTGTCCACAACGTCCGATCCCCACCCACCGGCTTTCCCACCCCCTAATACTGCCAATTGTCTTAGTATGAACGACCAGCCAAGCCGGAAGCAACGCCGAGAGCTGGGCTCGAACCCAGCATCTCCTGCGTTAGTGGCGAGCACCTTGCCCACTGCGCCACTTAGCCGCCCCGGCCACAGGTTTTTTGACGTCAATTTCAGTTTGATCGTGCACGGATTTAATAGCCACCCCCCTGCTCATCCTATGTTGTGGTAATAACAAATGCCGTTATTGGTAATCAATAATCAGAAATGACTTCCCCCGCCCCCCCCCCCCCCCCCCTTTCATGCATTCATGGTGGAACATAATACCGATCAAATGCATTTGGATTTTTAACTCTAGCTTGTGTAGGGACGAAACGCCAATCGATTTAACGTTATTAGCTTAGCGCCTTATACCTAGCTTTGCAGGAATTATCCCAGATCATTCCGATATAACGCATATTCATCACGGTATAAAACGGGAACGTATTGATGAAAAAAATAATATTCTTTATGGCATATTGAACGGAAGGTTCATACTGTCAATTGACAATGACATTGGATGCATAACTATAATATAAAATATAGATTTAGCTCTACAAACAACGTGATGCACAGTGAACGTTTGTTATGGGAACGCTGGCCTTCCTAGAATGGGGCCCATCTAATGGCTGGCCGTGAATGTGTTAACATCCACATGTGGGCCCTCTTGAGGATGATTTGTGACGCGCCACTTTGCCGGGCTAATACAATATATAGATGGAATTAAAGCCCTATTTGTTGCCTGTTGATTGCCCTTTCAGGTGACAAAATCTGTTCAGCGGTTCTCGAGTTACATGCCGATATGTGAGGCGTGCGCCAAAGTACACATTACCACCCCCGACTCCCGTCAATCATTTGGCGATCTCGAAATTCTCTGGACAGGGTTGTAGCCAATGAGTGTGGCTTTCCAATGATACCCCACATGGGGATCTCTATTGATCGATTTATGATAAAGAAAAGCTTGTTATCGATTAATCATTTGATTATTTTATCGATTAGTCATTAATCATGAACACTTTCAGTGCCAGCCATTAGACGCAGCCCTCTGTAGCAACGCCACCGCTAGATAGATAGGATCCATCACCTTGTTTGTAGAGCTATAACTATATTCTATATTATATCTATGGATACAATACTATGGCCCATCACCTATCTATCGTTCAATATGTGAAAAATAATAAATTTTTCCATCCATACGTTCCTGTGTTATACCGTGGTGAATATAAGTATGGTTTTAGAGCGGTCTAGGGTAATTCATGAAATGCTGAGTTATATGCCAATTCCACTATAGACATTGCCATTTCTTGCCTGTACACGCTATTATTCCGAAATCAGATCTATGTCATAGGTATTATGTTCCATCATGAATGCATGAACGGGGGGGGGGTCGTTTCTGATTATTTGACTGTCAGTAACAGCATTCGTATTGAACACTAAAAACGCTTATCAGCCCGATCGGTATAAAAGCATTGCAGGATCAAGCTAAAATTGACGTCAGATCGTTCTTACCTGTGATAGTTTTTTTTTGCTTTTAATGCGATTTGATTGGTCGGAAGCCAAATCTCATCTGCTTCCCGTGTTTTGGTGTGCACTGGCAAGGTTAAGGCATTGGTGGAGGTGTTTCCTGTTTCATAATAAAAGTTCTCTGCGCTATGAATTTCATAATAAAAGCGTCCGCTTAAAAAAACACAAAACACGAGAGGTTGGGCGTCCCTCCCAAGTGGAGATGGACCGGCCGGCCCACCGGGAATACTCCCGAATTTTCCGATGGCCAGTCCGCGCCTGAATGTATGTGAACATACCCCACATTGATATGGTAAAAGAAAATCACCAATTGGGGCTTTAAACAGATGCTCTTATACACAGAAACCTGAAACTTAACTAGTGAGTAATTTCCAACAAATTATCATATAGTAGTTACCAGTCTAACCGACCAGTTAAAAATAAAGCCTAATTTCTCAATTTGACAGAAGTGAAACCTGTCATAGTGGGGGTTGTCTCACAGAGGCCTAGAGATTAATCAATAACATGATGCTACAACTCCATAACCAGCTTACCGTAAACATGCTTTAAAGGGGCACTTCACCAAACAGTTATTGAGAGTAAATTAGTTTGAATATGGCCACCAGTGATGATATCGTGGATGTTGGATCCTTGTGTTAATTACAGAAATTATGTGGATGAAAAATAGCATTATCTTGTCTTATAGGGACTGCTACCTTATCATTTCATCAAGCTGTAATTAACACTAACACACGGATCCAACATCCACGATGACATCACTGGTGGCCATATTCAAACTAATTTACTCTCAATAACTGCCAAACTAAATGAATGTGTGCAAAACCGTTTAGAGTTTTTGCACGTCTGTGAGATTATGTGCAAAATAAATCGGCATTGTTTTTTTTTTGGTGAAGTGCCCCTTTAAATGTACTTTCTCTACTTAATTCAGTCATTCGAGCATCGTCGTCTGTGCTCATGCTCACCGGATAATACAGCTTGATGACAGGATGAGTTATCTGGTCTGACTGGTTTGTTTCCCTCGTAGGGATGACAGCAGTATATTTGATGGGTTAATGGAAGAAGATGAAAAGGACAAAGCTAAACGGTGAGATCCCCCGCGGGCTTTGATGGAGCAACACGTTAATTAATCACCACCTACACTGTAGATCAAATGATTATGTTCTAACGATGGGAGAAAATAGCTCCTTCGTGGTACCACTGTTATTAGTTGTTACATGAAAGCAGCAGAGAGAGAATCTGCCCACATTAAAACGTTTTACTAATCAAAAGTACAGTGGGTGACTTTGTGTCCTTCCTTATCCCCCACAGTGTGTCTCGTAACAAGTCGGAGAAGAAGCGAAGAGACCAGTTCAATGTCCTCATCAAGGAGCTGGGTACCATGTTGCCGGGCAACACCCGGAAGATGGACAAGTCCACTATCCTGCAGAATAGCATTGACTTCCTGCGCAAACATAAAGGTAGGGAAGGAACCTTCACGTCTCCTAACTCCCCCCCCTGACCTATTTTTCCATTTCAAGTGCACCTCTGATGTGTTTTATCTCCACCCTGCTCTTATCAGAAATTGCTGCTCAGTCGGAGTCGAGTGAGATCAGACAAGACTGGAAGCCTCCTTTTCTTAGTAATGAAGAGTTCACTCAGCTGATGCTGGAGGTAAGATGGGGGCTCTCTGACAGTACAGGTGCAGCTCAATTAGAATATCGTGGAAAAGTCTATATATTTAGCTGTATTGATGCAGTCATTTGTGCAAAAGGAGCCCCAACCAAGTACTGAGTGAACATACATGAACATTTCTATATACAAAAGAAAAATACATCTATTTAAAAAAAAATTATTGGTGATACAGAATTTTGGGCTTTCATGAGCTGTAAGACATAATCATCTAAATTAAAACAAATAAAGGCTTGAAATATTTCACTTTGTGTGTAATGAATCTATAATCTACGAGTTTCGCTTTTTGAATTGAATTACTGAAATAAAATAACTTTTCCACGATATTCTAATTTATTGAGCTGCACCTGTATGTCTGACTAATGAGTGCTAATGTCCTTTTCTCAAACCCTGCCCTCTTTTCTCCATCCTCTATCCTCCAATCACAACCGTTGCTTCCCGCAACAGTTGTGATTGGAGGATGGAGAAAACAGGGCAGGGTTTGAGATGGGTCAATTTCCTGTGCTACGGTGAAAGAATATGGATGACATATTAACCATATGTTTTTCCTACAGGCATTAGATGGGTTCTTCCTCGCAATTATGACCGATGGGAATATTATCTATGTTTCTGAGAGTGTGACTTCCCTACTAGAACATTTGCCTGTGAGTATAATGTGGGTTAATGCGCAATCTCTGTCCAAAGTTGGAGTGTAAAAGTCCACATTAGAGGCTTAGTAACTACTAGTTAGTTTGTAACTAATATTAGCTACTAAATATGCATGTTATTTTTTTTTATCCACTTTTTCTCCCATTTTCTATTTTTCTCCCATCCCAATTTCGTGTCATCCAATTCAACCCTCCCCTGTCTCGAACGCTGTTTCTTGCCTCCCACAAGCCGGCTGCAATGTGGACTAAGAAGTCATACATAGCACGAGTCCCCTCCGATACTCGAGGTAACAGCAGTCGCATCTTTTCACCTGCGCGGCGCGATCTTTCAGCGTCAGGGGTCTGCGCTTTGGAGGGCCGCCGCCCCCATCGCTTCCTGATTCTACTGCGCAGGCGCACCAACCGACCTGTAGGAGTCGCTGTCCACAACGCCTGATCCCCACCCATCAGTTTCCCACCCCCTAATACTGCCAATGTGTATTAGTACGGATGACCAGCTAAACTGAAAGCAATGTGGAGCGCTGGGCTCGAACAGGTGAACCCAGCGTCTCCAGTATTCGTGGTGAGCGCCTTGCCCACTGCACCACGTAGCCGCCTAAATATGCATGTTATGACATAATCTACTTGGTTTGGTTTGTAAAAGTTATTACTAAGATAAGTGGCCCATCAAAGATGTGAGTAACATCATCTTGTTTCCTGTGCATGTTAGTTTGCTGGCTGGAATTAGCCCCTTGGCATTGTAGCACATCACATTATGCAAGATAGATATTTAAAGGTGCTATAGATCAGATTCAGCCTCTAGATGTCGCACTGGAGCGCAATTTATCCAATCAGGTGCATTGCACGTGTGAAAATGGGGAAGTAGGGAGGGGATACATGCATGCAACATTAAATTTGGACCCGCCAACATTTTTCAATAATCAATACTTTTTGTGGGAAAGATTTATACTTTTATTATGTACCTTTCTATAAGCTCTATGGATGTGTATATATATATGATTATTAATGATTACTCTACATACAAATGTAGCACCTTAAGGTATTGTATCAATACATTCAATCTAGTGGATTACTGTGTTGCAAAATGCTGTGTGGCAGAAATAATACAGTTTTACCGTGATTATAATTCTGTGACATTGTATCATTTACACTTACCCTAGGGCATGTGTAACTATATTGTTGTTACATTGTAACTTAGCTCATTTTAGTAATTGTTTAGTTAAAGGAGACATGCATTATACATTTGTCTGTGTTTAGCATGGTTTTATAGTAATAGGGGTTAGTATCAATGGGTCTGTGTCATTAATTACCATATTGACTCATCAGTCTAGTCTCGAGTTCACGAGATCTTCCCTCACTCAACTAAGCTGTTCTGATTTGACGGTATTGTTGACGTGAATAGGGTACTGATTTGCATAACTAATGCCCCCTCTATGGTTGACAGCGACAGCAGAGCGAGTGGAAAATCTTCTCTTCCTCAAACAGAGCGAGGCAGAGAGCACATAGTGTAACCCGACACTTCCTCAAACGGGTTTTGACTGCAAGCAGGGAGCGGACGAGCGAGAGAGAGGGAGAGATAGAGAGGGAGAGAGATGGAGAGAGAGAGACAGGGACCCGTCTTCTCTCACACACGCAGCGTTTACACAGTGCTCCGTGCCTCCGTGTGTCCTCTCTCTCTCCCTCTCTATCTCTCTCTCTCCCTCGCAGTCGAGCACCAGCATATCACTGTTATATCTTTGATTGATTGATTGAAAACTTTATTAACAGATTGCAGAATGGGTACAATACAGTACAGCTCAATACACACAATTGTTAAGGGGATGCAGACCAGAGAAAGACTTTCGTCTTGTTTACATCAGGGTCCCCCATTTTCAATTCATCTTTGCGCATGCTCCCACGCACACGCCCGTATTCCGATCCATACAATAATAATCACAGGGGTATATATTGTAATTTGAAACAAGTTACCAATGCATTGTCCCGTGGGATTATGCCCCCCTGCGGCGAAATTAATTAGTATCCCCCTCAGTCTCTCTCTATCTCTCTCTGTGCCAGTCGCAGACTGTGTGGATGACTGTCACTCTGTGCTTATGGGCGGAGCCAGGTCAACACAGCCTGAAATCCAAAGTGAGAAAAATTTGGCTTTTGAGTACTTGATTAGAAATATAAAACAATGATTTTTTTTTGAATAAAAGCTTACAGATGTGTTCAATAGACTCACAGGAATTGTGTAAAGTTGCCCAAATAGTGCTAGGAATAGCAATGCATGTCCCCTTTAATTCCATTCCATTTTGCAACACAGTAATCCAGTAGATATTTAATTAATTGATCTTCACCTCTGTCAAGTGGCTCAGGCCAGCCAGCGAGCTAATGCGCACTATAACCATGGCAATGGAACGTAATGACCTCGCATTCCAAACTAGTTAGGTTACGCCCCTAAATTAATCGTGATTACAATTTCCATACGGCTCTATGCGGTGTTGCGATCACTTCGTCATTAGGGTTAAAGTTCTCTTTGTGTTATATTTCAGTCTGATCTTGTGGATCAGAACCTGTTGAACTTCCTGCCTGTGGGGGAACATTCAGATGTGTACAAGGTCTTGTCTTCTCACATACTGGAGGGAGAGACGATAATGCCTGAATATCTGAAAAGTAAGTACTGCAATTCTTTCCGACCTGTGTCCTTGGGGCTTTCTTCCTCATTTGCATGGCAGGGTCACTATTGTATCTATGGAGCCATCATCATCATCTATATTGCAACTATTTCTCAACCTTCACTAAAGCTCTGTTGTGTAAACTTCAGTGCATCAAAGGTTAGATCCTTTTTTGGTAACGTAATGATTCATTTGTTTTTCAGCTAAAAACCAGTTAGAATTCTGTTGCCACATGCTCCGAGGGACAATGGATCCCAAAGAGCCCCCTGTGTATGAATACGTCAAGTTTATTGGAAACTTCAAGTCCTTGAATAATGGTAAGCGAGGCTCATCACAGCGATTCATTCTCTGCCCGCTGGCTGGTGAAAAGGTCTCATTTGTCTTTGGTTTTGTTTTTCCCCCAGTGCCTAACTCGACCCGAAATGGCTTTGAAGGAGTGATCCAGCGATCACTTCATCCTGCCTTTGAGGACAGAGTCTGTTTCATAGCAACTGTGAGGTTAGCCAAACCACAGTTTATCAAGGTAAGAATAAAAAGTTACTCTATCCTTAATCTTTATTTTTCCTTAGGCGAATGTGTGTAATTTTCTTTAATACATTTTTATTTATTATTATATATATATTTTTAATAAAAGTTCAATTGTTACAGATTTGTTAAAGGACCACACCAGTCTGATTTTGACTTCTCGCCATTACCTGCCATTGTCCCTGTCAAATTGTGTGTGCATAGATGTATAAATTGTAGAATTGTAGATCGTTTTTGTAGATCTCAGCTTGCCCTTCACACTGCCGTTGATGTGGGAAAGGGTTGAAAATATACTCTATGAAACTAATCTAATCTAATCACTAAGCAATGTAGCCCCTTTCGTGACTGCGATGCAAGCCTGGGGCTCGAATACGCAGTCACTTATGGCTCCGTAGTAGCCAGGTTAATTTGCACCACCAAGCACTGCTTAAAAGATAGCGGTGGGTCAAAAATATATCAGATATAAATTTCAAAGGTACATTAGGGTTTCACACACACGCGCGGCGGGGTTTGAAAGCTTGGCGTTGCTAATAAACATTTTTAATCATTTTTATAAACTGGTCAACACTGCTCAAAACTGCTGTATTTCCGTATTTGGCTGCCTGGTGCGCCATCACAGCGCATGCGCATCATGCACCCAATGCCGGAAATACAGCCGTTTTGAGCAGTGTTGACCAGTTTATAAAAATGATTAAAAATGTTTATTAGCAACGCCGAGCTTTCAAACCCCGCCGCGTGTGTGTGTGAAACCCTAATGGAACACTGGGTACCTTTGAAATTTATATCTGATATATTTTGGACCCACCGCTAGCTTTTAAGCAGTGCTTGGTGGTGCAAATTAACCTGGCTACTACGGAGCCATAAGTGACTGCGTATTCGAGCCCCTGGCTTGCATCGCAGTCACGAAAGGGGCTATAAGCAATAGGCATATGTAATTTACCCAGTGTGAAAATCACTGTCATTTATTTTCACTAATGTTACTGTATTAAGATATTCAAATGTGCAGCACCCGGGAGTTAATAACAAGCGGACCCAACTGAATGTGGAAGTTTGTCGTACGGCGCTTCTAGTAGAATGCAGCGAAAATAAAATGAGAAAGTGGGTTTCCGAAGGCGGAGTTTACTTATTATGCCATACCTTTCAAGTCTCATGGAGTATTTTCCACCCCTTTTTAAACATCAATGGCAGTTTGAATGGCATTTAATAAGGAAAGCTGATATTGGATAAAACGCACACCGTATACATCTACAAACACACAAATCTCCTGTAATGGCAAAAAGTAAAGACTGGTATGGTCCCTAAAGTGCCAATCTTGACTATCTCCATTTAAATAAATGCCTGTTAAGTCACTATCTATCGCCAAATGACATAACACAGTGGTGAATGAGCCTATGGCCCACTGATGAAAGCCCTTGCCATTGCAGCATTACCAAGTATTATGAACTGGGTGTGGCGAAATTCCCGGGAAAATATCTTGAAAATATGTAAACAAACTACTAATCGACCACAGGGAAAAGGTACATAATGTACATTCTGTTATAGCCATAAGTAATGTATTTATATATTGTATACAAAATGTACAATGTGTATGTATTACAAATAAGTCCATATAATACATAATCATAGTATTGCTGAGTGTGTATCAGGGTGGGTGGGTGGCTTAGTGTAGTGGTGAGAGCACTCACCTGCAACAACAATGATTGTTGGTTGGACTCCAGTTCGCTGCGTTTGTTTTGAACTTTTGCAGATACAAAACGTCATTATATTACTTATACAACATGTAAACATGTTACTTATTGCTATAACGTAACATACATTATGTACCTTTTTTCCTGTGGTTGATTAGTACTCATGCTTTCTGATGAGACTGTAAAATGGAGATCTTCGAGATTGGCACTTTAAAGCTGCAATGACTATTCTATGACAGTATTTTTCACATTTTCAAAACTTCTTGTCTTGTTGAGGCATGGTGTCCTGTACCGGAGGGATGTTATTCCATAATGTATTTTCTTTGTTGACAAAATCAAATCGAATAAAATCAAATCAATTCAAATCAAATGTATTTGTAAGGCCCGACAACACACTTTAAACAAGTCAAGAAGAAACATCACAATAAATCAAGAACAAAACAAAAACACCATGAAATCCAAAATAAGATGTAAAATAAATAAATGAATGCAGCACTCCCAGACATGCCCCACGCGAAGGTAGGGAACAACTCACAAAAACCTAGCAATAGGAAAAAAGCACCACAGGCAATGTGAAGGGGAGAAACCTTAGAAGGGCCGTTCAAGGGGGGATCTCCCTTCTTGTATGTCGGTGATAGTAGTGTTGCTATAAAACAGGCGAAACAGTTGGTAAGTATGTACTGTACATACTGTATATGTGTAATGAAACACAAATAAGTACATGCAATAGCGCACATAAACGATTATTCTTTTTCAACAAATCTCTTAGTTACAACAAGATTGTGCCAATAAGGCAGTTTATGTGTATTTGTGACGAGGCTTTCGTTCAGCTTGTTTTGCAGTGGAGAGACTTGCGGCTCTCTATAGATGTATAGATGACTTCATGTTTACCAACTCCTCCCCACAGGAGATGTGCACTGTAGAAGAACCCAATGAAGAGTTCACCTCCAGACACAGTTTAGAATGGAAGTTTCTCTTCTTGGACCACAGGTATGTAAAGGCCTCGTGACATCTGTTGTGTCTTTTAGAGCAGGAGTTCCCAAACTTTTCAGGCCGGGACCCAGAAAATAAGGCGTCAGAGAGCCGCGGCCCAATGCACATCGTCAGGCTTTTTTTTTTTTTTTTTTTTTTTTTTTTCAGGCGACCGATTTTTTAAGCCAAATATCACTTCAATCCTATTAAGTTAGTTCAAGTTAGTTATTCATTTATATGTGCTATTTATGAGAGGGCTAACTTGTTGCAAAATAATAATGATAATAATAATAGCCTCATTAAAATACTATTGTTGCTTCGGTTGTTTTCAGCGTTTTATGTGCATAATCTGTTATTTAGTTTGAAATGTTTGTTGAAATAAGTAGATTTTTCATTTTTGTTTATTTATTAAGTTAATATAAAACCATATACCGTAATTCCTCTAATAGTAACCGGGTCTCAAATACAAGCCGGGTCTCTATTAATGGCCGGGTGCGCTCTTGAGCTAAGCAATTATAAGCCGGCCTCCTAATACAAGCCGGGTTACTAATATACTGAGCTGCATACTGAGCTAGTTACTTGATTTCACTTTGAAAACGTTGAAATGACCAGTGACCACCTGTAATTGCACTGTTTACTATTTCATACAGTACTTGGTTTCAATAAATGAACCCAGTACATTTTACTGGGTTCAAACTGACACAAAATGTTGATTTATTCATTATGATCCGTTTGAAAATTTGAAATATAGGCCTCCCTCTTATACAGGCCTCCTCCTAATACAAGCCTGGTACCCGCTACAGTTGAAACAAATACAAGCCGGGGTTACTATTAGAGGAATTACGGTAGTCACATTTTAGAATACAATAGAATAGAATTTTAGAATACAACTAGAAACACTGTCCTGGCCTGCTTCTAAGTTCAGTGGCCCGACAAAAAATAAATAAAAATAATAATAATAATAATAATATATATATATATTTTTTTTAAATCATCTCGCGGCCCTCCCGTGGCTGCTCGCGGCCCACCTTTGGGTCGCGACCCCGACTTTGGGAACCACTGTTTTAGAGGACATGAAATCAGAGACTTCTCTGCTTTGGTCTACACTTTGTAGTCTATTCTAGTTTTTTTTAACCTTTTTCAACATTTAGTATTAAAGGGCCACATCGCCTATTTTCAACCTTAATCCTATCGTTCTGTTGCGAGCAGGACTTGTTATAATCGGAAACAAACCTTATCAAACTCGAGGGCTTGACTGCAATTGGCCCTCGAGAAATTCGTCACAACATCATCCAGTGGAGGACAGACCGCTTTTTACAATGTAGGGTGGAAATTGCCTCCTTCACCACCACTGTGTAGCACCCAACCTTGGCCTATACAGGCTCAATGGCTGCCAGTGCACCAGGCACAAATCACACTACACAATGGCTGAAAGGAGACAGGGATTGATATCAGCCAATTACCAGGGGGGAGGGATGATTAGGTGGCCTTGATGTCGGAGGCCTGATTGGGAATTTGGGCAGGAACGTCTGGGAACGTCTGGGAACGTCTGGTTCTTGAGCAACCAAATTCAGTCAGGACTAACATCTCACCCAAAGGACGGCACTGGCAACTGTATGGTGTCCCTATCACCATAACAGAGCCATTGTTACCTTGACCCGGGCCCGAACCGGTGTTGAGGAGTCCAGATCTCTGTGTCCCGATTATCACATGTCCTCCTCACAACAGAACCTAAATAAGATTAACTCATTGGGCGCCAATAACGAGTATACTCGTGTTTCGTCGCCAAGCGTTGAGTGCCAATAACGAGTAAACTCGTTTTTGGATCCTTTGATCTTTTCCCTTTGATCCCGTTCTAAACATCCAGCCGGAGCTCTCTGGCACAACGTTGGAATTGCAATGACGATCGAAATCCGCCAGGTGGCAGTATTGCCTACCTTATGAACATGGGCCAGCTATTACCGGTAGTGTGTTATTAGTGCCAGCCCCCAAACAACTAGGCACTCTTTGCGAGCAGCAGTGAGAAGGACATGTTCGACAATGGTGATCGCCTAGAACAGGGGTGGCCAACCTGCGGCTCGCGAGCCGCATGCGGCTCTTTGCCCGTCAATGTGCGGCTCTTCAATCCATTAAAGCCCAACATCCAGGTTAAACCCTACTGATCAATTATGGGTAGTTTACATCATTGGTATATAATTTCATTATTTATTTTTTTCCATTTGACACCGGAAATGCCACTCCGAAAGAGTTAAAAAGGTCCATGCACGAATAACATGCACGCGCGAATCAAAAAAGCTTATCAAACGCCGACGTCACTACAGGTGCATATTAATGGCCGAATCTAAAAGCTTATCAGACGCTAGCACGGCCGTGACGTCACTTCAGGAAACGTATGCCTTATGTCCGTCCGGGTCATAGTACTAGATCAATGGTGGCCCACTCGGTGCATCACAGTTAGCCTATAGCTCCGCCGTCCCTGCTACAGTCGGGACCACTACACTGACGTTAGCCTATAGCCCGCCGTCCCTGCGGGTGGTTCTCTCCTCTTTGTGTGCCCCCGTCCTCGCGGGTGTCCTGCGGAGGAGCTTGTGGACGCGACAACAGCGGCGGCCGTAGGGTGTTTGAGCCTGTAGCGTTAGTTAGCTCATAGCTATCGTGTACCACTAGCCTTTACGGGCTCGAGCACCCTACGGCTGCCGCCGTTGTCGCGTCCATGGGCCCCCCGGCAGGGTACCCGTGGGGACGGGGTGTACAGAGAGGAGAGAACGAGCCAGCGAGCCGGATGTCGGGATATGTTGTTAGCACAATAGCTACCAAGCTAAGCTATGTTAGCTACTAACGTTATAAACACAATATGTGTACAACGACACAATGATTTACATTATTACAAATATGGTAACGTGGTTGTGGCTTTTACAAATAGTGGTTAGCTTTAGAGATGGATGGCTATAATCACGGAGCAATAGTGTTAGGTGAAACAGATACATTTTCATTCGGCTAGTAGTAGCAAGCATATATCTATGGTAGCAAGGCTCTCTGCCTGCAGTGCCTGCCACTAGCTGTGTGTGACTCTCAGCGCCCCCTGGTGAGCCCCCTGGTGCCCTGCACCTGTTGTGACGAGATAATTTCGATTACACACGCACGTTATGAACCATTGATTAAAATATCCACGTGTGTGGTGATTGTGTTGGGCAGACAAAATGTTTGATAAAAACGCTAAAACTGGGTCAATTTCAATACTTTTTTTTCCCTTCTTCATGAAAGTCACCGTTGGCCTAGTCCACATTGTTTATTGAACAAAAATACAACGTGGAGGTTGGCCTTAAAAAGAAAAAAGAAAAAGAAAAAAAAATCATTCTTTTTGTCACTCATTCCATAAGGACGTAGAATAAACATTTAAAAAACATTTTTAAATTTGCAATTTGCATGTTCTTGGTATCTGAATCTGGATGTGCCACTTCCTCCTGTCAATATGCGCCGGTTTCCGACTCAATGCCCTGAGATTTCTATAATCTTATATTTCACTAATAACAGTTAAAATAATTGGTAAACAAACGTAATGCTGAAAATATACACTTTTACTGTATATCTCGGGCTTAAGAGGTTAACCCTGTGAGGCCCAAATTAAAAAGACATTAGCAACTTCAGAGGCCAGAGGGTGGGACATATAAACACATTTACTATCAAATAGCATTGTGAGGCTGAACAACAGGACCAATTGACTATACATGTGCTTAAATGGGAACTATCTTATAAATGGCCTTTTTCAGTGTTTACCATTGTTTCTTAGCTATGTGGACTTATATTAATAGGATCTATGTCTCTAATTCTCATATTGGCGCATTCTTCCAATTCTCTCACAATATTCACCCTCACTGAACTGAGTCATCTGAAAATGTGCATATCTGTGATGTCAGAGTTTTCTCAGCTGCATAATAATGTGGCAGTTGATGTGGCAGTTGGCACCAGGCCACACAGTGGTTGGAGCCCAGCCTCAAAACGGCTTAAGATCTTGAGGTAGAAAAATGGGGTTTTTGAGTACTTGATTAGAAATATAAAACAATGCATTTTTTTCTTTTTCTTTTTATAAACCTAGGTGTTCCATAGACTCACAGGAATTGTGTAAAAGTGCCCAAATAGTGAAAGAAACAGTAAAATAGTTCCCCTTTAACATTTTTTAAATAAACATTCTTTTTTTAAATGGCTAAAAGTGATTTTGTAATTTTGCAACCGTGGGTCTCACAGGGTACTTTTAACCCTGTGAGGCCCAAATAAAAAAGACATTTCAGAGGCCAGAGGGTGAGACCTATAAACACATGAAGGGTGCCGTGACTGAAAAAAAAGTTGAGAAACGCTGGTATATGGTGTGGCTCTTTGTGGTACCACAGTAATTTTTGTGGCTCTTAGTCTCTGACTGGTTGGCCACCCCTGGCCTAGAGCAAACTATTGGATATTATGAAAAAGACAATGGATTATATGGATGATGATTATGGACGATAAGATGCGTTTGTTGGACTAAGCACTACTGGTAAAACGTAAAACAACTAATCAAACCGACCGATGAGGAAACCTATTCGGCTCCGTGGTATAGTCTGGCCCGAGCCCCGAGCACACAATAGTAACCTGGCTGCAATGCAATGGCGAGTGAACTATTGGATATTATGAAAAAGACTAAATGGATTATATGGATGATGATTATGGACGATAAGGTGCGTTTGTTGGACTAAGCACTACTGGTGAAACGTAAAACAACTATAATCAAACCGACCGATGAGGAAACCTATTCAGCTCCGTCTATAGTCTGGCCTGAGCAGATGAAGAAGACGGATGAGGGCTACCTAACGTTATATGTATTTATCCTGTTCTGATTCAAGACACTTTTGGACTCAAAATGAGAAATGGAGTAAACCAAAGGTAACGTCTATTTTACGTGTACTTTACCGAAACTCCATCATAAAACATGTGTTTATATGATCGCAGCGTCAGATATACGACCCCCCCCCCCCCCCCCCCCCCCGGCTTTGTGAAGAAACAAGGTCATGTGTTTACCTTTGACCTGGCAATAATATAGGTTTCAAGCGAGCAGCCTCAAAATTTGCGCATACGCTGCACAAAACACACTTTATCTCACAATCTAGAAAACCAGCCTGGATTTTAGTGAAACAAGGCAATGTTTAGCTTGGAATTGTGAACGAACGAAGGTATGTAGAAACAAACTATTTTTTACACATTGGACTAGAAATAGTGTCTGTCAAATGAGCCATATTATTGTCTCCATAGCTATAATATAGAATATACAATAGCTCCGCAAAGATCGTGAAATATCGTGAAACTTGTCAAAAAAAGCTGGCACCAGGCAGTACAGATGGGGAAAGAGGGTGGCGCTCAAAGAGTTAAGGTTGAAAATAGGCAACGTGGCCCTTTTTAATTACCCCAAAAAAAACAGTTTCCAAAAAGCTCAGAAAATGCATTGGCATTCCACGTTTATGTCCAAATTCCATTTTTAAAGCCAGATTCCATGATTCCAAATATATGGCCCTATACAGTTGGAGTTTATCTGTGAACGGCCAGTTTTTCTTTCCCTTGGTGTGTTCAGACTGACTGTTAAGCTGGACTTGGAGTCCTTGTGAGAGGATCTGGTGTTCAGCTGTGCTGTCCGTCTTCTCTTTAAGCCAGTGCAGTGGGGCTGTTTGCTCCTTAGAGGTGGCAGCCTCCAACCCTTTGGGAACAACACAAGAACACTCGGTTCTTTCCTACTGCTGCATTGAGGGACTCTATTATATTTAGCATCTAAATGTCAACATGTCAAACACACAGGATGAGCCGTGCCCTTTAGCTGTACTCTGCAGGAGAGACTTTGCAGAAGTTTCCCTAATCACTAGTGTCGTCGACAATATGGTAGCTCCTGTTGTTATTGGCTATTGTTAGCTATCGGCTTGCCATTTCAATGTATCTTTAGAGATCTGATGACAAATATCTGACGTTGTGAGATTGCATCGCTGTGTCCACACTTGACCCGATAAATGTCAATAAACGTATACTGTCTGTATCCGCATTACTTTCCCCTGCTCTTCCATCTGCACATTGTGACAGGATTGCATCCATACTATTTAGAATTCTGTTCACAGCACAAGCTCGACAATGGACTGCGGAAATCTAGAATATAATTCTAGGGGGAAATCAGGAAGTGGACCCAGGTATGGTCTCGGTTCAATGTTTTTTTTGCTAGTATAGACGCATATTTCAAGAGATGTTTTAAAATAAATGTCAGATTGAAATGCAAACCTTTTTTGAATCCTATGGTGGTTGCACTCATCTAGCTGGCCTATTGTTTAAGATTACACAGGTTGTATTCTGTGGCGTGATTTTAAATGTTAAAAAATACATTCAAATGAACTACCTACACCTAAACATTTGGAATCGCTGCAACAAATACAAGTATGGCAAAACTCCATTCAACTGAGACTGTTCCTGAATCAACATTGGGACTGTCCAGAAGGGAATGCATGAATGAATGAATGATAGAATGATAAGAATCACATTGAAACAATTAATCTAACCACAGGCGTTGTTTGTTTTTCATCCAGAGCTCCGCCCATCATAGGTTACCTTCCGTTTGAGGTACTGGGCACGTCGGGGTACGACTACTACCATGTAGATGACTTGGAGACGCTGGCCAAGTGCCATGAACACTGTGAGTGTGGTTACATCTCTTATCCACTTAAAGAGGAACGTCACCCATCTCACACACCTTTCTTTTTTTCTTGTATTAAGATCCCTATTAGCTTTTGCATAACAGCAGCTATTCTTCCTGGGATCCAATAACTTACATGGTGACAATACAAAAGTACATTCACACTCAACACCATACAAACACAAAACACGTTAAAAAACAATAAATAACACACCTAAACAAAACAAACATACTGCAATTAGACAAAGCAAATAGACAGGCTCCGACTGAATCCATCATGATCTAATTGATAGATAATTATGCTAGATAATATAATTGAACATAGATAGCCTGTGTAACCTTACTCCGTAATGATGACGTCACAGCAAACACTTGAACACCCGCATTCGAAAACCTCAACAGAACATTCAAATGCGAGAAACCAAAATAATTATATTCAGTACAGCCCTATTACTTACTAAAATGTTTAAAAATAATAATCTTGTGTTTATCTTATGTTCTCCCTGTGCCCCAGGACAATTCAGTCAGTATTTGTGAACACACGCCAATCTCTCCTAAATCTAGATATAGAGAGAGAACCCTCCAATTGGTGATGTAACTGGGATGTAAAGTCTGGAGCTGCTCCATGGACAATGAATGGGGCTCTGACCTTGTGAGACCATAACATTTTTGTGTGAGCTCTTACACCCAAGTTAGGTTTATGTTCTAGCATGGCTAGAAGGTCTGAATCAGCATTAAAACCTCATTTGGGTGTAAGAGCTCACACAAATATTTTATGGTCTCACAAAGTCAGAGCCCCATTCATTGTCTATGGAGCAGCTCCAGATTCTACATTCCAGTTACATCACAGGTTTGCCGGTTCTCTCTCTGATTTCTAGCTTTAGGAGAGAGTGGGTACATGTTCATAAATACTGACTGAACTGTCCTGGGGCACAGGAAGTATGTGAATTCTTAAAATGGGTGACATTCCTCTTTTAATGTCTTCATCAACTACTTCTTGAGTTTCCCTTGTGCCCTAAACTGTGAATATAACTGGATTTCTCTCTCTCTCTCTCTCTCTCTCTCTCTCTCTCTCTCTCTCTCTCTCTCTCTCTCTCTCTCTCTCTCCTGTAGTAATGCAGTATGGGAAGGGAAAGTCATGCTACTATAGATTCCTCACCAAAGGGCAGCAGTGGATTTGGCTTCAGACCCACTACTACATCACCTATCACCAGTGGAACTCCAGACCTGAGTTCATTGTCTGCACACACACTGTCGTCAGGTATAAAATTTACCTATGATATTGTCATTCATAGTTAAGTACCGGTGTAGGCTATATACACAGATATTCTTGTAGGTTACACGTGACCCATCACAATTTTCACACTATTGTTTTAACTTTACTGTGATCGGGACTTGAAGCTACAATCTGGATTTTATTAAATTTGTAATTTTTTTGGTATATTGACACTGTATGCTGCGTTTGTGAAGAGTTGGACATGTAGATGGAAAACAAGCTTTTTATTAGAATGTTCTTTGCTGCCATAACTCAAAATACAGGTGAATTTTGTATCCAATATTACGAATGTAAACAAATCTTTTACAGCCACAAGAATCATGCAAAACCCACATATTGCTCTCATACGCTGTCGGTTCTCATATCAAAGGCTATACATAAGATTTACATTTCAGAATGAAAAAATCCCAACAATTTCTCTCCGATAAATCACTATTCTAAACAAAGACAATAGTCGGCCTTTAATGTATGCTTGTGTTTTATTCCTCCTCTTTGCTGTCCAGTTATGCTGAGGTGAGAGCAGAGCAGCGCAGGGAGCTTGGGATTGAAGAATCGCCTCCTGAGATAACCGCAGATAAGGTGAGACATTCATTAGACATGACAGACTCTCTCTAGCACACAAAAAACACATGCACAAACACACTACATCTCTCGCTCTCTCGCTACACGTAACCTTCAACGTGTACACACAGCCTTTTCATAAGTATACGTCACTATGCAGATATCTCTGTACATCACATATATAATTCCAGATATCTCTGTACATTATAAATATAATTCATATTATGTACGTATAAATACTTTGTTAGCTCGCCATTCTACAGAGATCTAGGCTATGGTCCATTGCTGTAACGTAGGTCTCTCCGTGTTACAACATGTTGCAACATGGCACGCAGCGTTTTCAAGGACACCTCTCATCCCAATAATGGACTGTTTTCCCCCCACCTCTTCGGGAGACGCTACAGGAACCTCTGCTCCAAGTCAAGCAGACTCAGGAACAGCTTCTTTCCCTCAGCTGTCTTCTCTCTGTGCCACGTTTTTTTTCATGTATACGTTTGCGTGTTATCCCGTGGTGAATATTGTATAGTTTCAGAGTGATCCGGGCTAATTCCTGGAAGCTGAGTTATGGAGCGCTATGTGCATTTTGCGAAAGTCGTTTGCGTTGCTCGCCTGGACACAACACTATTTCCAAATCAAAGGTATATAATAGGTATTATGTTTCATCATGAAGGCATCAAAGGGGGGGGGGGTCGTTTTGTGATTCTCTGATCGGCATACGTTTTGGAGTACGTGACATATGATCGTTGCGATCGATGTGAAATCATTGTAGGATCAAAGTAGGATTGACGTCATATAGTCCTTACCTTTGCTAGGAGGTATTCCAAAATGAATATTCCAATTGTCTGATCGCGATTTCCAGTATTGATGGCCATCGGGTCCCTGACATGAAATGGGACAAACTATGCATCAAGTGTGCTGGACGCGTTCCAAGTTGCTCGAATGAAGCATTTCACTTGCCCGGGTCCAAATTCTCCGCCCGGACCATATAAAATGTAACACACAGTGTGAAATAAGGTTTCAAAGGGTAGGCAATACTGCCACATAGCAGGATTCGGCCGGCATTGCAATCTCGATGTCTCAGAGTGAGTCCCAGTGATACACAGAGGTCCGTGAGACTGTATAGAACATTAAAAATCGAAAACGTATTATTACGCGATTGGCACTCAACCGCTGGCGAGCAAACACGTATTATTACGTGGTTGGCGCTGAATGAGTTCATCAAAGACTCTGTGGTCCACCTCCGTGAATAATATCTGGTCAAATTATTCCACGTCAGACATGTTATAACATTTACTTTTACAAACTAGGAGAAAGTGCTCTAGTAATTTATGTCATAGATACTAAGAACTGAGTAATACTAACTAGCACAATGCTATCTAATAATAATGGAAGGCTTATCTATCGGTTAAATTAGAAAATAAAGTTGGAGGTTGGTACTTGGTCAGATGACTTGTGTCTGTAGACCCCCCCCCCCCTCCCCCATTTCCTAAAGAATAAAGTAGCTGTCAGAAATGTTCAGTATCATGTCAAGTACTCATATCGGTACTCGGTATCAGTGAGTACTTTAAAGGGAGTACTCATACTTGCACTTGGTATGTGTGTACCTGTGTTACAAATATGAAGCAGAAGGCCTCTGTTGGAAGAGATACTCTGGCTGTTTGTGTGCAATGGACGTTTCCCATCTGGCATATGAACATTTATTTGTATTGAACATTTAATTCACGAGAGACTTCAGAGATTTGGTCCAAAGTAGAACACTGGAGCACACGGATTAAAGGCAATAAAGTCTATTGCCTTTTAATCCTACTTTTCGACCAAATGTTTGACCAAAGTCTCTCCTGGATTGGACATGGACAGGCCTGCGTTTCCTCTTGATGTGGTCATGAGTGAAGCACGTGTATCTTCTCCTTTCAATTATTGACCGTTTCCTGTTTGGCATAAGATCAAGTGTTTGTATATTGAGCCTCAGGAGCGATGGAGCGCCGAAATCAGTACCATAAGGATGTTGCTACAGTGAACCCTGAACCATTTGTGATTATTTTCTGCCACTGACTAGCTCTCTCTCTATCTCTCTCTCTATTTCTCTCTCTATTTCTCTATCTCTATCTCTCTCTCTCTCTCTCTCTCTCTCGCTCTCCCCCCCCCCTACCACCCCCCTCCCTCGCTGACAATCCCAGTCTCAGGACTCAGGTTCGGAGTCCCAGCTCAACACCTGCAGCCTGAAGGAGGCCCTGGAGCGCTTCGACCGCACCCGCACGCCCTCCACCTCCTCTCACAGCTCTCCCTCTCACACCGCCGTCTCTGACCCCGCCTGTAAGCATCCAGCCGCCAACGCACACGCCACACCGACGCCACCTCCAATGCGCTTTCTCAGCCGCCTCCATGTCGGTTTTACAGTCACAGAGGTGTCCCTGTTCCAATCAGAGTTGACCTGTTGGCGTTTGTCCTTTTCTTTAGTGACGCAGACAAAGCTTCAGGGAGACAGAGGCACGGCAGGGCGTCAGTCTGTCTCTGCCATCGAGATGACCTCACAACGACGCTCCTCCATCAGTAGTCAGGTCAGTCGGAGGACAGCATTGACGTCTGGTTTGAGTTAAGATTCTGACTCATTTTGCAGTGGGGTCTGAGAGAATTAGATTACCAATAAAGAGATCTCTCTCTTTTTCCATTCTTAATCTTGGTCTCTTATTTTTTATTTTTTGTTGCCTCCATCAGCACTCAATGACGTCTCAGAACACTGTGCAGACCATGGCACCATCCATGGTGTCACAGCCGCAGCAGCAGCAACAACAACAACAGCAACAACAACAGCAACAACAACCGCAGCAACAACAACAACAACAACAACAACAACAACAGATTCAGCCCAGTGGGCAGGTGAGACGTCGTCGTCATTCACTCCTTCAGTGTAACACACCTCTTAATTTACAACATGGCTTTATCAGTCATATCACATTCAGTTGTAAACACTCTGTTTTGCCGCCACATTACTTCCTGCTCATAAGCCTGTGTCGATGCCCTTTGACAGCCTGTGGTGCCGTTCTCCAGTCAGCTGGATGCCATGCAACACTTGAAAGAGCAGCTGGAGCAGAGGACCAGGCTCATCGAGGCGAACATCCAGCGTCAGCAGGATGAGTTGAGCCATATCCAGGACGATCTGAATAGAGTGCAGGGACAGAACATACAGGTCAGTGTCGGGCAGCATATCCTGTCAGGCCCACGGAGCACTTAACACACAACACACGCTAGCTCTCCACTGGGTCTGAATGCGGCACACTGAGAAGTAAACAAATAGCTTCAATACAGTCCGTTTTTTGTTTGTTTATTATTTGTCAGAACAAAATACAGAATACTTTATAATGAAATGCTTGTTTCTGTATGAGCCCCTGAGAGTGTGCTACATACACTCTGACGTGTCCGACTAAGAGAAAATGGTGCAGCATATGTGAAGTTAAACATTGGCACCGCTTGATGTGATTTTGATTGGGGGGGGTAATTGTGAAAACAGTAATTGTGCTATAAGTAATATGTTTTTTATAACCAGTAGTATGTGTTTGTGAGGTGTTTTATCACAGCTGTTATAGATAGATACTTTATTGCCATTTCAACACATGGTTGATTGGGATTTGTCTCGGTGCAATGCTCATTTCATCATAAAACTGTGGAAAAAACATACAATATAAAAACATACAATATAAAAACATACAAGAATACATACAATGCAATCCCTGAAGTAGAAGTATTTCACAAACATAAAAAAAATGCTACAGTGCATAAAAGAGCTCAGTGCTCCATTTAAAGTGCATATTGCCTTAAAGTGCCTGTTGACTAGTGCTAGCCCTTATAGTACAAAGTGCCTGTGCATTAGGGCTTGAGTTCAGGTGATGGACAACCTCGGGAGACAGGAGTCTTACTGCCGGGGCTTTGTTGTTGCAGATGTTCGTTCACCAAGGAACGGGGGGCCTGAACACGGGCTCTGTACAGTTGGCTCAGGGGAACACGGTGCAGCCAGGGGGCCCCCTCACCATGCAGGGCCAGGTGGTGTCTGCAGGGCCTCTGCAGACCAGCATGCAGCAGCAGCAACACGCTGTCCAGCAACAGCCCCAGCAGCAGACCATCCTACGAGAACAGAACACAGCGCTCACGCAGGTCAGACACATCTCTCCCCCACAATGTTACACAAACATGCATAGACCGCTGAGGAATTTGCATAGTTTCATACTTGCGTAAATGAAACCATTGAACCCTTGGGAGAAGCGTGTATGACCGTTCTGAATGTGTCGGACAGATCTTGCATTTGGAATGTCAATGCAATTTGTGTAGAATGTGATGCCCGGCCCTTGCTGTTTTTTTTTAACTACGAATGAACTCGACACTCACACAACCTTTTCAGTCTTTATAGCCTGATTAGTTTTGAAAACTTTGTTTTTGCGTGCTTCTTCGTCTTGAAGAATTCAATTCTATTCTTCTTTGTCTTTTGTCATCAATTATTGATATTGACTCTCTTCAATGTTATTAACTAAACTAAAAACTAAAACTAATACATTTTAGTATAGAAATTAACTTTAGGGGGGGGCAGGGGCGGGGGGAACTGGAACTATATTGTGTACTTACAAAACAAACAAAACATTTTATGAAAAAATACACAGAAAATGTCTTTAGTTTCAATCTTTGTCAACACAACAAGTGGAGGTGCATAATGTTCCTTGAGACTGGGACATCTACATGACTGTTAGCCGGTTGCCTCCACAAAGTCATGTGTTTGTATCGCACAATACCTTCTGAACTTCTTATATCTGGCCCCTGATAAATACCACCCATACTAAAATAAACAAAACAACAACAAAAATAAAACGAATACGGAAACTAATAAAAGAAACTATTTCTAAACAATAATTTTTTTACTGAAACTAGCAAAACCCACTCTGGGAACTAACTGTAACTAAACTGAATTGAATTTTTATATATTTTTTTTACAAAATAAAACAATAAATAAAATAAAAGCACAATAACCCTGACTCTTCCTTGTTTGTGTTTCATTTCAGTCCCAGCGGTCGTCTCTCACGCTGCAGCCTCAACAGAATGCGTTGCCCGCCTCTCTATACAATACCATGATGATCTCCCAGCCCAACCAGGCCAACGTGGTCCAGATCGCCACCACCATGGCCCAGAATACCAGCCAAAACGCCCCTGCCGTGGCCACATTTGCCCAGGACCGCTCTGGTCAGATCAGGTATGTTTCTGTTTATTTATGATCCAGATTAGTCGCTGGCTTAGAAACAACTATTCTTCCTGGGGTCCACACAAAAGACAACATAAAATATGTCATGTACATCACATGATGTACATTCACACAATTACAATTATCAATAAAAACGATTTAAATCAAATTGGGGAAGAAAAAAAATGTCCCTCACCAGAATAAGATCTTAACATATAGTTATAGTCAGCCATCACCTCAGAGAATATCACATCATATATTGTCCAAACTGATTTATTTTTGAATAATTGCAGTTTTTAATGTATTTTAAAAACGGATTTTACTTGTAATCTGGGTTAAATACAGTGGTAGTCTCTTCCAGTATGTTTATTTTACTACACTTTGTCATGCTGCGCCTGTAGATTTTGCCTAAATTCAGCACGGTCATTCTCTGCCCAATATGTGGGGTTTGCCACAAACAATGAGCTCCCATTGGCTGGTGCAGATTTCTGACAACATGATTAGTTCAGATGCATCACATCAGGGGCGTAATTATGGGGGGGGACACGGGGGACATGTCCCCTGCATGTTTTCAGAAGGCAGTTATTGTCCCCTGCACTTTTTTTACCATCCAAAACAATGTTACACAATAATAAACGGTGATGCGATGCGGCACTATAGGACCACATGGAAATCGGCTGCTTGTTCCATCTCTGAGCTCAGGTCTCTGACGACCTGAGCCATTATCATGCAAAGACAAGTAGCCAGGTGAGCACCTGGCGAGGGACGAGTCGCATTTTTGTGTGGACGCGCTAAGTACCGACCACAATGTCTTTGCATAACAACAGCCCATGTCGTCAGGTGTGCTAAAATACATAGCACCCCTCCCCTCAAAGTTTGGTGTGAACGATGGTCTGTGTGATTGCCATGAAATGCAACAGCATTGCTTGGTGTCTGTGAAATATCTGTCTATGACCTTGTTGTATTTAAAAGCCTCTAGGCTGTTGTTTTATACATTGTAGATAATAAATAGCGCAATCTCTCTGGGTCATCGTGAGTCTCTCTCTCTCTCTCTCACTCACTCACTCACTCACTCACTCACTCACTCACTCACTCACTCACTCACTCACTCACTCACTCACTCACTCACTCACTCACTCACTCACTCACTCACTCACTCACTCACTCACTCATTCTCTCTCTCACTCACTCACTCACTCACTCACTCACTCACTCACTCACTCACACACACAACGCAGTACGCACGTTCCGAGACTCGTGCGGCGTTATGACTTGTCATAAGTGAATTGTATATAGAAACAACTCTCCAAAATTGACTATTGCACAACTGATTGCACAACCCCCCGCGACCTTACAACTATACGCTGCACCGGCCGCAACAGCCACCCTCCGCCACTGACCACACCCCCAAATGTGTCCCCTCCACCATTGAAAACAAAATTACGCCCTTGCATCACATGCTCTGACATTCCTGACATCGCTTTTCTCCGTGGGACCTGTCAAAAAGCGGAAAGTTTGTGTAAAAGCCTCACAGAAAATACAACAACAGATTCGGCTCGAACAAGGGACTAAACACGTTTCGCAATTATGCCACATCAATGTGGAACGCCCTACCCAAAGCTGTAAAGGAATGTGAATCACTACCCACTTTCAAAAACTCTCAAAGAACACCTACGGGAGACTGCAATTCGAAACTGGCCCCTGTAAATGTCCTAACCCAACCCCCTCCAATGTACAGTAAATTACCAAGTATGGTTTTGTCAATATTCCAATGTACAGTTTTGCTTGTACAGTTGTACAGTGAATGTGTAAGGTGAATGGGTGAATGTGAGGAACAAATTCTAAAGCGCTTTGGATAAAAGCTGCTATATAAATGCACCATTTGCCATTTATAACCGATCGTCATCCCGTCTCTCATCAGGTTTCCTGCCGGTTCTCAGTTACTTACCAAGTTGGTGACGGGCAACATGGCCTGCGGGGCCGTCATGGTCCCCACCACCATGTTCATGGGCCAGGTGGTCACGGCCTTCGCTCCCCAGCAGGGCCAGACCCAGACCATCAGCATCGCCCAGCAACCGGCCCAGCAACAGCAGCAGCAGCAGCAGCAGCAACAGCAACAGCAACAGCAACAGCAACAGCAACAGCAACAGCAGCAGCAACAACAGCAGCAACAGGAGCAGCAGGTACAGACGCAGTCCCAGGCCACAGCCATGCAGCCATCGCAGCAGCAAACACAGTTCCTCCAGGTAACATCTACACTGCCGTGTTTGAGCTTCTGTGCAAGGAATTGCAATGGAAATGGTCTTGTGTTCATCTTATCTATCATCTATTTTATTGCACTACTCTTTATTCTGTCTATTTTTATACTCATTCTGTCTGCACTTTATGCATTGCTTTTATTTATTCAGAAACCTGCTAAGTCTTTTATTATTATTTTAATGTGTGAAATCTATCATTATCAATAGGAAATATATTACAATCTTTATTTATTTATTCATATATATATATATAGTTTTAATGACCGATAGATATCTATTAAAAATTTTCCATGAGGTTTTAATATAAATTCTCTTGTATTGTATGCCGGTCTATAATTATGCCAACTTTATGCTCATTTTATGTCTGTCTATTTTGTGTCTACATGTACGAAACAAAATAAAATGAATGAATGAATTAATGAATGAATGAACATCACTGCTGTGAAGCACTTTGGGCTGAAATTCTTGTATGAAAGGCGCTATAGAACATTTATTATTATTACTATTATTATCTATCACCACCCCCATATGACACAAGAGGAAGAGTTGAAATCCTCCTGAAGTAGCCTGGCCTCACTGAGCCTTGTTGTTGTTGTTGTTGTTGTTGTTGTTGTTGTTGTTGTTGTTTTGCTTCTCTTCCAAGGCCCCTCGGTTGCTTCATGCGTCATTTCTATTTCAGCTTTATCTAGCATAAATCTATACAGGTCAATTTTGACCCGTAACACCACAGAGGTTACTATAGTTAATAATATAAAGTTCTAATTTTTTTTTCTTTTTTTTTTGTATACTATTCCAATATTAGTTTATTTTAGTCAGATAACATAATTATCCACTATCTTCACTCTATGGAATATAATGAGTGAATTTAATCAAATGTTTTACTTAAAAATTATGTAATGTAATGAAAATAGGATAAAATGTTTTACTTAAAAATTATGTAGTGTGTAATGTGTGTTGGGCCCATAAAATTAAATGAAAATAGGATTGTATGGTTATAAATGCATAATAAGTTAGTTATGATGTAGTAAAAACAATATTGGATGATAGACATTCATTTTGAGTTTTTTGGACTGAGTTAAATCATGGGTCAAAATGGACCTGCGAACACCATGAACAGAAACGGCTTTCGAACACAACACGAGGGTTAATATAAATTCTCTGCAAATGTTATGCCTGTCTATAATTATGCCAACTTTATGCTCATTTTATGTCTGTCTATTTTGTGTCTACGTCACTGCTGTGAAGCACTTTGGGCTGAAATTCTTGTATGAAAGGTGCTATAGAAAGTTTATTATTATTACTATTATCTATCACCACCCCCAGTTGAAATCCTCTTGAAGTAGCCTGGCTTCACTGAGCCTTGTTGTTGTTGCTGTTGTTGTTTTGCTTCTCTTCCAAGGCCTCGCGGTTGCTTCGTGGAAACCAGTCCACCCAGTTGATCCTGCAGGCAGCCTTCCCACTGCAGCAGCAGGGTACCTTCACTGCCACGTCCCAGCAGCAGCAACACCAACAGCAGCAGCAGCAGTTACAACAGCAACACCAACAGCAGCAGCAGCAGTTACAGCAACAGCAGTTACAGCAACAGCAACAACTTCAACAGCAGCAGCAACAGCAGCAGCAACAACAGCAGCAGCAGCAACAGCAGCAGCAACAGCAGGCCGCTCACAGGGCAGACAGCCTGTCCGACCGTGCCTCCACACAGCCACAGTAACCTGGTTGACAGCCAATCGGGAAGCAGACCGAACCGAACCACAGGTGTGGTTGTGTGTGTGTGGTGGAGGCGGCCCGGAGTTCTGCCCGAAGGCGCGGCGGTGAGACCGTGTGCCTCGGAGGCGGAGGAGGGACTGGATGGATCCACTCCCCTCCCCAGGATCTCTGGCTGCTCTAACTGAACTCCTGAGCACAGAGCGCCACAGAGAACCAGAAGCTGGGCTTGTGGTCGGCCCGGCGGCTTTGGCTCAGAACTCTCTGGGTCGAGGTCTCGTCCGAGGTAACAGATCGGGTGGGGGGTCCGCCCCCCTTCCTCCCTTGGCCCCTGTCTTTGTGTGTTTTTAGTGTATGTGCTCTAGTCACTCTCACAGGATTAATTTATGCAGAGCTGTCCGGGCCTCCATGCACTGGAGCCTCTCAACCCCAAGCTTCAAAGAAGTCCTACAGAACAGGCCACGACACGTTTCGTGTTATGCGTTTTTCTCCTATTATTGTTTTTTTCATGTCTAAAGTAATTATGGGTCAGAAAATATTTTTAAGAATGTCAATGTAGATTGAACTTTTACTGTACAGAACATAAAAGTGTAATATAATATGTAAATACATGGAGAAAAAAAGAAAGATAACTAATATTTTATATGATGCATGAAGATGAAAAAAGCGTAGTCTGTTATTTGTAGCTTTGAATATGCTTTTTTTCTATTATTCTGGGGGGGGGAAGAGAACATAACCTGCTCAATGGCTGATATGTTGGCGGACTTCCTTTCTCCGAGGGGAGGTGTTTATGTTTGTGTGTGTCTGCATAGCAGACGACGCTGATGCTGCTGGACGTGTCACAGTTTGTTTTAATCCTCACTCTGTATTTTCACAATATCCATTTTATCAAAAAGAAAAGAAACCATAGAGACAGAAGATAAGTCTTTAAAACTGAGCATATTTTTAAAGCTTTGTATCACGCGTTCTGAAGCGAGACTCTCGAGATCGGAACTCCGACCTATCGTTTTTATTTTTTAAATAAAGACGACCAAGGTAGACATATATATATATATATCCCATGAAGATATTGCCATGTTGATCATTGCTCTGTCATAAATGCCTCAAAACCTTTGCCATTATCACTCACCTTATCAATTGAAGTAACAGGGTATTGTTTTTTCCTGCCCTCAACCACCACATACAGTATACTTAGAGATCCTTTGAATGTTCTACTCCACTGAGATTTCAACACTTGTTACACCCATAATGCATGCGTGACGCCTTTTTTAAAAGAAAAGGGTTTAGTTCAATGACTAAACTGTTTTAGCCCTTGAATGAATATTCTGAAACACACTCTGTCCCTGTAGATACACCTATCACAGGCTAAGGGATGGCAATTTAGCTTGCTACCCTGCGGCCATCGTATCTCAAGACTACAGTTCTCATCGCTAGAAAGCAACCAAGTAGGAGACTTTAATGGAAATGGTTTTGAGATGGCTGCCAATCGGCACAAAAACCCATAGGTTCCATTCCTGGACAGGATATATGTACCATATTCAATGAAGTATGATATGGTCACCAGTATTTATTTTATTCATAAACATGTTTGCATTACTAGAAAATAAAAGCTTGGATACCGGTTCCAGGAATAGGCAACAGGGGCCCCTCCCGCCCTGCTGAAGGCAGCCAACAGCCTTGGTTATCGTTTTGGTCTCTGCTGCTCGTCTTGTCTTTAAGACATTTCATATATATGATATTTGTACAAAATAATATGTGAATCCCATCCACCGCCATGTCTCCACTCTAAGGAATGGAGACTTAAAGCGCTCAACTAAGGAAGAAAGACATTTGGGCATATTCCCAAAAAAAAACAATTATCTACGTTTGTTCTTCATTGTTAGTAAGTGTGGATAGTATCTTTGAACTATCTACCCATCTCAAACCCCGCCCTCTTTTCTCGATCCTTCAATCATGACTGTTGCTGTCTGAGGAAAGCAACCATTGTGATTGGAGGATCAAGAAAGGAGGGTGGGGCTCAGGATAGGTCTATTGGGTCTTCTGTGTTTTATCTGTGCCAGACTTGGATAGAGGTGCCGGAGGCTGTCATCTTGTTAATATGATAATACGATGACTGCTGCTCATTAAAAGTAACTGTATAGCACTTAATTGCAAATCAAGTTTTATTCGTACACTCAAAAACTGCCCCTGGCAAGAAGACACTTCTCGTTGGTTACTTTACTGCTTTGGGATTTTGGGCCCATGATGGAGCACAAATCCTCTCCCAACAGGTGAAAGTGGCTCCATTTGGGTCCGTCCAGGGAGAGGGGCAATAGTCTAGGTCAGAACATTTGAACAGCTGCCATGTCAGAGTTGACTTGGTGCCCAGAAGCAGATTCACTAAACCTAGGCTCCTGTATGTCGAGGGATAGGTTTCTAATTAGATTTTCTTCCATCTTTATGGATGTTTTCTTACTAATGTAGGAAGGACCTCAACTTTAATTTGTATAGACCATTCTATTGACCATATTCACACAGTGGCCATTTTGCTCTTACGTCATTGCCCATTGTTGGGATTTCTTTCCACCCTGTTCCCTGGGGATCCCAACTCAAGCATGACCATGTGAATATGGTGGCTCACATCAAAGCTATTCTCTAGTATGTTGCAATGTTGCATACACTCCCTTTGAATGTGTTCAGGGAAATACCAGGTTACGGCTTGTGTTTTGGTGCAAAAATAAGTGTCTTCTTTTGTGGTTCTCCGTCTCTGCACTTTAAATATCACAAATGTTTATTGTTTGTTTGGTCACTTACTGGTTTAACATATCAACATATTATCCCTCCTTGGTCTCAAAGTTTTGCCATTTTTGACAATCATCTAGTGTTTGCCCAGCATCCAGCACTTAATGAAAATGCTATTGGTCTCTCTTTTTTGTGGTTTGCATGTTGCTTTGTGTTTTCAAGTTTCATTGGAAGAAAATGGTCAAATGTGTCATATAAAATCGTTGTGTGCAAGTATAAAACTATGTGGATGAGAGGATTGTGTATTCCCTCCAGGAGCTGTTCTCAGCCAATAGTTGGCCACAGGGCTTAACCAGTCAGTGTCTGTATGTTGCAGTATCTCTTATAGCCAAGCCACCTCATTAACGGTTCACATTGCAGTAGGTCACACAATACCCATCTCTCGCTCTCTCGCGTTAAGTCCTTGTCAAGCAAATGGTGCCTCCTGGTGATCGGTTAGCTGTGGTGCATTTACTATACTGTATATAGAGTTACAGTATAGATCTCACTGGGACCTTTTACAAAATTATAAACAGTTTCAAAGGTATTGTGGTGCTATAATGCATACACACTTTGATATCAAATGCACCATAGATTGTGTTTTAATTGGTCAATGTGGCTGTCACTCCGTTAAGTGATCCCACCTTTTTCAAATTATTAACCTGTGCTGCACGCAAACAGCATATTCTGGAGTGGGCTAAGTAGTGCAATACTTGAATGAATGTAATGGAATATCACTAACATCAGTACTTTGCATGAAGAGATGTATATCTGTGGAGAAGTTTGTACAATGTATTTTACAATTTAAAAAGTAAATCATAGAACTAAAGATTATTTTTCTATGGCAAAAGGTAGACCTCAGATCTATTAGACATGTATCACGTCAAACACTGTAATTGCACTGCTGTTCATTGTGCAGACAAACCCAATTATCTAACCCTAAAATAAAGGATTCAAACAAACTGTGACATACACACGAGGGCTATTGAAATAATTTACCCCCCAAATAAAATGTGTTACTTCTGAGCATCTGGTTGTGCAAAAGTGCACCACGTGAATATGGTCAATTGACTTGGTATCTGAATGAAGTGTTGCATCTCCCCAGTGACCTGTGATTCAGTATATATATCAATTCTTCACTTGTGAATACTGAACATTTTCGTTTTTTTCTTTCATTATTAAGGCCACACGAGGATTTCAGCAACCTATTGTTTTTCAAATAATAAAATATTGCAGAGCATTCTGAGATTGCTTGCCCAAAACACATATTTACTGCAGTCAGAGGAAAACATTTGGGAAAAGGTTTGATATCCAACTAAAAGGATGGGCATAGTAAATTGTGCTTCACCTATTGATCACCCAGATGGTGAAATATGTTCTGTAGTTCTGATGTACACACTAGAAGTTCTGAATGTATCGGTGTTCTCTATCATTTCATCTTTGTGTGGCATTCCTGCATGGCTCCTGAAACTGATCATTTCAGTGCACTTGCAAAAAAAGAAAAGAAATCACCTCACACGGTGGCCATTTTGATCTTATGCCATGTTCGGGTTGGGTTCCCTTCCAACCGGTTCCCCAAAAAGGAACCCAACCTGAGCATGACATAGATACTGTAAGAGCAAAATGGCCAATGATATTCACTTTCCTGCCTACTTTGTCAGATGTTTTCATGAGGGCTATTACTCTCTTCACACCAGCTGCTGCCACAGTTCTGTTTACTAGTAGGATGAACCTAATGCAAGGACCTTGGAGCTACAAGTGCTTTAACCAGAATGACACTGGTGGTAATCATAGAAATCACATCAAGAGAACAAACTTTCCACTCACAGCAATGTTACGATACGGGCTTAACTAGTGTGGAAATTATGTTTGACTGTTTCAAAAGGTGCTGTAATATCACAGCAAAGAAGGTGCTGCTATGCATTTATTTCTCAAGCCAGACCATTCTTAAATGATAATATAATGAAACCTTTTAAAGCTAATGTTATCAATCGTTTGCTCCACTTACTCAAAGTAAAATGAAAATAAAGGTATCTTAAGAAAAGCTGTTCCAAGTGTTGTTAAATTTGGTGGCAACTTCAACTGTTTTGATTTAGTTAACTAGAGAAAACAACACAATGATCCAATACCATATTACTCCATGTTCTTTGTCTACCATACCAGCAGCCAAGCTTGACATCGGTCATTTGACCAGATCAAATCAAGGCTATGAACACATTTCTGTGACATTTCCAAAACATTTTGGACTCCATAACAGTTCCAGGCCTGGACAACACAATTTTCAAAGTTTCTGGTTTTCCATGATTAGGATCCTTGACGAAGGTAATTAAGAGATCATTCAAGACATGACTTTTTTTATTCTGCTTTATAGTCAGGCATTTCAACGATCAAATGTACATCTGTATCACAAACAGAATTCAGACATGTTTCACAGCTGGGCACAACTTGTCAAATATTGACAATGTAGCATTACCCTGCACATTTATAAAATATTCCCATTCCATGTATATGGTACCCAACCCATTCCTCTACAGTATTTATACTAAAAAAAAGAATAAAAATTACCAATAATCATAATCTGTGCTCTAAAGTTGTAAATAAATACAACCCACATTTACAAGTATGATGTGATTTAGTGGTTGAGATCTCATGTTTTAAAAGACTTCTAGTGTGTCGGCAGTAAAGTAATGGACTAAGCTATGAAATAATGACCATGGTTCAAAAGGAGGGGAAGAAGCACCTTACACTGCAACATGCTACGATATTCATTCTCCTGCCTACTACGTCAGAACCAGGTAGATGTTTTCATGGTATCCATGCCCAACCCATTCCTAGTCTACAGTATTAGGCAAAAATCGTAATCTCTGCAGTCTCAAGTTGTAAATAAATACAGCCCACCTTAAAGAATGAAGCAACTTAGTGGTTGAGATCTCAAGTTTTAAAAGACTGTCCCTAGTGTGTCGGTGGTGACATGAAGGACTAAGCTATCAAATAATTACTTTGGTTAAAAAAAGAACAAGAAAGAAATGACGTGGTTCAAATATTTCTTCACGACTTCCTCACGTGATGCCTAAAGTTTAACAGCAAATTAAGAAACTGGAGGTGCGTCCGCCAGGAGGTCGGAATGTGGACAGTAACTTCCTGTTGATTCAAGATCCTCATTAGAATTCCGACTGTGCATAATCTGTCTGTTAAAGGAAAACGCCAACATTTAGGGAAATTCCCTGGAGTTAGACAAGAAGATACATACCTTTGTCGTCTCTGTGCGTGCGTTAGGCTTAGGGAACGCCCGCTCCGTTAGCTTAGCTTCATCACTGGAAGTGGGTCAGACTTGTACCCTCAAGTTCCCTACAGTCACGAAAGTATCTGAACCGATTGAAGTTTATGGATACCATGACAAAATAAAATAAAAGAGCGACATCTATAGCAGCGGAAATACGTTTATTTTGTACATTATCTAATGTTAACACGAACCTAAACTAACGTTACAACTAACCTAAAGTTAGTTTAGGTTCGTGTTAACGTTAGATAATGTACAAAATAAACGTATTTCCGCTGCTATAGACGTCGCTCTTTTATTTTTTAACCCCCCCCCCCCCCGACCGGAAGTTATTACCCTCGTTATCTGCTTGAGTGTCCGGTTGTTGGTTTTCGTTAGCTACAGTAGCAGCATATCAACACCAGCCATGGGAATACCGTTTTCTAAATTGGGGAGGCTTTTAATCGTCAAGGTAAGAGGATTTTAAGTCATGGTATCCATAAACTTCAATCGGTTCGGATCCTTTCGTGACTGTAGGGAACTTGAGGGTACAAGTCTGACCCACTTCCAGTGATGAAGCTAAGATAACGGAGCGGGCGTTCCCTAAGCCTAACGCACGCACAGAGACAACAAAGGTATGTATCTTCTTGTCCAACTCCAGGGAAGATGGCAAATAAGATAATTTCCCAAAATGTTGGCGTTTTCCTTTAAGTCACTTCCTCTGTGGGACATAAATAGATTACCATCACTAATCTAATCTGGAGTAAGGTAAAGTAGGGCCCACTGAATAGTAAAAAACAAAATTAAAATAAAATTAAGTCACAGTAGCAAAGAGTGCCATTTCCTTTCATTTGATTATTTATCCTTTATTTAGCCAGGGCGGTCCCATTGAGACACAAGATCTCTTCTTCCAAGGAGTCCTGGTCAAGACGGCAGCATAAGCGGAAAAAGAAAACGTCCAAGGAGTAAACGGATCTGCCACGTGGATAGAAGAGGGGTCGTGAGAAAGAGATAACGGGGGGGGGTTAATAAATAACCGAGTAATACGGCCCTTGAAGTGTTGTAGATATTCTGAGGGAATGGCAGCTGCGTGGATCGACGTGACAAACCTTCCCACAAACACCGTCTTCACCCACAGTACTGGTGACCTGAGGTTGAGCAGCACGTCAGCAACCACTCGACAGCACTTGGGGCACATGTTTTGAGAGGCAAGCGAACAACTCGGCATAAAATAGAACCGAGGCCAAGGAAAATACTCAACTAAACTGACCCAGTACGGCACTGCCGGGGCTGAGTGTGAGGGAGGTATGTCAGATTCCGTCAAGCTAACGTTACAGAATCTATACTTGAGGGGTCACAGACTCAGTAAGAGGGCAGTATTCAGACACACTCCAGTCATCCATCGGTCTCTCTCTCACTCACTCACAAACACCTGGCTATGAGTACAACTCTCATTCATTTACTCACTCACACTCACTCACACTCAACAGTCACTCATTTACTTAGGCCACTTTTTGGAACATTGCGTTGACTTACATTCATTCCTTAGCTCTTAACCATAACCATAACAACTACATGCCCAACCCTAACCGTAACCTAACACTAACGTTAACCACTGACCAAAAAATGAGCTTTTCCCCCAAATTGGGGATGGTGCTTTTGTCCACGAATGGACAAGCCGCCGCCCCAATCAACTGGTTTGTAGTATGAAATGCGTCCCAGAAGTCAGAAACACACATGCACACGCATACACTCGCTTTCATTGCACACAAATGCACAGTCAAGAGTATAGCCTCTTTACAGAAACATGGTTGAGCTTTACATTTATATACAAAATTTGCCTGAAAGTCTTTTCTCCACTCAGAATCCTGCCTCCGGCTTGATGAAAAGCGCAGAGAAGGCAAAGGCCAGGAACACGATCCCCCCGATGATTGTAACTATGGAAACAAAAACAAGCATATCATATCCATTACATAACTAGATTGGTATTGTTCTTCAACTACAGTGGAAGGGTTTCATTCCAAAATACTATCAAGTTTCCAAAAAAACTTCACAAGGCTGGATCCAAAACCTCTGAAATTGCCTCATCTTGGTGCAGCGGTAGGAGATAATTAAAAGCACAATATTACTGTTCTGATTTTTTTTTTTTTTACAAGATCCAGTAATAAGATACCGAATGACTACGTTTTTGTTCATTTATTTCTCATATATCAACACATAGCAACTCATATAGCAACCGTTGTCTCTTCCATTGCCATGTACAAAACAATGGTTGCTATGTTACAGGCAGCCATGTTGGAAGATAGAACTACACAAGTATTCCAGGCTCGAAGTTCACTACTCAATATAAAAATTAAAAGAACCGGGATTATCCTCAAAAGTGTTACTGTTTTGTTTAAGTAAATGTATTTTATTAGCCAAAAACTTAAATATTCTTTAATACGTTTTACTTTTATAACAGCAATCATATTGTAGGAGTAGATGTTTTCTTCAAACAGTGGATATCTCATGTATACTGTACTTGTAAAAATCTACAAAGATTTGACCAAACACCTTTTTATAGGATCTCTTGGCAATTTCTTCCTGACAAGGAATCTAGAGGCAGCATTTATTTTTTGCCTTTTTACTTGCTCCCATCCCACAATTTAAATCACTCGAATTCCCTCCTGGTTGTTGCGCTGCCCTACTGTCCATCTGGAGAGGGTGTAGACTACCACATACTGGGAGAGCATAATGCATTAAGAGGCTCCCCCAGATCCCCTCCCTACTGAACAGGCAGTTGGAGTCCAACCAGTAGGAGTCGCTGTTGCAGCGACCAGGACTCCATACCATAAGGATGATTGACCATGCCGGAGGTACCGCTGCCGGGAATTGAACCTGGGTCTCTGCAGTGGTAGACGAGTGCTTAGACCTCTACACAACCCACAGTCAGTGTTTTTATGATGGCACAGAGACACTCTAAGTCTCTAATTGTATTCAATGCTGCAATCTCCACGCTGCGCGGAAGTAAGATGGAAGTAATAGGAGAGTGATTTCTACGCTGTTCTTGTTACACTTCAAGTCTATTTCTTCCTGCTGCTGCGCATCAGTGAAGTGTAGAAATACATTGACTGCTAATAAATGTTCTCAAAGAAATCCATGCAGAATTATGTTAAATGATGTGATCTCTTCTTACTGTGGCAAGATTTCAGTTTCCTGATTGAAGTGATAGGCTAGATGAGTAGGCATTCATAGGCATTCATTTGAAAGAGTAACGGATATGTACATTGCCTCATAGGCTACAGGTCATATTGATTCATTGTCATTTCACTTCTACATATAAATACATTGTTCAATTGGAACAGCCTCCCCATCCAACTGCCTCCCCATCCAACTAAGGGCACCACAGAGCCTGGACTCTTTTAAAGCAGGCCTGAAAACATTTATTTTTCAAAAGGCCTTTGATTGCTAGCTATTCCTTGCGATAATTTTTTTTTCTTGTGTTGTTTTTTTTTTTTAACTATGTTTTAACCCTGTAGCACTTTGGGATCCTAGTGAACGAAAAGTGCACTAAAATACAATTTATTATTATATATGTATTTAATAATTATGTAGGCTAGTGTTTTCCTATGCTATTGTGTGAACCCTGTGGTTGAATAAAGCAGAAATGAATGGTGTTACAAAGGGTCAGATTAAACCGAATATATATATTTATTGCCTGAGATCCCATGTATAATATTTGTATATCGTTTGATATCCCCTGTATATTCCTTGTACAATATATACGGAATATCCCTTTACCTGGTAGCAGGACAGACCATAATATTCGTTCTCCTATTGGAAACGATCCCCTAGGCGCCAGCGCCCCCCCCCCTCGAGCTGACTTGAAAGCTACCGCCAGGACTTGCCCAAACATGCCCGCTTTTCGCCCACGGCTACGAGACCGAGAGGCGACAGAAATGAGATAGGCACTATTTGTCCACCGTACGTATAAATATGACCAGCAAATACAGAACTTCCCTTGCAGTTCCCTTTCAGTTCGCCTTCAGTTCAGTCTGGTCCAGTTATCCAAGCAACGTCTCACCCACTACGCAACGTGGGCAGAGCAGGGCTCGCATCGCCCCAAGATAGTCTCGTGTTATCCTAATACGTCTGTTTGTCGTATCGTTCGCTATTCATTAGTAAACCTTCATTACGAGTCAAAGACCACGTGGAGTGAGTAATTGTGCGTCGACATAGAGCACTTATTGCCCGTGCTAATAGTATAGTAACGTCAAGTTCAGCCGTGCATTACCGCACCGGAGGATTTACACCGGAGCAGCAGCACCACGGGGGATTTACACCCCGCCCGCAGTGCCACTTTTCCGGCAAGGATTATTATTCTTCATTCTTCACTACGCTGCTGGAAGCAGAGAACCGTCTACACCCACTGCTGTGGGATCCACGTGCCCGTGGAGACATCACTCAAGCCTGTTTCTGTCGTACCAGAGACTCCACGGCTCTCACCTACACGGCGCGCATCCTGGGACCAGGCTGCTTCTCCCCGCTGCTCCAGGGGTGACATCGCCCCCGTGAACCATTGACTTGCCTAGAGCTTTGCCTCCCTCTGCTGGCTTACAACCGGTAGTACACCCTTTCCCAGAAGATCCCTAGATAATTACTTAATATTTACTATTGACTCGCCTATGCACATTCTATTTGCCTTATAAGCGCAATCTAAGCAAAGTATATTATGTAATACTATCCCTTTTATGTAATAAATATTCTAACCGAGTATTTTGTGTGGAAAACCGTGTTATTGTGAGAGTGTTCTAATCTAATAATACTTATGTACAGTATTGGCCAGGAGTACATAGACGGTAGTGATTTAATGATATCAGTACTTGATTAATACAGTCAGGGAATTGTACCCCTCAGTTAGAATTGGTCCTTCGAGCCCCGGATAATAATTAGCGTAATATTAATATAATATTAATATTGACATGGCCGATGACGAACACTCCACAAACGGTTCTCCTAAGCTAGATCGCCCGCAGCGCAGACGACAGCCACCTCCCTACCTAGAGGCATACTCTGTCAGTCCAATACCTAGCTTTAAAGGGAAGTCAAACGCGGAAAAAGTAGAAAGTAAAATTATGTCCGACCCTAACAACCAGGTTACCCCGACCACAGAGGCCCTAGTGGGTGCTAATGTAACTGACCAAGCTCACGGTGGGGACCAGGAGGGAACTGACACGACTTTACCCCCAGACAATACCGAAGAAATAGCCCCCGATCAGCTCCGGGAGGAAGACAACCCTAAAGAGACGCGCACCCAGGAGACGGATCTCCTCGGTACGCAACAGGAGAACGGATCTCCAACCAGTACTGCCGGGAGCCGATCGCCCCGAACGGCGTCTTCCCCCAGCGAGGCGGACAAGATGCTGGCGCAAGCACTCATCGCCACCCTGGCAGCCTCCACCGAACGCGATCGACTTCAAGCGCAACAGACGTGCGAGCGCGAACATTACGCAGGTGAGCGAGAGCGCTTCCAGGCGCAACAAAGGAGCGAGGACGACCGAATAAGACTGGAGACCAGACGCCTCCAGACAGAAGAGAACATCGAGAGAAGCCGCGCCGACGTCGCAAATGCACAGCTCCACGCCGCCCATGCCAGCGCCAATGCCCAGCGTGACGTCGCCAACGCACAGCGCGACGCTGCCCAGGCCAGTGCCAATGCGCAGCGCGACATCGCCAATGCCCAGCGCGAAGCCGCGCGAGACGCAGCCCATGCCCGGCGCGAGGCAGAGCGCGACCGGCTGCAGGCGGAGCTGATGGACAAACTGGTTGCCATGGCGACACCCCCTCACTCCGCACGGAGCTCCCAGAGATCGTCGAGACATGGGTCTAGGACACATTCCCCTACCCGACGAAGCGACCCGGGACCCCGCCTACAGGAGGATCCTGTCCACGTCTCCGAACCCCCTCCCCAGCCGGTCCATACGAGACCTAGCAACCGGGGTACAGAACCGAACCACGCCGAGAGACTGAACAAAAGACTCCAGGTCCTAGCAGAGGAAGAGGAGGAGGAGGAAGATGAGTGTCAAGCCGACCAGCAGCAACGTGCTCTGGCCCAGGAGGCCCAGTACAGCCCCGACCCGCAGCAACGTACTCAGGACCAGGAGGTCCAGTACAGCCCAGAAGTCAGCCCCGAGGCCCTGCGCTACAAACCCCCGACTCAACTCACGGGTGAGTTTGACGCACCGCCAGCCCCGAGGAACAGCACCTGGGTACCCGACCTTCGGTACCCACCAAGTACCAGCCCAAGACGACACGTAAGAGGAGACTCGCCTAGGAGGCCTCTCCCCCAACGCTCACCGATGTGCCAGTCATCCATGACATCATACATTGCCACGCCGTCATTTCCCGACTTCGCCTATGAGAGTCGAGCACAGTATACGGAGCTCCGGATGTGCCTAGAGACAATGATGGTGGATGTCGCTGGTGAACGCCACAAGTATGCAATATTACTGAAGCACCTGAAAGTACCGCGAGCGCACAATATAGCGCTGGCCTATGCCACCTCTTCGACACCATACACAGCGGCCCTAGCGGCGCTGGACCAGAGATATGGACGTATATGGGATTACGTAATAGAAGAGATAAGGCATATTGACCGCCTACCCCCAGCCACAGACAATCGCTCACTAGACGACCTGTCAATCAAAGTGCAGTCCCTGGTGGGGATGCTGGGAGCGCAACGGGAGAAGGGCAGGCATGAGCTATACGCCAACTCTAACGTTGAGAGGATTTTGGAGAAGCTGCCACCCGCAAGACAGGAGCGCTTTCGGCGGCAGAGGGACTACCGCGACCCCGACGGCCCCGAGCCATCCCTCCTTGATCTGGCCGACTTCCTGGCGAGAGAGGTCAGCAGCTTACGACTGGACACCTTCGGGCGGAGCACGCCAAGCTCCAGAGAGGGACCCAGGAGAATAAATGATGGAAGAAGATCGGTGACTGTTATGCACCAAGCCGAAGCAGTACCGCAGCACTCCAACCACAACACCCCCTCGACGAAAGAGGACCAGTGGAAGATTGAGTGCCAGTACTGTGAGGGAGAACATCGGCTCCATCAGTGCGAAGATTTCAAGAAGCTGACCACGGATGATGTGAGCCAGTGGGTCAAGGACCACCGCCGCTGCTTCCGCTGCGCGCGCAGCCACCTAGCAGCTGAGTGCCACTTGAAAAGGAAGTGCAGCAGGTGCGGTGGCACCCACCTGGAGGTCCTGCATGACCTCAACAAGCGTCAGCCAGGACAACCGAGTGGGCCCGTCGCGGTCATGTACCACGCCGAGGCGGTGGCACCAGAACCAAAGTTCCACCAGACCGCTCCCTGGTGTCCCGACTGCCACGGCAGACACTGGCGGACAAGGTGCGACTCGTACCATATAGAGTCTACGTCACCACCCGAGACAGGAGTGCTCCACATAGACCCCCAGCATAGCGGGACCCCCCGTGTGCTCCTCAAAGTGGTCAGAGTGCTCCTGAGCCACGGGGACAAAGTCATGGACACTTACGCCGTCCTTGATGACGGGTCAGAGAAGACCCTTCTGCTCGCGTCCGCCGCGGCCCAGCTGGGACTGCGGGGGAGCGAGAACCAAATGACGATTCGGACAATAAGAAGAGATTTAAAGACGATAAAGGGCGAGAATGTCTCCTTCACTATCGCAGCAAGCGGGCAGCCAGAGCGACGGTACAAGATCACAAATGCTTTCACCAGCCAAGAAATAGGACTATCGCAGTACACCTACCCTGTCACCAAGTTGATGGATAAATATGTGCACCTGCGTCAATTACCTATCCCGCTCATAGACGGCGCTACCCCGACCCTGTTGATAGGCTCCGACCATGCAGAACTCATAGTCCCGATTGACCGGGTCCATACAGGCCCCCGAGGCTGTCCTGCAGCAGTCGAGACCCGCCTAGGATGGACATTGCAAGGCCCCCTCGCTAAATCTCTCAACCGAACAGCAGCCACTAGTTGCCTCCACTCCAGAGAGACAGAAGAAGACACCGGCCTCTCCCCCGTACAGCAGAGGCTATTGACATTAAGCGAGAGGCCAGTGAGAGAACCGTGGGTACCAGAGGGAGTTCGGAACTCCACCCCCCTCAGCTGCGCTTCAGACGTAGCTGACCTCGAACCCAGCACCCCAAGCGACTCCTTGACGGGGCGGCCGGGACCGGCCCCTCCTCACACGGGGTACAGAGCGAACAAACGAAACAGACGGAGGAGGAGGAGAAAGCACAGCCAAGCAAAGATCAAAGCAGTCTCAGGCCCGCTTCCTCCCAAGCCCCCCCTCATCCCGTCCAGTCGTCATGACCATAGACCAGTCACCACCCCGAGCTGCGTGGCCGGCCGGCCGGCCGCGTAAGCAAAGTGACCACTGGTGCCGACGGAAAGGTCAGAGTGGCAGAAGTGCTCGGCCAAGGGCGGCCCTACAACCGACCCGTGGCGAGGCTGATAGTCGCCAAGGCTCCCCGACTCGCCTAATGACGACCATGACCCCTGACTTTGTGAACTGCCCGACCCCTCACAACGGACATTGAGTAGTGGACAGTGCGGTTAATCTGTCTCTGCTTAGCTAATTAGGTGGGACTAATTAGGGGGCGGCTGTTACAAAGGGTCAGATTAAACCGAATATATATATTTATTGCCTGAGATCCCATGTATAATATTTGTATATCGTTTGATATCCCCTGTATATTCCTTGTACAATATATACGGAATATCCCTTTACCTGGTAGCAGGACAGACCATAATATTCGTTCTCCTATTGGAAGCGATCCCCTAGGCGCCAGCGCCCCCCCCCTCGAGCTGACTTGAAAGCTACCGCCAGGACTTGCCCAAACATGCCCGCTTTTCGCCCACGGCTACGAGACCGAGAGGCGAGATAGGCACTATTTGTCCACCGTACGTATAAATATGACCAGCAAATACAGAACTTCCCTTGCAGTTCCCTTTCAGTTCGCCTTCAGTTCAGTCTGGTCCAGTTATCCAAGCAACGTCTCACCCACTACGCAACGTGGGCAGAGCAGGGCTCGCATCGCCCCAAGATAGTCTCGTGTTATCCTAATACGTCTGTTTGTCGTATCGTTCGCTATTCATTAGTAAACCTTCATTACGAGTCAAAGACCACGTGGAGTGAGTAATTGTGCGTCGACATAGAGCACTTATTGCCCGTGCTAATAGTATAGTAACGTCAAGTTCAGCCGTGCATTACCGCACCGGAGGATTTACACCGGAGCAGCAGCACCACGGGGATTTACACCCCGCCCGCAGTGCCACTTTTCCGGCAAGGATTATTATTCTTCATTCTTCACTACGCTGCTGGAAGCAGAGAACCGTCTACACCCACTGCTGTGGGATCCACGTGCCCGTGGAGACATCACTCAAGCCTGTTTCTGTCGTACCAGAGACTCCACGGCTCTCACCTACACGGCGCGCATCCTGGGACCAGGCTGCTTCTCCCCGCTGCTCCAGGGGTGACATCGCCCCCGTGAACCATTGACTTGCCTAGAGCTTTGCCTCCCTCTGCTGGCTTACAACCGGTAGTACACCCTTTCCCAGAAGATCCCTAGATAATTACTTAATATTTACTATTGACTCGCCTATGCACATTCTATTTGCCTTATAAGCGCAATCTAAGCAAAGTATATTATGTAATACTATCCCTTTTATGTAATAAATATTCTAACCGAGTATTTTGTGTGGAAAACCGTGTTATTGTGGGAGTGTTCTAATCTAATAATACTTATGTACAGTATTGGCCAGGAGTACATAGACGGTAGTGATTTAATGATATCAGTACTTGATTAATACAGTCAGGGAATTGTACCCCTCAGTTACAAATGGGCTAAATAATATATTGTAGACCTACATCAAAATAATTTTAGACTATTTGTTCAAGTTGTTAATTTTTCTGCTCCTTGTCATTTCAGTTGAGAGTAACTTTATTTTGCTGCCTTTTTAAGCTGACGAGTAGCCGTGCCTTTTTTTTTTTTTTTGGTCTTTTTTCCCCCTCCATTTTTCCGCCGATTTTCTCCCATCCCAATGTTAGTCGTATGCCAATTCCCAGTCCCTTCCTGGTCGCTGCGCACTTACCCCCCACAGTCAGATCATCTGGGAGAGTGGAGGCTACCACGTGCTTCCTCCGACACACGTCCAGCCAATCACCGCTTCTTTTCACCTGGCAGCGCGGATTCTCATTGAGAGGGCGTAGCGTGTGGGAGGACCACACTATCCCCCTCACGTCCAATCCGCGCTTAGCAGGCGCCCCGACCGAACTGTAGGAGTCGCTGTTTACAACGACCCGGTCCCACACCGCCAGCTTCTCCCACCCTCTGATACAGCCAATTGTATCAGTGCAGACGGCCAGCCAAGCTGGTGACAACCCCGGAGCTGTGAGCTGGATTCGAACAGGCAAATCCAGCTCAGCTCCGGGGCTGGTGACGAACGCAATCTCCGCTCGGCCACCTAACCGCCGCTGTAGCCGTGCCTTTCTAACCATGAAGTACTGCAAAATTATCAAAGGATTAAGAAATTTTATATGGATTGGCTGAAAGGCACCATGTTCCTGTTTTGGAAATGTCAGATAATTATTCAAATAATGTGATACTAGTTGTTCACATGCAAAGAAATAATGCAACTTGTGTTCTTCCTTATGACAATGATTTGATTATGCTGCTATTAGGCTATAATACATAGGAATTATGTATACGAGTAGCTCATTTGGTAAATGGTAAATGGCTGCTTTTTTATATAGCGCTTTTATCCAAAGCGCTTTACAATTTGTTACTCACATTTTACCCATTCACTCACACACCGACAGCGGAGGCAACCATGCAAGGTGCCAACCTGCTCATCGGGAGCAATTAGGGGTTAAGTGTCTTGCTCAAGGACACATCGATACGCTGCCTGGGAGGAGCGGGAATCAAACCGGGAACCTCCCGATTGCCAGATGACTGCTCTACCTCCCGAGCCACTGTCGCCCCAGAGCCACATTTCCCTCCTGTCACTCAAACTCTGTCTGTTTCTTCTGTGTACTGCCCTGGTTTAACGCTCCTCAAAGTTGTCCCGATATCCTATCCATATTGCTGCTCTAGACATTCCGGACATTCCATGTCCAAGCTCTGTAGGCTATGGGTCAACAGGAAGAGGCGAACATGCACTTGTTTTTGGATGCTGGTGCCATGATTGCACAAACTGGGTAGCTGGGAAACACTGTGCCATGACAAAAAGGTTTCACCCTTATTGGTTTTATGTCTCATCATATTTGTGAGAGAAAGGACACAGATTTTTTTTAAATTGCAGGCAAGGAAAGAAAATACTGTTTTATATCAATTGGCTACAATCTTTTTGTATTTTCACCCCTGATTCTTTGGCATAGTATTTATGACGAGGGACAATATATTGCCACACAATATGGTGCAATGCCATACATCATATACTGGTATTCACAATTAATAAATGGGTATATAGGCCTACATCATTTTGGACTAGATCAAGTGAAACCCGTTAGAATTTAAACCAGCAGTGATTATGTGCATTTATGCCCAGATATTTCAATTTCTATTGCTGAAACTCATCTTTGCTGTCACAGCCAGTGTACATTGCAAAATATATGCTGCCATGACGCTGGCATGATCCTGTATGTTGATCTGATGGGGGAGTGTGAGTGAGAAACTGACTTTCTACAACCAGAAATGTCCTAAAAGAATTTCAAATAATAAAGGCTAGAATTTCTATAGACAGTATCTTACCTGTTCTGACAGATATCTTCTGGGCAATCATCCTTCCACCAATCACAGCTAGTCCTGTACACAGACAGTGTCCAAGTGTCCCGCCTACCGCAACTCCAAATGGGTCCTAAAAAAACAAGACAGTTTCTTTTTTAGTCCTCGTCAATTGACTTATCGCAAACCCTGCCCTCTTTTCTTGATCCTCCAATCACAACGGTTGCTTTCCTTTCCTATGTGACTATATCAATTTGGGCTCAATATTAAACATTGAGATCTAAAAATACACTCATCTTTGTGGGGTTCGTCTTTCACAGTCATCAAGGGATGCTAAACCAAGTCACAACATATACTACCAACATAAATAATATATACTACCAACATAAATATATACTAAATACATTAACCCTTTGGTTGCCGTTCACGAGAATTCTCATTTCTGTGGCCCAACGGTTCAGTGCCAAAAAACGAAGATTCTCGTTTCTGGGTCGTTATTTCTTTTATTCGCTATTGCCATTCATAATCCATCCAGGCACCTTGTGCAGGCTGTCCTGAATGGGTCTGAGATCACAAACATCCAATACTGCCGCCTAACGCCTTGCAGCCGCTATTGCACATCCTTGGATTCACTCTGGCTCAGCCTGTATGTTGATCTAACAAATCCAGTACGGGTTTTCCTACTCGGGCAGTAGCAACGGTTATAACACATGGACTGGGGAGAATCAAGCATAATTCTTGATCCATGTAATTTCGTGGAATATCTTGGCAACACGATCGAGATCAATACTTGGAATGGCGATCAGATAATTGGATTATTCTTTTTGCAGTACATCCTAGTCAAGGTTAGTGCTATATGTTATCAATCTTGTGTTGATCCGAGCATGCCTCCATTGTGATCCGCGTGTCCTGTAACGTTACTCCACAACGTATGCCGTTGGTGACAATCGAAGCATAACCCCCCCCCCCCCTCTTTCATGCATGCATGATGAAACATAATACCGATAATCTAGCGTTGATTTCAGATTGATTGTTGATCCAAGCGATGAATGGCACGCTGCCTAATGAAATGCAATAAAACGCTGTTTAGCTGCGTTTCCTGGGATTACACAGAATTACTCTAAAACTATACTCATATTCACCACGGTATAAAACGGGAATGTATTGATGAAAGAATTTTCTGTTTTTTGCATCTTGACCAGAAGAAACTCAATGACAATCGACTATATTATTAGAACCATAGATATAATATTTAATATAGTTTTAGCACTGCAAACACCGTCATGTACCCCTGTTCATTACAGCACTGGCACACACGGCCCACAGCGAACTCTAGTGAATGGCACTGGATGTGTTAAGAAAATATATATACTACCAACACAACACATTCCTTTCTGTGTATTAATCCCAGTGTATCAAATGAAGCCACTGAGGCTGTGAACCAACCTCGCGGGCCGCCAGGATTATGGTGGTGAGCTGTGAGCGGTCCCCCCACTCCGCTAAGAAGGTGAGGGTGAAGGCCTGGAGGAAGATGGGAGAGATGATGCTGTGCCACCTTCCATGAGGCAAGGTGCTGCCTGCTCCAGCCTCTATGTCCGCGGCCCCGTTCACCAGTTTAGATCGCTGGAGCTGCACAGAGAACAACAGGGGAAAAAGGAATTTGATTCAAACTCAACCAACTCAAGAGCAACAGAATATGTGATTAATATATTAAAATATTTGAGTCCGTTATTTTTTTTATTAGATCCTTAGATGAATGAATAAAGGTTAGGCAAATGAATGTGTTGCTGTGCATCGATGTGTGTGGAGGGAGGTATCCAATTAGGACTTGTTTGCATCATTTAACAGGTATTGTTGGAGATGTTAGACCTGCATTGGCCCTCATTTATAAAACCAGAGAAATCATCACAAATGTATGTGTTTAGATGATGGTAAGAAATCATAGCAGCACGACTTTTTGGAGGGGGTCAATAAATAATGCATGCTGGGTAATTTTGCCATTCTATGTCTATAACATGGAAAGAACCTAACCATTTATACATACTAGCGTTGCTTTGCTAACTACAAGAGAGCTAACACCAGATTCACGTTGTTGGGACTCCAACCTGTCATGTTGGGTGTGGGTACAGGCCTGCCAGTAGGTGAATAAAACATAAGGTATCGTTCTAATAATCTAAAATGTTCCCCTAGAAACAACGTACCTCCTCGTCCTTCTTCTTGATCTCTGCTTGTACCTCCTCCAGCTCCTCCTGGCCCTCATCCGGACTCATCCTTAGCCCCTCCCTCAGCATGCGAATGCCAAAAATGGCAAACAGGGCTGTGGACACGTAGTATGTGTATATTCTGGGGATGATGGTGGTGGCATAGCCAAATAGCACTGAGGGAAACACAGGAATGTATAGATCAGTAAGAGATGGAGGAATACATTTGCATTATAATCAGGGCTAGACACATACATATCACAGTATTGTCCAAATTACATGGGATATTTGCAAGAAAATGTTTAAAAAAAATTGCAATATAAAAGACAAAAATCTCATATTGGTTGAGCTCAAAGACTGATATCCACCAACCTGAGAGGCAGGTCATAACACCCAGTGCCAGCATAGCTCCTACTAGCACTGTGAGGCGGTTGTACCGCATGGCCATGATGGCTGCAATGAAGAAGGTCTTGTCTCCCAACTCAGATACAATGATGACAGAGATGGCAGCCACAAAGGCATGTATGAAGCCAAGGTTCCCCTTGCTAGGGTCATTTTCACTCACGACTGGGCCTATGGGATGGGGACTGGGGATTTTCTGAAAAGCAAGACAACAGTTTTAAGCAGAGGTTTGGGGGGGGGGGGCATGGGTAGTAGTATGGGAAATGTATAGAGTGTAACAAGCTTCAAATGGTTTGTTGACGTAGAATCTATTCAAAGAAGCCATGTATACCACAACTAGAAGGGAGAAGTCAAGTGACACCAGGTGGCTAGTGGTGGTGACATTTCCTCATCTATCATGGTCCCATGCCTTCTAACATTGATTGATTGAAAACGTTATTAACAGATTGCAGAATGGGTACAATACAGTACAGCTCAATACACACAATTGTTAAGGGGATGCAGACCAGAGAAAGACTTTCGTCTTGTTTACATCAGGGTCCCCCATTTTCAATTAATCAACATTTACCCCCCCCCCCCAATCTTATTGTCGCTGGTTAGGGTAAAGTTAAGTTAGTTAACCTCGTTAACCGCACGGGCCAAACCAGGAACACAAAACGTGAGGATCTTTTAGCAGCTAGCCAGCGACGTTAGCTTTTAAAGGCCGTTGCTTTCGAGGGAAAAAAAAGCCAAAGTAGCTAAGTAGCTTCCAGTGGTAGAAACCCCATAAGTTGTATTGTTACCTCTTTTGGGAGCTGGTCTAGGACCGGCTTCGGTTCCTCTGGAGTGCCCGCAACTCCGACTGACAACAACACAACGACAGCCAAGTGCAGCAAAACCATCACACTTTTATCTGACCGTCCATCTCTTCGGCCGACCATGAGATTGAGATGCATCTCTCCACGAAGCAGAATACCCGGCCGGTTGCTTTAAAAATACCGAAGACAATTTGTGTGTTTATTAAAACTGTCTCTCACAAATCACTTGGTATAATTTGTAGCTGCAAATTGGTTAACTTCATATTAGCATAGCAATCTATAAAAATGTTTAAAGCGTCAACAGTCTTTTATCCGTTCGAACTGTACTCGATCAATGTTTTTAAACATGCTGCCTCTACACAAGCAAAACACGGAAGTGATTGGACCATAGAGAGAAATACGTGTACTTTGTACGTTGACGTAATGACTATATAGTACAGCAATTGGTTACTCTCACTGTCAGTAAAACATGTAATGGAAAATATGGTCAAGCTTGCCAGACGCGCAAATAAGGAAATCTGTACAGGCGACACGCACTCACATGACTACACTATAACAAACAGTTTTTTTTACTAGCAGTTGTGTTTGTTGTTAGAAGTAACGGATTATACATTATTTTAACACTATGTTGTCTGCTTATACAATAGCAAGTATTACTTCGTTTGTACATTTTAAATAGTTAAAATTGTATATTCACTTCAATACACAAGTCTACACAAAAGCTGTAAAAAGAAAGAAAGAACACAAACAGAGTTTGGCAACAAACAATTAATTGTGAATAATTAAAACATTAGATGCAAAATGTTTATTATAGTTATTTAAGTACAAAAATACCATTTGTTTACATTGGAAAGACACAAACTTCACAACTTGTGAGAATAAAATGACTGGGGAGGAGGCAAATGTTGATATATTTAAAGTTGCAATACAGTAACTATCTTTTGACAGTATTTTTCAAAACCGTGCTACCAGCACTGTTGTGACTTATGCCATCATTTATTTTCTTTGACAAAACCCGCCGGTGCTTTAGCTCTGCCTTTTCAGTGAATCTCAGTATTGTGCCAGTAAGGCAGTTATGTTTCATCTGTCTGAGCGTTCCGCTCCAACCTTATGGGATAAGGTTGTCCATGCACCTAGAGTGCTCGCTGAAAAAAGCTTCTACTTCCACCTTTACATTTACCATGGCCACACCCGCCCAGAATAGTCTGTATTGATCCTATATTTTTCCAGACGGTGCAACTTGCTGTATAAAAGCAATAATACACTCGAACCAGTGGAATATCGCCACTCTGTGATGCCCACGCCACTCGAGCTTCGCTCTCGTGGCTGCGGGTGCATCACAGCCGTGGCAATATTCTTGATATTCCACTGGTTCTCTTGTATTATTGCTTAATTAAGTTATTGAGAGTTAATGAGTTTGAATATGGGCACCAGCGATGTCATCAGAGGACACTGAATCCGCGTTAATTACAGCTCAATGAAATTATGTAGATGAGGGAAAAAAGATAAGGATTGTAATAGGGATTGCTATTCTTTCATCTACATAATTTCATTGAACTGTAATTAACACAACCCAAGGATTCAGTATCCTAAATAATATAGTTTTGCATCGTCCTTCTTGATACATGATCAGGACCCCAGGAAGACTAGAGGCTCTTTCATGTGTCTCTAATGGGGATCCTTTAACTCATTCAGCGCCAGCTATTAGTCTTGGCCTTGTAGCTAACTATGTTATATGTATGTCACTATGTTTGGAGAGCTATATCTATATTCTATATTATAGCTATGGGGACAATACTATGGTCATTTGACAGTGACTTTCTTCCGTCCAAGATGCAAAAAAGAGATAATTTGTTCATGCATATGTTTGCGCGTTATCCTGTGGTGAATATAAGTATAATTTCAGAGTGATCCGGGATAATTCCTGGGAAGCGATTTATAGGGCGCAACGTGAATTCTACTATAAGCGTTGGCGTTTCTTGCCTGGACACGCTACTATTTCCAAATCAAATGTATATAATAGGTATTATGTTTCATCATGAATGCATGAAAGGGGGTCGTTTCTGATGCTTTGATTGCCAGTAACAGCATTCGTATTGAACACTAAAAACACTGATCAGCTGGATCGGTATCAAAACATTGTCAAGCTGAAATTGATGTCAGATAGTCCTTACCTGTGGTCGTGGTATTCCAAAAAGAATATTCCAATTGTCTGATCGCGATTTCCAGTATTGGTGTCCATCTGGTCCCGGACATAATTTGGCACAATTTATGGATTGAGTGTGCCAGATGTGTTTCGAAGTGGTCGGATGAAGCGACTTACTCGGCTCCGTCTAAATATAGCGCCCGGAGACATTTGAGTGTAACACAGAGTTAGATATAAGGTTTCAAAGGGTGGGCGACACTGCCATCTGGTAGGATGCGGCCGGTATTGCACTTTGGCAATCTCAAAATCCTTTCCTATGGCAACACCGATGTCAGTGGATGAATAATGAATAAAAATATCGAATAAAAGAAAAAATGACCAAAACCTGAGATATATCGGGTCTGGCAGCCAACGCATGTAGAGTTAACCCGAGATATCTCGGGTCTGGCAATTAAAGAGTTAATAAACATAGAGTTCGGTTGACTATTCCCTTTTCTGGTAATGACTATGAAAAGCACCTTTAAAGGGCGGCTGGGTGGCGCAGCGGACATTGCGCTCGTCACCAACGCAGGAGACACCCTACGACCGACCTGTGGGGGGCAAATGCAAGCAACGTTCAAGACAGGGGAGGGGAGAATTGGAAAACAGCTAAATTGGGATGGAAGAAAAATAGAAAAATAAGGAGAAAAAGCGGATAAAAAAAGAAAAGCACCTTTAACATGCTCATTTGAAAATGAGAATAAATGTAGAATAATTGTTTTTCCAATAAGAAATGCACAACAGGATACACAAAATAATGTCAAGAATAAGTCACAATACAAAAGGGATAAACGCCTTGCGATGCCTTGGGTAGGAGTCAAATTTGCTGATGTAATATTCGTGGCAGAGCTGCGCTGCCAGCGCCTGGTTGAAGAGTACATAGAGGACAACACACCACAAGGTGAGAGACTGGCCTCCGGACACCAAGCTCAGAGACACATAAATAAGCAGTTCAGCAAAATAATGAGGGCAGGAAACCAAGTCAAACCAGCCTCCATCTGGCACTCTGTGAGCCAGCGTCTCCACTGCTCCTGTAAGAGAAAACACAAGATAATAATGTTGCTTTATCAATCCTGTTGGGGAAATTCAGGGGTCATAGCAGCACAGGAGAGTTACAGGCTGGGTAATAGAAATGACAATATAAATACTGCATATAAGAGAGAAAAAAAGAAGAAAAATAAAGGTGAGGGACAGGTGAGACATGTATACTCTATCGATAATAATAACAACAACAACAACAACAACAACAACAACAACAACAACAACAACAACAACAACAACAACGCGTGCATGTATGTACACCCCCCCCCCCCCAGGTCAAACCCCATGTTTTATATAACTAACTAGGTCTACTCTGTACAATGTGCAATACTCCATACTGAGTCCAAGTCTACCCTGGTATAAATAAACAGATTAAGCGGATTATCAATAAATATAACCCCTGTGAATGCTGTGATGAAGGTAAGTGACAAGAGAATGGGTCTCATTCTCCAACGGACTTACGACAAAAAGGGCTTTCTCTTAGGGCCATTTGAGACCTTTTCGGGCAAGACATGAATATAGACAATATATTATAATATAATATTAATTATATATGTTTTATTGGGACGTTTGGTGAATCCCAAAATCGGCCCGAAAAGGTCTCAAATGGCCCTAAGAGAAAGCCCTTTTTGTCGTAAGTCCTTGGAGAATGAGACCGAATGACATGGTCAGTAACTATCGGTGTTACAGTAGTTTGAGCTAACAGACAACTGCATGAGCTGACCTGAATCTCCTTTGCGAAGCCTGGCCAGCAGGACTAAAGAGCGGTGCTGGAGCAGTGAGGCCCAGGTAAAGAGCACAGTTCCAGCCACATGAAACCAATCCAGCTGGGAGAGGAGAGCACCAGGAGTCTCTGTAAGAAGCAGATATACATCAGCGACAGATATTAATCAGATGCTTCAGTTAGGTATAACTATGACTAATGTCAGTCTCACCGTCTCCAACATCCAGATGATCTGGACAGAGGACCGTCAATCCCAGTATGATGTAATAACCCAAGCCGAATAGATACTGAACCAAATGAATGGCTCCTTCAGAGAACACACTGACGAGCAGGCACTCCAACAGCCTCCTGAGGGAATGGATACACAGCAACAGCTGCACCAACAAAGTACACACCTGTGGAACTAAAATAAAAACACACACACAAAAACGATAGTTCAAACAGAAACTCATGAACAGCCCGACATGAGAAGTGCTAATATGTATCAATAACTGAAAGAATGATTGCATTTCTATAGTGCTTTTCTATAGAACACAAGACACTTGAATACAACTGAAAGACTGCATACTGCAGTATGGGTGGCCTCAGTGGGAATCAAACCCTTAACCATAGCAGTGTCAGTGCCATGCTCACAGCACCGAGCACTCCGAGCTAAATGGGACCACATTTTGTGGAATACACAGACAGGAGCACATCTATTGCCATCAAACGGTGCTTTAACTTGGATGCTATGAACTCAGGCAATGTGAAGTATGAGCCTACCTTGATTGTATGCCCTTGGCACACCGTTCAAAAACCCCAAGATGTCAGTCAACCATAATGGGAATGGGTGGTTCTGGAGTAGCACGTTAAGAGAGAGGGCCACGAGAACACCATTCCACCCAACGGAGACCACATAGAAGTGACAGAACCATCTGATGAGGGGGGGGGGGGGGTGTCAAGGCATCAATCCAAAGATTATCCAAACATGAACAAATTGGAATTAAATAAATAGGAATGGCAACATATCTTCATTCTCAGGCGATTTACTAAGCTCATTATACAAACAGCAAGCAGATAAATATGAGTTTAAACAGTTGGTAATGGTTGTAAACATTAAGAGTAAAACAGACATACAGTTTGAATTATGGTAGAGTAAGAAAGTTCCAAATAACACATTCCCATCTAAAAATCTATCAGAATGTGTGTGGGAGGAGGGGTGTGGTTTAGGCGTTGGTTGCAGAGGGAGAGAGTTGGGATTGGGAGTAACCTCGTTCCCAGTTTTATCTCCTCCGTGAGATAAAGACTGGTAAAGCACTACGGCCGAAAGTGTGAATTTCCGGTGTATGTACTTCCCCTGGAAGCTGCCTCCAAACGGACCAAACTTTTCCCGAATCCTGTCGGCAAACAAGCTAGAAAGTCCCGGTCATGTAGTAAATTCTTCAGGCAAAGCCGTTGCAGTGGCTTAAACGAGGAAATATTGTGCACTTCACACGTTTCTATAATTGTTTTGTCAAAACCGGAAAGCCTGTAGCCGGTACTTCCTGTACCTGTACCGTTTTCACACTTTAGGAGGCATAGCTTTACCAGCCTAGATTGGGAGTGACTCACTGAAGTAACAATAGTTAATGGCACAACACAGAGAATGACGGAGCTAGCTTGTTTGGAGTTAGCTCTATTGACTAGCTTTGTATGCATTACATATTGTATATATCTAGTGCTGTCAATAGATTAAAAAAATTAACTAATTCATTTCACTGTAATTTTCTGTAATTAATCTAGATTAAAAATCGCATTTTTCTACTTAAGACCGAAGCTTGTAACAGTTATTTACTTGAGTAAAATCATGGAATTAATGTAGAATCAACACAAAGAAAGTACATTTAGATTCAAAGACTATTTTATATTTTTCTTTGATCTTTGAATACAGTTTCTCTCCTGTGAAATACAAATGTTCAACAAAACCATCAACATTGACCCAGCTTTAAAGGCCTCTTTCTTATATCCGCGGCGCTAACAGAAATAAAAACAACCCAGGCCTATATGTTAAAGTGCAGATTGGCTTTTTAGAGGACGATAATGTCTTCTTTGAACTACCAGTAATATAAATCATATTAACAGATTGCAGAATGGGTACAAAATACAGTACGGATCAATACACACAATTGTTAAGGGGATGCAGACAAGAGAAAGACTTTCGTCTTGTTTACATCAGGGTCCCCCATTTTCAATTCAGTGAGATTTATGACATAAAACATACAGATATACATATATATATCATGACATTTACGACATACATACTGTTCCTAATTTATGCAAATGACATGTCGTCAGCTTGTGACTGCAACTTGTTCCTGTTTGCGGACGACTCAGCCCTGCTGGTCTCTGACAACAAGAACAAGTTACAGGTTGAAAAAACCCTCAGCTCGGAACTAGGCAAAATCTGCATATGGCTCGCTGATAACAAACTATTATTACACCTGGGCAAAACAGAGTCCATTCTCTTTGGTTCAAATAACAAACTCATCAAGACCGACGGCTTCTCAGTTACAGTGGGTGACAATATTGTCACAAGGAAAGATGAAATTACCTACCTGGGTTCCATCCTAGAGGCTAATCTTTCCTGTGACAAAATGCCCCCCCCCCCCCCCCCCCCCCCACCAACCTCATCCAATGTACAGTTTCTACGTCATCTGGACTCTTTTTGTATCACAAACAGTACTGTATTTACAAATCTGGTATGTCATAAATGTATAGATGTAGCAGTACTGTCTATCTGTATGTCGTGTGTGTCATATATGTTATGATGAATTGAAAATGGGGGACCCTGATGTAAACAAGACGAACGTCTTTCTCTGGTCTGCATCCCCTTAACAATTGTATGTATTGAGCCGTACTGTATTGTACCCATTCTGCAATCTGTTAAATAAAGTTTTCATTCATTCATTCATCCCTTAACAATTGTATGTATTGAGCTGTACTGTACCCATTCTGCAATCTGTTAATAAAGTTTTCAATCAATCAATCAAACAGTACTGTTACATTTATGACATACAAGATATACAAATATATAGTACTGTTTAACAGAGATCCTAACAGAAACTATAACATTCAAGGGGGAGGAAACTGTACATTAGGAGGGGGTTGGTTGGGTGGGGGGGGTTCAGACATTTACGGGGGCCAGTTTCGAATTGCAGCCTCCCGTGCTCTTTGAGAGCGGTTTTGAAGGTGGGTAGGGATTCACATTATTTTACGGCTGTGGGTATAGGGTGTTCCACATTGTTGTGGCATAATTGCGAAACGTGTTTAGTCCATTGTTTGATCTTCCTCTAACGTTCATTTCTCGGTAAGCAATGAAATCAGACGACAACAATTCCTTTAACTTATCTACTGGACAGCAGGACAGGTCTGCCAACTTGGTGGTAAGGTACCTTTTTGGGATGTCAAAGACACGGAGCCAGTTGTCTCGTTTTAACTGCTGCTTTGTCTTGCCGTATCGAATAAGGTCCTGAAATAAAATATAACCAGGATATTCTCTAAGTTTAGCTGGCAGATGAAGTGAAATTTTGTGCAAAGAAAAAGCCAAGAGAAAACATAAAGCCAAGCTTGACCACAGCAAATCTATCACACTCCATGCCTGCATTGTTTTGTGCAGCGAGATAAAACGTCCGCTCGCAAAGAGTGACAAACGTTCCGGATGAGAAGAATGACAATTCAACATTAAATTGATTTACTGACAGTAGATTGATTAATAAATAGTTATGAGTGTAAAAAAAGCACAACGATGATATACAGTACTGTATTTGCAAATCTGGTATGTCATAAATGTATAGATGTAGCAGTACTGACTATCTGTATGTCATGTATGTCATATATGTCCAGATGAATTGAAAATGGGGGACCCTGATGTAAACAAGACGAAAGTCTTTCTCTGGTCTGCATCCCCTTAACAATTGTGTGTATTGAGCTGTACTGTATTGTACCCATTCTGCAATCTGTTAATAAAGTTTTCAATCAATCAATCAACCATGAGAATAGATTTGACCGTTATTGTAATTTAAGACTTATTTAACTTTATGGGATACAGCAGGTGGCAGCACCTGATCTCGTTAGACAAAATTATAAGCAATGGAGCCGCCCTCCTTTCTATATAATTATATGGCCGTTCCATGCAGTGGTCACCCCACCCTCTGACAACCTACACATCATGGATATTATAGGATTTTAAATGGGGCCATTTTTGAAGGTTTCAAGTTTCTTTAATAGTTGTCATACAGAAGTACAGAATACTTTCATACAAAATGCTTCTTACTGTTACGCTCCTCCAGAGACTGTGCTAGACAAGATAGTATCAAATAACATAGTATAGCATGTAATTTAGAAGTAGAAAATGAGGTCACAGTGTTCAGTATAGACATATGTACAATGTTCGATGCAGAATAGACGTAACTGAGTTACCATATAATATACAATACTATGCAGTGTACTAATGTACAATACTATATAGTGCAAAGCAGAAATGGGATGAGGTACAATTTAGGTACAATTTACAGTAAGTTACGAGTTGTAGTGCAATCCTTCATCAATAAATATAAAGTGTGGGGAGTGGGTGCTACAGTGTGTTTGTTTAAAGTGAGTGTGTGCTATAAAGTGTGTGGAGTGGGTGCTACAGTGTGTTTGTTTAAAGTGAGTGTGTGCGTGTGGATGTGTGTGCTATGTGCGTTTGATGGTTGTTGTTGTGTAGTGTTCATTGTTCGTTTAGCAGCCTGATGGCCTGGGGATAGAAGCTTCTTCTGAGTCTTTCTGTGCTCGCCTTGAGACTCCGGTATCGCTTGCCTGACCGCAGCAGTTCAAAGAGGCAGTTGTTCGGGTGACTGGAGTCTTTAATGATTCTCTTAGCCTTTCCCCTGCACCGCTTGTTGTAAATGTTCTGGAGGGTGGGGAGCCCCCCTCCAATTGTGCGTTCGGCTGAATGTGTCACTCGTTGTAGTCTGCTTCGGTCTTGTGCAGTGCTATTCCCAAACCAGGAGGTGATGTTGCCAGTCAGGATGCTCTCTATTGTACATGAGTAGAAGTTCTTAAGGATCTTCTGACTGACTTGGAACTTCCTTAGGCGCCTGAGGAAGTAGAGGCGTTGTCGTGCCTTCTTCACAACACTGTCAATGTGTGTGGTCCATGTCAAGTCCTCGGATATGTAAGCTCCGAGGTACTTAAAGCTGTTGACTCTCTCAACCGGTGCCCCGTCGATGCTGAGGGGGCTGTAGTCCTTGACCCCCGACCTCCTGAAGTCCACAATCATCTCCTTTGTTTTGCTGACGTTCAGGGAGAGGCTGTTTTCCTGGCACCATCCCGCCAGGACCTTGACCTCTTCCAGGTAGGCCCTCTCGTCGTTGGCAGAGATCAGGCCCACCACCACTGTGTCGTCAGCAAATTTGATGATTGTATTGCTACTCCGCTGAGCCACACAGTCGTGTGTGTACAGGGAGTAGAGGAGGGGACTCAGAACACAGCCCTGGGGGGCCCCTATGTTGAGGGTGATGGATGAGGAGGTGCAGTTGCCTGCTCTCACCACCTGGGGTCTGCCCGTCAGGAAGTCCAAGACCCACTGGCAGAGGTCATAGTTCAAGCCCAGGTCCCTGAGCTTGGCTATGAGTATGGAGGGGACTATGGTATTGAATGCCGAGCTGTAGTCGATGAATAGCATTCTCACATAGTTCCCCTTCCTCTTGTCCAGGTATGATGCTGCTGTGTGCAGCACATGGGCTATGGCGTCCTCCGTGGACCTGTTGGGGCGGTATGCAAATTGCAGGGGGTCCATGTTGATGGGGAGGGAGGAGCAGATGTAGCCCTTTACTAGCTTCTCAAAGCACTTCATGGCTATGGAGGTGAGAGCTACAGGGCGGTAGTCGTTGAGGCAAGCAGGCTTGGATTTTTTGGGTACAGGGATAATAGTGGACTTCTTCAGGCAGGTGGGGATGACAGCCTGTTCTAAGGACAGGTTAAATATGTCAGTGAATACCGGGGCCAGTTGGTCGGCACAGACTTTTAGGACGCGGCCGGGGATGCCGTCCGGTCCTGCTGCCTTCCTGATATTCACTTTTTTAAAGGTCCGCCTCACCTCATGCTCTGTTACCCTGAACACTGAGTCTCCATCAGCAGCAGACCCCCCCCCCCCCCCCATTGCCGTGGCTTGTGGGCTGGTGTTGTTATTACCAGCATCAAACCTCGCATAGAAGGTATTGAGGTCATTTGCTAAGGAGATGTCACTGTTCAGTTTGAGGGAGGCGCCTTTGTAGTCTGTCATCGTTTTGAGCCCCTGCCACATAGCTCTAGAGTCAGCCTGTTCAAACTGGAGTTCAATTTTATCCCTGTAGCGCCGTTTGGCCTCTGTCACTGTCCTCCTTACGTTGTATCGCGCCACCTTGTGGTCATTCATGTTGCCTGCCACTAGGCCGTCGTTGTATGCTTTGGTGCGCGCTCTCAGAGCTTCACGGACGGATTTGTCTACCCAGGGTTTTTGATTTGGGTAAACTCTCATTGTGGTAGTGGGGATTGTTTCTTCCACCAAAGTACGCACATAGTCCAGCACTGTCTCCATGTAGACATTAATGTTATCTGTGTCGCGGAACACACCCCAGTCTGTGCAGTCAAACGCAGCCTGGAGCGTCTCCTCTGACGTCAAATCCCATTTCTGCACCTCTCGCGAGACTACAGGAGTGCTCTTGATTCTCTGTTTGTACTTTGGTGAAAGGAAAATGGCCGCGTGATGGTAATACAGTAATAGTGCTGCCCTGTCCTTACTGCACTATGGGTAATCCCTGTATACTCGTTTAGTCAATTAATTTGTTAATTTGATTGTTAAAATGTGCATCATGTGCACAGTGCCCAGAATGACTTGCAGAATGACTGTCTGTACTCCCCTACAAACGGCATGCCTCCACTTTGTAATTAATAAGGTAGCATAATTGAATTCAGCAAAAATAGGAATAGATATTTGGTGTCACATCAAGTCAAATTATTATGTGTATAGCCCAATATTACAATACATGTCTCAACAGGATTCACAAACTCACATCACAATGGAACAAAAACCCTCAATGAAGAGAATGGAAAAACTAAATAGGAAAACCTTAATAGGAAAAAATGGAAGAAGCCCCATAAGGGCAATTCGGTGAGTGATTCCTCAACAAAGATAACCAGGTGGGCATTTGATGATTGGTAAAATAATACAAGCAAAATAATGCCTTATTTAAAATGCATTGCCATAAAAAATGCAATAAAAATGCTAATTGTGGTCAATCGTGGACGTTTTAGTATAGGGAATATGTTTTGTAAGTGCATGCACAGGTCACTAGGTTCTAGTGATGATTACAAGGTATTTTGTAGTTGTGATGAATCCCACCTATCTCTGCATCTCCCAAAATCATCAACTTGAAGGACATATCCAGCTTTTCACTTGCAAAACGCAAAGACGTGTTAAGTCCTCTTGGAGGCATGACTTTGACTATACAGATTGTTATATGTGCAAAACTTATCACCAGAGTGCCTTTTTCCGCGGTAGGCAGAGATTATGAATTCACTAGTGTGTGTGTGTGTGTGTGTGTGTCTGTGTCTGTGTGTGTCTGTGTCTGTGTGTGTCTGTGTGTGAATCCATGCAATATCTCACAAACGATTCCAATCAGCCTGTGCTTTGGCGCAGAACGTTACAGAGGATAAGCGTGTGGGAATATGTTTCACATCAGGCAACAGGAAGTATTTTGGGGGAATTAATTTCCACCATTCGCCATTGACTTTCATGTAGTCCTTGGTGTAGTTGTGGTGCACCTTTTTACTACCAGAGGGCAACAACAACAGATTCAAAAGCTGCCACCGAAACATACGGTTATCCTATAACCATAGTTATATGAGTATAGCGAGCGCTCTGCACTCTAGTGGAACTATCCCTTTATCCAATCTAACACTGAATAATTTTTCTCCACATGTACACACCCATCCGCCTGGCCACACCCACATCCGCTCCTCTACATAAGCGGGGTCGTGGCCACACTAACAGCTCCTTCCCAAGTCTTTCACCACCGAAGGCGAAGACCACGGGGTCCTCAGTGAGTCAGTGCAGAGCGGTCGCTATACTCATATAACTATGGTTATAGGATACAGGAGCTGAGCAGAGCGGAAGCTCGACAAATGTACCCGCTGAGGCCCCCCACAACCATCAGAACCGGGGAGGACCCGAGCCCCCGGACCCCCTAGAGGGGGACGGGAGGGAATCGGATCCGACTGTGCGAAGAGGGTTTAGTATCTCAACGCACAGGGTGAGCAGATCGTGGGACTTACCTTCACACAGAATGATGCGCATCCCACATGCCATTAGGGAAGGAACGGGAATAAAAACCCCCGTTACAGCCCCCAACATCACAGGGTCAAAGGTCAAGAACCCAACCCTGTGGCAAGGCCGTAGCAGCGGAGCGCGGAGGAGGACCCAGCCCCAGGAACAGCTTGAGGGCCAGGACCCCCCGGAAAAAAGGGGGCCCGGTGAGGCCAACGATGCTGTAGCATCGAGACCCCACCAGACGGTCACTGGTGACACCACCCCCCACATCGCCAGCGTATCGGACAGGGCCCAATCCAAGAGCAGGCCCTTCCCCCCTACAGCACGCCGCCCTAAAGCACTCCACAGAGGCTACACCCCCACAATACTGTGGGGCCAGTCGGCGCACCGGGGAGACAACCCCCAAGAGGTTGATCCCTCAATCCCGGCAACAGGCCAAAGAGCATACCTCGACCTGTGCCCGGAGCACTGCGGACTAGACAGGCGCCTAAGGGGTCTACTGTGAAAACAGCACCCCGGCGGAAGGGGCGTTCGGTATGCTGTGCACCATGTCGCAACCTCCACAAACCCGACCCCTTAGAGAGGTCGAGGTCCAAGAGAAGGCTGACATGATTGGCAGACGTCATGAAAAGTGCGGGGGCACACTCGCAGGCAGACGGGGTCAAGCCCGGCCTAAACCCGAGAGTCGACTCTGCTACCAACACACCAGGGAATCAACCACCCCCCTATGTTTCGTTTAACAGGAGGCGGTTGTTCCATTAACCACCCAAGAAAAAAACTCTGAAACACAACTGCGCGTATACACCAAGTGTTTCAGTTTTCAAGAAGGGGTTAACCCAGGCTAACAGGTCGACGAGAACGAGTCCGGACCTGGGCCCGGCGGACCGGGACGTATACAGGGATGCCAGAGGGGTTCAATAGAAACCTCCTCGACAGCCCCCTCCCAGCCCTGCCCAGCAGGGGAAGGGAGGGGCGAAAACAAATGGAGAAGGACCGGCAGGAAGCTGGCCAAAAAGACACAGATATGGATCCCATATGATGCGTCTGAGGGAAAAAACCCTGTCAACACCGCCCTGTATAAAAGAGGGGAGACAGGGAACCCCCAGAGAGACCTCCCACGTGAGTAATAATTGAAAAGATATATGTAAACGTTGAGCCACGTGACCAAAAGCTCAACACATATGCAAATAGAGAGCAGAGCAGAAAACAAACAGTTTCCAACGCACCGCATCACCCAATCTTGACAATGACAGTGGTCCACAATATGGAGCCTGAAAAAAATAACTCACGGAAGTCTCATGACCAATAGAAACGCGCCCAGTGACGTATTCTATGGCCGGGGAAATTCCGTGACCCGCCTGCCCAAATATGGCGTGGGACCAGGGAACTCCCTTCCCCTCCCCTTTCCCCACCCTGTGACGCGCTGACCCCACAGCGTGACAGGAAGACAGAAGAACAGGAGGTCCAACCCCCTGGCCAATCAGTAAAAAGGGGAGAGGGGTTTATCAGTTCACCCCCCATGACCCCATACCCCGGATACGATGAAAATAACAAGCAGCGCATGATACCAGTTATCTAGCATGCTACATGAAAAAGCGTATATCCTCTATGATAAGCTCAACCATTGCACGCCAGCCACAGACGATAAACTTGTTTGTGTTTGTGTTTTCATACTTCACCAAGTAAAGAAAAAACAACAGACGTTAAAGAGAGGGTCAAAGCCCTCGGTACAAGCTACATATGTGATTACTTCTGCAGGCTAACACTCTAACCTAGTTGTGGACTCGATGCCATGTTTCCCAAACGTAACAGAATACACACAACCCCCTCAGATAAAAAAGGTAAAGTTCACTCTTACTACTGCAAGAAGAACACCGTTTTCATGATGAGGGAAGACAAGTCTTTCGACGAGTGCTAGCCACAGGCCTTGCTAAGCACATCCCAGAACATCCCACTCCACTGCCTTCTCTATTTGAACGACCACATCAAACAAGAGGTGGATGTGGGCAAATACTGCGGCATGGTCATGCTGGACCTACAAAAGGCCTTCGACACTGTCAATCACTCCATTCTGATTGACAAGCTAAAAGCAATTGGTTTTGATAGTTTATCAGTGAGCTGGATGCAATCCTACCTGGAGGGGAGAGAACAGATGGTGGAGGTAAACGGTACTCTATCCCCCCCCTCACAGTGAGCTGTGGTGTTCCACAACGAAGCATACTAGGACTGCTACTGTAAATGCAGCTGTCGCCTATAGAGGGCGCATGTTTATTTTTTATATTTAATTTTATCTCATGTGACGTATCACGTCCTGTCTCACGCTCTGACTTGACGTAGTTTGATCAGATCTGGCAGAACGTGCCCAGACATGTAGGAGAAGACAGTGCAGCAGATTTATGCACTTTATTTGTCAAAGCTAAAAGACTAAAATACTAGAGTTTTGAAGATAACCCCCTCCCATTGAGCTGCAAGCAGGCCAAAGTGTTCTACGGTGGTGATGAACCTGATGCTATGATGCTAACTAGCTCCAGCTAGCCTGTTTCAAGAATTTGCATCAATAAACAGCCATCTGTAATTAAAGAACTCGGAGTCCTCGTCGTGCATCCATGGGCGGCACAGCTACTGTTCCTAATTTATGCAAATGACATGTCGTCAGCTTGTGACTGCAACTTGTTCCTGTTTGCGGACGACCCAGCCCTGCTGGTCTCTGACAACAAGAACAAGTTACAGGTTGAAAAAACCCTCAGCTCGGAACTAGGCAAAATCTGCATATGGATCGCTGATAACAAACTATCATTACACATGGGCAAAACAGAGTCCATTCTCTTCGGTGTAAATAACAAACTCAGCAAGACCAACGGCTTCTCTGTTACAGTGGGTGACAATATTGTCTCAAGGAAAGATGAAATTACCTACCTGGGTTCCATCCTAGAGGCTAATCTTTCCTGTGACAAAATGGCATCCAATGTAATAAAAAAAGGCAACCAACAAACTCGATTCTTGTACCGGATCCCCTCTCTGGTAAACAAGAATACCCTGAAGACGCTGGCAGGAGCACTCATTCAAGGGTACTACGACTATGCTTGCACCTCATGGTACCAAAGCACCTCAAAGGCGCTAAAAACAAAATTACAAACATCTCAAAACAAACTGGTCAGACTACTGCTTGACCTTACTCCTAGAACCCACCTCACCCCTGCCCACTTTGACAACCTAGGATGGCTTAGAGTAGACGACAGAGTACAGCAACTTGCAATGGGCCTGGTCTACAAGATACACTACACGACCAAGGTACCCATGTACATGTCAAAATACTTCCCAAAGGTCAGTGAATACCACGATCACAACACCAGAGGGAGCTCCACAAATCATGTTAAACCCAAATTCGGCTCAAACAAGGGACTAAACACGTTTAGCAATTATGCCACATCAATGTGGAACGCCCTACCCAAAGCTGTAAAGGAATGTGAATCACTACCCACTTTCAAAACCACTCTCAAAGAACACCTACGGGAGACTGCAATTCGAAACTGGCCCCTGTAAATGTCCTAACCCAACCCCCTCCAATGTACAGTAAATTACCAAGAATGGTTTTGTCAATATTCCAATGTACAGTTTTGCTTGTACAGTTGTACAGTGTTCCCCACCCATCCCTCCTACCCAACCCACATTTTGTAACACATTTCTTTAATTTAATAACAAAATCATATGTTGGGGGGGGGGGGATGGTGGGGCAGGAGTAAACAGGGGAGTCACTAGCGGCGCCTGCCGCGTGCAGAGCGCTGCTTTCCTCCACGGGGAGCGGGCCCGGAGGAACGGTTCTGGGGAGCCTGGTCACGACAATCCCTACCGTTCCCTCCGGGCGTGGAGCGGCTGGCTGCAGCGGACGAGGCACTCCCTCCACTCCTGGCCTTCTTCGCCGAAGGGCCAGCAGCACCGGCGGTGGTGGCGGAGGCAACGGTCGCGGTCCTCTGCCGGCGTTGTTTCTTCCCGACATCACCGGTGGCATCAGGTCGGGGGAAATGGGGCTGGAGCACGGAGCGCTCCTCCTCCATCTCCCTGCAGGCTGCCGTCATCTGCTGCATGGCCACCCCGAATAATCCAGCATCGGAGAGGTGGGCCGTGAGCAGCAGAATCCTCCTCTGTTCCGGCACCCGCGCCTGCTCCAGCCAAAGATGGCGCTGGGAGAGAGTGGCCAGGGCACGCTCCTTCCCAGCGGCTATCGCCTGCAGCTGGGTTAGGTGCAGGATGGCTCCAGCCGCCTGGGCGTGAAGGTATCGTTGATGGTCATCCAATACCGACCCGCCCGCCATCAGCCCCGACATGTAGCGCGCTAGCTGCGCGATGTTGGAGGTCGCAGCTAGGCTCTGAGTCGCGGCGATGTACACCTGGTCACTCCAATTAGCCAACTGCCTAGCCGATTTCCCTTGGGGAACCGGCTTTCTTAACGGCTCCCACACCATTTTGGGACAAAGTATGGATGCCATCGGGCTATCAAGTCGAGGCACCCCGTCCTTTAGCCCCTGGACCAAACCCACCACCCGCGTGACTGGCACGTAGGCGGGGGCAAGGCCAACAATGCGGGAGATTACCTGTCTCTGTGTCACGTAGGCCTCCATTGCTGGGAAGAATGGGTAGACAACGCCTGTCTCTCTCACAGGACGACGTTGCCAGAGATGACCTATCATGTCATCAGGAACAGGTGCTGGCAGTGGCTGTGGCAACGCCACGCCACGCCATTAGCGGCTGCGGTGGCCGCCATGAGTTCGGGGAACAAGGCAAGCAACTCCCCTTGCGTACCTCCCTCCATGTCACTTGCGTCCCTCACGTACGGGAGGCTGCCTCGGGCACCAACGTCCGACGCGGCAGATAGCTGGGCATCTTGTCTCGGGGTCGGAGGTTATAACCCAACCCTGGAGTACAAGGGACCCCAAGGAGACGCAGCACTCCCTGCCACTCCCCGAGGGGGAGAGTCTCTACTGGGGCTTCGAACAAGAGAGCTCCTGCCCCCTCCATGTAATCCTCAGTCTCCATCGGAAATGGAGAAGAGACAGGAGAACTCTCGTCCGGCTCCAGCGCAATACTAAAGCCAGGCCGTTCGCCCCTGCTGCTCGCCGCCTTACCACGAGAGCGAGCCGAGGCGAAGAGTCTGCGACGCAAATCCCCGGCCACCAGAGGAGCTGTCGGCCTTTTGGCCGACTGTCCACTGGCGGGGGAACCAGGGCCGGAACCAGGCCATCTCACAGGAAAGGAGCTGTTAGTGTGGCCACAACCCCGCTTATGTAGAGGAGTGGATGTGGGTGTGGCCAGGCGGATGGGTGTGTACATGTGGAGAAAAATTATTCAGTGTTCGATTGGATAAAGGGATAGTTCCACTAGAGTGCAGAGCGTAAGCTATACGATAATATAACTACTGCAGGGGTTCAGTACAGAGACAGTGCAATACTACAGACAGTTGGCCAGAGGGTCAGTACAGAGACAGTTCAATACTACAGACAGTTGGCCAGAGGGTCAGTACAGAGACAGTGCAATATTACAGTTGGCCACTCCCTCCATCTCAGCATGCTTTGTAGTTTCAGCTAAATGTGTGGTTCGAGTTGTTTCATAAGATGTAAAATAGTTAAGTAAAGTTAAGTATTGCAAATGTTATAATTGTGTGGTTTATTGTCTCTTTTTGGCCAGCTTCCTGCCGGTCCTTCTCCATTCGTTTTTCGCCCCTCCCTTCCCCTGCTGGGCAGGGCTGGGAGGGGGCTGTCGAGGAGGTTTCTATTGAACCCCTCTGGCATCCCTGTGTACGTCCCGGTCCGCCGGGCCCAGGTCCGGACTCGTTCTCGTCGACCTGTTAGCCTGGGTTAACCCCTTCTTGAAAACTGAAACACTTGTACTGCCTGTATAGCCGGTGTATACGCACAGTTGTGTTTCGGAGTTTTTTTCTTGGGTGGTTAAGGGAACAACCGCCTCCTGTTAAACTAAACATAGGGGGGTGGTTGATTCCCCGGTGTGTTGGTAGCAGAGTCGACTCTCGGGTTTAGGCCGGGCTTGACCCTGTCTGCCTGCGAGTGTGCCCCCGCACTTTTCATGACGTCTGCCAATCATGTCAGCCTTCTCTTGGACCTCGACCTCTCTAAGGGGTCGGGTTTGTGGAGGTTGCGACATGGTGCACAGCATACCGAACGCCCCTTCCGCCGGGGTGCTGTTTTCACAGTAGACCCCTTAGGCGCCTGTCTAGTCCGCAGTGCTCCGGGCACAGGTCGAGTTATGCTCTTTGGCCTGTTGCTGGGATTGAGGGATAAACCTCTTGGGGGTTGTCTCCCCGGTGCGCCCACTGGCCCCACAGTATTGTGGGGGTGTAGCCTCTGTGGAGTGCTTAAGGGCGGCGTGCTGTAGGGGGGAAGTAGATGGCAGGCCGAGTGTGTCTAAAGTGAACTTGATTGATCCATGTTGGGAGACTACACAATTCTTTGTGTGTGATATCTAGTTATTATGTTGAGTCAAAATACGTTTGTTGGCCAGCCGAACGCTAGCTGGATTATACATTGCAACATGAGACAGTAAATACTATTGTAATAAAACGTTCAAAACTATGTTCAATTTGTGTATTGTTTTGTTACTATAAGATTGTATTTCGCACTGTATTAAGCCATACCGACGTCACAGATGAGCTTTAGATGGTTAACGTGATATTAACGTTAGATCTATCCGACCTAAATACTATTGTAATAAAACGTTCAAAACGATGTTCAACTTGTGTTTTGTTTCTTACTATAAGATTGTATTTCGCACTGTATTAAGCCATACCGACGTCAGGTGAGCTTGCTAGCCATTAGATGGATAACGTGATATTAACGTTAGATCTAACCGACCACAATTTGATTCGAAATGTATTACATACCTCACTTTGTTGGTCTCTCACGAAAGTCTTTCTCTGGTCTGCATCCCCTTAACAATTGTGTGTATTGAGCCGTACTGTATTGTACCCATTCTGCAATCTGTTAACCGTTTTCAATCAATGTCAGACGTCCTCTCTATAAAAAAAAACGATTGAATTGCTCAGAATTTAAAATTATGTCCCCAATAGGACATAATAATATTAATATTATTCCCCAGTATGACACAATAAACACAGAATGAATGCCCCCCCCCCCCATAAAAACATACTGCCAAATTACCCCCATGGGTGTTGAAGACACTGTACCACCACAATAGTCAGGAATTGAGAAAAAGAAAATGCAACTTCAGCCTCACGCTGCTCCAACTTTCTTCCAGCATCGTGATATTGTAATATTCTTACATCCACTCAGACCATGAACAAACAAAAAAGGTGTTGAGAAAGACAGTGAACACTACAGAAAGGAGGAACTTGGGGATTGAATGGAGAAATTAAGTAAGAGATGTAAAGATTATGCATTACAATTGATGATTAATCAACAATAATGGAAAACCAAACTATTCTTGCTCTTTACCATTTTTTTTCTTCCCTTCCACCCTCATCTCCAAAACAGTTGGCGTGAACAAATAATACTAGAGACAGAATGAGTTTTGCTTCTTATTTGGTTTTTCTTTTAATCAGTGAAATATATTCCCATCCATATCCCTAACTTTGTGATTTTTACATACTGATCAGACGGAGGCAGAATAGCCTGCACATACATCAATGCATCTCTTGTAAGATATGAATTGCGGCATACATTTTCCCAGACATGGTGCTGTTGGCGTCAAGCACAGGAGGTGAGGGGTGGATTGTCACCACCTGTTTAGCTAGGGCAGAGCGCATGTAGAGGGCATAGAAGAACCAGACGAGGCTGAAGATGCACAGGCCGATGGAGATGTTGATGAACACTTTGCCCATGTCAACCTTCTTCTTCTTCTCCTTGCGGTGCAAGGCAGCAGGATTCTCCTCTTTCCTCTGGAGGGGAGCAGCTTCACCGGTCACCACCCTCTTCCTCTGCCTTCCCATCCTGCCCACTGGAGCTGAGTGGAGAAGTGCAGAAGAGAAGATGTTTAGGTTCAAAGGGACAGTCAATGGCATGCTTGAGGAAGACCGGTAAGGTCGAAACGTTGCATCTACTGCCTTTTTTGTTTATTAAAATCACCTTGGAACTACAAGTGAGTTGCGAGCCCCGCTTTGTTCTTATGTATTACTGTTTTTACAGTTTGGCTCAGCACCAACAAACGGAGGATGTGCGTTATTTATTTTTTCTGACTGTTCAAATAAATAACATGTTATTTTCACACTTGTTATTGTGTTATAAATGTTGATTGATTGATTGAAAACGTTATTAACAGATTGCAGAATGGGTACAGTACAGTACAGCTCAATACACACAATTGTTAATGGGATGCAGACCAGAGAAAGACTTTCATCTTGTTTACATCAGGGTCCCCCATTTTCAATTCATCATAACATATTACATACATGACATACAGATAGACAGTAAACAACAGCATAGGGACCATCCAATATCAAACTATTGTTAAGGGGATGCAGACCAGAGAAAGACGTTTGTCTTGTTTACATCAGGGCCCCCCATTTGTAATTCATAGTGACAACAGCATCTAAAACAATATATTTATATGTATATTTATATATTGGAAGAGTATATTTATGAGACAGTATATTTTGTATTATGTAACGGTTGTGACAACGTCACCTCAAACTTCTAACGTCACAGGCAACAATACAGACCGCTATACCATAGTGTAACACACAGCAAGAATGTGAAACAAGTTACTATTATTAGTATTGGGTTAGAGTTGTTTGATTTACACTAACGTAATGTTAGATTGCTATCTGAGAAAGTTAAAATGCTAACGTAACGTTAGTCTATGTGAGCTGGCTACAACATTTTCCAATGTGTAATCGGAAGTCAAAACGGACTGCATATAAACTGCTGATGACTCATAACTTCCTATCACGTTTGAATAATGCTGTAAAGTTAAGTAAAAATGCATTTCAATAGTAATATATATGAATTGAGAGCTTACCGATGCAGAGCTAAATCCACTGTTGTCAACAGACGAGTTGCAATATTTACTTCCTAGTTCCGGAGCTTGAGGAATGTCATTGGGAGAAATCAAGTCACCTGATGTTGTAACGCGCTTTGATTGGTTCCGCAGCAACGCCCCTTTTCACAAACGTAGGTAGTTTTTAGCTTATCAACACATTCATTTTCATAAAGATATGACCCAAAAATCGTTGCCAACAAACGGAAATGTGTTATTATAGTATATTATGTAGTTCATATTACAATAACATATACTCTCTAAAACCAGATCAATCATTTCACTAATGTTCCTGGGGCTGGGTCCTCCTCCGCGCTCCGCTGCTACGGCCTTGCCACAGGGTTGGGTTCTTGACCTTTGACCCTGTGATGTTGGGGGCTGTAACGGGTTTTTTTCTTCCCGTTCCCTAGTGGCATGTGGGATGCGCGTCATTCTGTGTGAAGGTAAGTCCCACGATTTGCTCACCCTGTGCGTTGAGGTGCTAAACCCTCTTCGCACAGTCAGATCCGATTCCCTCCCGTCCCCCTCTAGGGGGGTCCGGGGGCTCGGGTCCTCCCCGGTTCTGATGGTTGTGGGGGGCCTCAGCGGGTACATTTGTCGAGCTTCCGCTCTGCTCAGCTCCTGTGTTCCACTAGAGTGCAGAGCGTAAGCTATACGATAATATAACTACTGCAGGGGTTCAGTACAGAGACAGTGCAATACTACAGACAGTTGGCCAGAGGGTCAGTACAGAGACAGTGCAATACTACAGACAGTTGGCCAGAGGGTCAGTACAGAGACAGTGCAATACTACAGACAGTTGGCCAGAGGGTCAGTACAGAGACAGTGCAATACTACAGACAGTTGGCCAGAGGGTCAGTACAGAGACAGTACAATATTACAGTTGGCCACTCCCTCCATCTCAGCATGCTTTGCAGTTTCAGCTAAATGTGTGGTTCTAGTTGTTTCATAAGATGTAAAATAGTTAAGTAAAGTTAAGTATTGCAAATGTTATAATTGTGTGGTTTATTGTCTCTTTCTATGTTATAGTGTGTTTAAACCCTGTTACACTTATTTTTGTGTTTTAACCATGAGCAGGGCCGCCTCAGGGGGTGTGCGAGCAGTGCGGTCGCACAGGGCCTCGCGGGAAGGGGGGCCTCGCAATTTTTTTTTTTTTTTTTTTTTTTTTTATTTTATTTATTTTTTTTTGTGTGAGGCCCCCCTTCCCGCGAGGCCCTTTTTCATCACAGACCTAAAATCTAGTTTTGCTTATATGCTTATATATTTCACATTAGACACGTTTGTAGAATGTGTCTGACTTGTTCCTGGGTCTGCAGTGACATACTATTGGTTTCAACGAAGGGAGCTCTGGTGCTCTGCAGCAGACATACTATTGGTTTCAACGAAGGGAGCGGAGTGGTTACTTACTTGTGTAGTACGCCGGCGTGAGTCAGCTGCGTTTGACTATTTCGCGCGTGCAGCTTTTGACTATTATGCTTAGTTATGCCAGCCAACTCGAAGAGGTCGGTCATTATCAGTCGGTCGGTCACCAAGGAACGTTGACGAAAGGCGGGACAAATGGCCGGAGCCTTGTCATGATGCAGTCGGGATATAGCCATGATGATGTCGGCTAGTAGCTAGCTTAGCTAAAGGCTATCTAGCGTTAGCTAACCTAGAGACATGCAGCCAAGATGAAGAGGATGGTCGTTTGGCAGATGAACTTCGTCAACTCCACGCGGTTGTCTCCATCCTCTTGGATGTTTGGTGAGTTTTTAACCTATTCTATTAACTCTATTCTATTCCCGCCATGGACATCGCTCTCTCTCTCTCTCTCTCTCTCTCTCTCTCTCTCTCTGGAGCTAAACTGGCCGACTAGCTGTTGTAGTACTACTAGTAGCTAACGGTGTGTGCCTGGTGTCAGCACCTGTGTATGTAGCCGCATAGCTTGCTTCTGCGTTAGCTAATGGTTAGCGATAGCCTGGTTGAGCTAACTGTTAGCCAGTTAGCTGTTTAGCTTCGACGTTCATTTGGGAACGTTCGTTTGATGCTATCAGTTAGCCTTGAGTTAGCTGTTAGCTTGTGCTACGACCATTGACATTAGCCGTGAGAATAACAGGGGGTTCTGGCACTCTGACTACGACATCATCTTTGACAGAAGATGTAGTCGGGCCTGCACCATGACAAGGCTCTGGCCATAGCTTATTTTTGTCCCGACAGCGAGAGGCCTTTCGTCAACGTGGAGACCTGTGTTGTGGCCTTTCGCCCTGCGTTCCTTGGTGCAGGTAAGATTAATGAAAATGTCATGACATTACCCCACTCTTCCTTCCTTCCCCTCCCGAATGTTTTGTTAATAACAATGTTTTTTTCCAGGCAAAACATATGCTACTTCACAACATTTGGAGATACGACATGTGCTGTGTGTGAATGTCTTGGTCGTTTGTGTAGCTTGGGTAGCGTTGGGCCGTTGGCCAAAGCTGTGTGTGGCCTGGTGTCACAGTACCTGGCTAGCCTATTTAGCTTATGTTGGCCATTGGCTCCTTGCTGCTTTGGTTTATCTGGTATAGACCCTCTTCTCTTTGGATTTAAGTGTTGATCTTTGTCCTTTTGGATCTCTCATACATGCTCTCTCTCTCTCTAACACACACACACATGACAAACACACATGCTCTCTCTCTCTCTTTCTAACACACACAGTCTGCCTATGGCGGCCTTTCTCGATGGCTAGGCTGTGCTCGCTGAGTCTGTACATAGTCAAGGATCTTCAGTCACAGTGCTCAGGTATTCTGCCACTGTGTACTCTCTGTTTAGGGCCAAATAGCATTTCAATTTCTTTCCAATGTGTCTCTCTCTCTCTCTCTCTCTCTTTGGATTTAAGTGTTGATCTTTGTCCTTTTGGATCTCTCATACATGCTCTCTCTCTAACACACACACACATGACAAACACACATGCTCTCTCTCTCTCTCTCTCTCTCTCTTTCTAACACACACAGTCTGCCTATGGCGGCCTTTCTCGATGGCTAGGCTGTGCTCGCTGAGTCTGTACATAGTCAAGGATCTTCAGTCACAGTGCTCAGGTATTCTGCCACTGTGTACTCTCTGTTTAGGGCCAAATAGCATTTCAATTTCTTTCCAATGTGTCTCTCTCTCTCTCTCTCTCTCTTTGGATTTAAGTGTTGATCTTTGTCCTTTTGAATCTCTCATACATGCTCTCTCTCTAACACACACACACATGACAAACACACATGCTCTCTCTCTCTCTCTCTCTCTCTCTCTCTCTTCTAACACACACAATCTGCCTATGGCGGCCTTTCTCGATGGCTAGGCTGTGCTCGCTGAGTATGTACAGACTCAGCGAGCACAGCCTAGCCATCGAGAAAGGCCGCCATAGGCAGACTGTGTGTGTTAGAAAGAGAGAGAGAGAGAGAGAGAGAGCATGTGTGTTTGTCATGTGTGTGTGTGTTAGAGAGAGAGCATGTATGAGAGATCCAAAAGGACAAAGATCAACACTTAAATCCAAAGAGAGAGAGACACATTGGAAAGAAATTGAAATGCTATTTGGCCCTAAACAGAGAGTACACAGTGGCAGAATACCTGAGCACTGTGACTGAAGATCCTTGACTATGTACAGTGTACATAGTCAAGGATCTTCAGTCACAGTGCTCAGGTATTCTGCCACTGTGTACTCTCTGTTTAGGGCCAAATAGCATTTCAATTTCTTTCCAATGTGTCTCTCTCTCTCTCTCTTTGGATTTAAGTGTTGATCTTTGTCCTTTTGGATCTCTCATACATGCTCTCTCTCTAACACACACACACACGACAAACACACATGCTCTCGCTCTCTCTCTTTCTAACACACACAGTCTGCCTATGGCGGCCTTTCTCGATGGCTAGGCTGTGCTCGCTGAGTCTGTACCTAGTCAAGGATCTTCAGTCACAGTGCTCAGGTATTCTGCCACTGTGTACTCTCTGTTTAGGGCCAAATAGCATTTCAATTTCTTTCCAATGTGTCTCTCTCTCTCTCTCTCTGTACACTGTATATTGACTGTAGAACGGGAGCTCTCTCTCGCTCTCTCTCTTGCTATATGTTGACTGTATCATGCCCCGCCTCGGGCAGCGCTATTATCTAAGAATATGTTAACTGTATGAAAAAAAAATAAAAAAAAAATATATATATAATTTATTTATTTTTTAATTTTTTTTAACCTTTTGGGGGGGGGGGGGGGGGCTCGCGTTTAAATCTCGCACAGGGCCTCGCATTTCTCCCAGGCGGCCCTGACCATGAGTTATTTGAAATAATCACCTCAGCCTTGGTTTTCAATGTAACAAGATTTGCAGACTTCTGGTTGGACATTCAGAGTATCCGTTTGGAACACTTCCGGATAGAAGATATATATTTTGACAATTTTCTCAGCAACTGAGCAGTAAACGGATTTCACCATTGAAATCTAGGCTAATTGTATGATGTCATAACCAGCTACTGTTTCAGTCATTAATAAAGACAGTGTGATGTGAGATAGGTAAATTTTTTATTCAAGACATTGGGCATCTTGAATACCCATCAAATTAACCACAATCGGGTACTGTATTATGTACAATGTTTCCTTAAACAAAAACACTTCCCCCTTTCCCCATGATTTCTTCTCATTTAAAGGTGCTATAGATAACATTCAGCCACTAGATGTTGCACTTGAACAGTAGCATTTCATTTATCAAATGCATTCCACATGGGGAAATGGGACGTATGGAGGGGATACATGCCTGCAACATGTAAACAACAACATTCATTTTTGACCCGCAAACATTTCATGAATGATAAATTCATGTGATCAATCAAATTTTTTTTGGGAAAAGCAATACTTTTATTCCAAATCTCAGCAACTACAATATATGGAATTCACTTCCTACAGCTTTTGTCAACCCGACAAATTGTCAACCAATTCAAATTAAAGACATACCATATTACAGTACACCAATCTAGTTTTCTTTGCTCTGGCATATTTATAGCATATAACATTTTCTGCAAATGTTTTGTTTGCATTAGGCTGCACTTGGAAATGTAACAACAGACTTGTTAAAGAGAGTGATAGAGAGAGAGAGAGAGAGAGAGAGAGAGAGAGAGAGAGAGAGAGAGAGAGAGAGAGAGAGAGAGAGAGAGAGAGAGAGAGAGAGAGAGAGAGAGAGAGAGAGCCCAGATATATACAAATGGACCTGGATAAACTTGCTAAAAGGAAAAAAGGGACACAAAATACACTCACATTTTCCTAGGCGAGAGGGCCCATACAATGCCCTACTAGTGTTTGCCCCCCTGGTACCCTCTATGAGGAATCCAGCACATGCTTGCCCCCCTGGTACCCTCTATGAAGAATCCAGCACATGTTTGCCCCCCTGGTCCCCTCTATGAGGAATCCAGCACATGGTTGCCCCCCTGGTCCCCTCTAGGAGGAATCCAGCACATGTTTGCCCCCCTGGTCCCCTATGCGGAATCCAGCACATATTTGCCCCCCTGGTCTCCTATATGAGGAATCCAGCATATGTTTGCCCCCTGGTCCCATCTACAGTATGAGGAATCCAGCATATGTTTGCCCCCTGGTCCCATCTACAGTATGAGGAATCCAGCATATGTTTGCCCCCTGGTCCCATCTACAGTATGAGGAATCCAGCACATGTTTGCCCCCTGGTCCCCTCTATGAGGAATCCAGCACATGTTTGCCGGCTTATCACCTCTGCTTCCCAAACAGTGGACCTGCTAGCAAAACAGGTACCAGATGGAAGTAGGTCACCTCCGAGGTCTCTGCCTAGACAGACACATGAAGATACAGGAAGAAAAACCGCACAGGCATGTGTATTACTGTTCAGGAAATGTTTTAAAGAGACAGATTTACACTGCCAACTAATAACATACAAGTAGGTATGTATATATACAGATATAAATAAAGGTATATACAGTGTGTACAGTGTACAGTTTGGGTATGTATACATATATATAAATGTATCTAAAGTGTACAGTGTTATTGTACATTGCTATCATACAGTGTTATATGGATAGACTATGGATTGATGTAGGTAGTTCTGAGTATAGTTCAAGACAGTTGTAGGCAGAGTAGGCAGGAGATGAGTAGATGAGTATGGGTTGAGTATAGGCAAGAGTCCATATGGTATAGACAACAGAGTTTGTGTTTAAATTTATAGTTTATACGGGAGAGAGAGAGTCCACCACTATATGCTACTGGGTTCAAAACCATCTAGATGTGACAATAACTTATGTATGTCTCTGATTCCTCCCTGTTTAAATGTGTCCCCCGTGTCCAATGTGATAATGTGTTAGAGGCAGTGGAGTGTTTGTGTGGGAGACACGTTTTGACTCCAGGATGCCTCTTAGAGGAGCACAGTATCCTGTCTGAGGAAGTGTGCTCTGTTTCCTGCCCCCCCTTCCCCTCTCTATCGTCCGGGGGCCCCTCCTCTCTGCCTCATTGTGCCAAGAGATGGACCCTCATTAAGCCCTGTGGAGTAGATTGCATATTGTGGAGTAATTCGCACAAATTCGTCTGTGGTCCCGAACAAAGGAAAGCGGTCTTGCAATTGCTCATCCAATTATAATGTTTTCTAGCTGAGAACAAATTATTAAGGCGATCAGCGTAGTCCAAGCAAATGAAGCTACCAATAGAAAAGAAGTGCACATGTACCTCAATGCGCTCCTTTCCAAGTAATGCAGCCAATTTTCCAAAATGATTAGCGCTAAAGATTGTTCAAACTAAATATTGCTCATAATGCTGCATCAACTGACTTACCAACACCGTTTGCCTTTTGGCTGCGTGCATAACCTAGCAATGTTGGTAAATAGCAAAGCAATCTAGCTAGGACCGGTGTATAACTGTATGAGAGGGTGTTAGTTGGTACAAATATGTGTGCTGGATATAAAGAGGGAGGGAGAGAAAGAGAGAGAGAGGGAAGGGGGGGGGTTGTCGTTCAGCAGTTGAATCACTCACTACCCTCTCTTCCATTACCTCTACACACTGGAGAGTGTAATGGAGAGGCCAATGCTATCTTGTCTCTTGCCAATACCTGCAGAAGGAATGAGCTATTGTCCCCAAGCCATCGTTTCAGGGTGTTTCAACTTACATATAGATCTAACGACTCCTTTATCCCCAAGTGGCTTAAGCTACGGAAATAACTGACTTCATGACAGCATGTGATCTTTCCAGTGCCACCTGCACATCAAACTATGACAGTGGGCTTTATTTGCTCTATTTTGACCTTGTATATTATTGTTTTGTTGAATTATGGAGGATCTTGCTTTTGGAGCAGAACTCTTTTCTCCTGTTACTGTTATACTGTAACGTGTCTGTTGTATTTTACAGCTGGATGTTTTCTCTGGAGCTGTTGTATCTGTGGTAACTTTTTAAAGGTTTACTTGCAAACCCTGACTGTTAAAAAACAGAAGGTTCAGGGAACTCCAGGGCACTTGATACCTAGAGTACAAGCCAACTTAAACCTAAAAGCAGTATATCAATCAACTGTATGTTTTTAATAGGCACGTCTCACAAGTATCTAGCTGTAGCATCGCTTATACAGTCGACTTATACTGTGTATACATTTATCACATGTACCTATGTGAGTTGATATTCAAGCACTGTATGTGAGTTGAGTTGTATAGTGGATTCACTGAATTGTGTGATACACATGTAGATTAATGTATTTAATAATCAATAATAGAATGTGTGTGTGTGTGTGTGTGTGTGTGTGTGTGTGTGTTCGTGTGTGTGTGTGTATTTGTGTGTGTCTGTGCATGTGTCGACTCATGCCTGGATTACCGACCAGGCAAATGCAGAATGCCCCAGGTTTGTGGGTAGATTAATTGCATCATCTCACAAATTTCAATTGGAATATGTGCCTAAAAACAAGCACGATTTTATTTAAAAGGAGCACCAGTATATTATTTAAAGTACATGTTGTCACATATCCTTATCCTATCAAAAAGCCTTAGAAATTAATATTCCAATGATGCCCCCAGACCCCCCTAGTTATGTCCTATACTTTTTGAACATATACCTCTTCTTCAGGCGTTCCTCTTCAAACGCTCCCAGACACATCATCAATGATGTAACCTGGGGTTAAGTGTTCTGGGGTTCAACATGGGGCGACAGTGGCTCGGGAGGTAGAGCTGGTAGAGCTCTGGTAAACCAGAGGTTCCCAGTTCGATTCCTGCTCCTCCCGGGCAGCATGTCGAAGTGTCCTTGAGCAAGATACTTACAGTAACCCCTAACTGCTCCCGATGATCAGGTTGGCACCTTGCATGGTTGCCTCCGCTGTCGGTGTGTGAATGGGTCAAATGTGAGGAACAAATTGTAAAGCACTTTGGATTAAGGAGCTATATAAATGCACCATTTACCATTTTCAACATGCAGACCTCAGCCCAGGTGGTTTTACACAGATCCCCAAGTCAAAGCCACCTCTGTGCTGCTACAGTGTTGTTTGTGATCGCTGTCCTCTCTTGGTATACAATACACCTACCTGCCTACATGCTTGTCTAGGAGTCATCCTATCCTATGAATCGAACCGGCATGCAAACTAGTGTTACCCCTCCAGCCACAACCAGAGGCTGAAGGAGAAGTCCTATACCAGTTGATATTGTTGTATCTGATAAAGATACTCTGTCCTCTGTACTTGCGTTGGTATCAAACCAAATGTACCCTTCTTGGTAAGAATGGATGTCCAGGCATGCGCTCCTGGTTCTCTGGCAAGTTTATTAACCAAAGCACACAATAACTGCTTCTTAAAAACACTTGCTGTCACTCAAAAACACTGGATGTTTACAATAATTCAGGGTTCGCATCGGTTCTCCAAACTAATTTAACAAGAATGGGTCTCATTCTCGAACGAATTTACGACCAAAAATGTCGTCTTAGCCAGATTTCGGCCCATTTAAGACATATTAGGGCTGGGAGCGGGAGTCCCCAAATTTTCATGAGATCAGATTTGATCATGGCTGAGAGCAGATTTAAGAGTGCTGAGGAGCAGTCTTATGATTGATTGACTAATTTAAAATTGTATTAACTTGACAGACTGTGTTCTCATAGTGATTCCTTCATGTCAATGTAGCCGGTGTGATCTTAACTGCGTTGTGTTTTTGTCGATTCGACCCCTGTTAAGGGATCGCCCTGAGTGGGAGTTGAACCCCGATCTCCCGCGTCGCGGGCGGCATCACAGACCACTATACCAAGAGGTGAATCCACCTCTTGCTACTGGGTCTGGATGTCTCTGGGGAGTGAGTTTACTTGCAGTACCGCTTACCATCCACAGCCACTGAACTACTTGTACCATCGTGACTGTGGATATACTGCGGTACCTCCGTTACATCAACGCTACAGGCCTCCTTGGAATTAATTACTTAATCATAATTAAAATAAATATGACAATATTTGTACGATAAGAAATTACGCATTTGATGTCGGAAAAATAAATAATATGGATTCATCTATCACAGGGTACCTCAAGAGCTACTACCACGTCTGGATCTGATGAGGCCGGTATCGGGTCCGCGTCCGGCCCTGGTGAAGCCGGTGTCGAGTCCGCATCCGATCTCGGTGGAGCCGGCATCGGGTCCGCGTCCGGCTCTGGTGAAGCCGGTGTCGGGGTCTCTCTGGGCCGGGTCCTCAGGAAGTCCACGGCGTCCTTGGGCGACGGTAGATGCATCCTCGTGCCATTCCTGGCTCGGGTGATCAGCTTCGCAGGGAATTGGAGCGACGGTTTAAATCCACGTTTGTACAGGGGCCCCATGACATCTCGATTTTGTGATCGTTGCTCGACCACCTCGGGGCAGTAGTCTTCGAAGATCGAGACTGGTTTCCCTCTGTATGTCAGATTCCCTCTCCTTTTGCGAGCTTCCAGAATAATAGCCTCCTTAATCTTGTAGTGATGTAAGCGGGTGATCACCGCCCTAGGCCTGGAGCCTGGCGCTGGTTTGGGTGTTAACGTCCTGTGGCATCGGTCGAGCTCCGGTGGTGTAGCGAGGACATCTTTCCCCATGATTTCCACCAGGACCTCCGCGAAAAAGACACCAGGACGGTTGCTGTGTAGGGATTTGTCCAGGCCCAGGATGCGTATGTTAGAACGTCGGCTGCGCGATTCAACATCAATTAGCTTGTTTTTTAGCTTGTCGATGATATCGTCCTGAGCTGTGCACCTGGCCTCCAGCTCTACCATCCTACCCGACCAGATATTCATGCCGTCTTCTACGGAGGCCAGGCGTTGGGTATGGTCTGCGACCGCCAGTTGAAAGCCGTCGAGTCTAGACTCAAGCGAGGCAGTAAACGTTCTGAACTCCGTGGTGAAAGCCTGTTTGAGTTCCTCCATTTGTTCAACCATGGTAGCACCATCCACGGGGCCGGTCCCGCTTCTCAAGACTCGCGCAGCCATCATGCTCGTTATTCTTTTTTTCTTTTTTGGGTCGAATAATACAGGCAGAGATATGGGTGTTGTATGTTAGTGGTTCAATTATCTTGAAATAAAAAAAAATAATAGGCTTTTTAAAGTAAAATAAAAGTTCGGGAGTGGCAGCGTGGCTCAGAGACGCCTACCCCATACTTGACCCGGAACCGGCTCTCGCACCCTTACTTAAAATTCATCATGAATTGAAAATGAGGGACCCTGATGTAAACAAGACGAAAGTCTTTCTCTGGTCTGGTTAACAATTGTGTGTATTGAGCCATACTGTATTGTACCCATTCTGCAATCTGTTAATAAAGTTTTCATTCAATGAATCAATCTGCACGGTGATTGATTGAATGGAAATTGTATTAACAGATTGCAGAATGGGTACAATACAGTACGGCTCAATACAAGTCAAGTCAAGTCAAGAGTTTTATTTGTCACGGCATACAAGTATACAATGAAATGCGGGTGGTCTTGCCCGCAACGATGTGCAATACAGTGGTACAATATGTAATAGAATCCAATAAAAAACAACATTGTGCAATAAACAGGTAACAGGTAACAGGTAACGGGTAGCATGGTGGGACATCTCTGTATCTGTACATAGTTATTTACAGGGCATATAGGACATGCTAGGTAGCTTAGGTAGTGCAATACACTGTTACTGTTATTATACTAATTTAAAGTGACCTTTCCTTTTTGGCCATAAGTGTGGGCGTGTGCGGCATGAGTGTGTGTCTGCTCATGTTAAAGTGTTAAAGTGGCTGCTAGTGTGTGAGCGTGCACAGCGTGCGTGTCGTGTGTGTGCTCATGTGTGCTTGTGTGTGGATAGATCAGTGTTCTGTGGCACTCAGTGTTCATTGTTCAAGGCTCTGATGGCCTGGGGGAAGAAGCTGAGCCTAAGCTTCTCTGTCCTAGTAGCTGGGGTTCGCAGGCGTCTGCCTGACCTCAGAAGCTGGAACAGGCTGTTATTGGGGTGATGGGGGTCTTTCATTATTCTGCAGGCTCTGGATTTGCACCTCTTGTTGTATAGAACCTGCAGGGGAGGTAGTGCAATACCCGTGGTACGCTCGGCTGAGCGCACCACTCTCTGTAGGGCCTTCTTGTCCTGTGCCGTGCTGTTTCCATACCAGGCAGTGATGTTTCCAGTCAAGATGCTCTCTACAGCTCCGGAGTAGAAGGACTGGAGTATCTTCCCCGATACTCTGAACTTCCTTAACTGTCTCAGGTGGTAGAGGCGCTGCTTCGCCTTTTTTACGACTGTGTCTATGTGTGTTGACCATGTCAGATCCTCTGAGATGTGGACCCCCAGGTACTTAAAGCTGCTCACCCTGTCCACGGTAGCCGCGTTTATCATCAGTGGTGTGTGTGTCTCCTGCTGTCCTCTCCTATAATCCACGATCAGCTCCTTGGTTTTACCAATGTTCAAGAGCAGGCTGTTGTCCTGGCACCAGCGTTCCAGTACCTCAACCTCCTCCCGGTAGGCCTTCTCGTCGTTGTCCGAGATCAGCCCCACCACCACCGCGTCTGCGAACTTCACTATGGAGTTGGAGCTGAACTTGGCCACACAATCGTGTGTGTAGAGTGAGTACAGCAGGGGGCTCAGAACACAGCCCTGGGGGGACCAGATGCTCAGGGTGATGGTGTTGGAGGTCTGACCCCCCACCCTGACCGCCTGGGGTCTTTCACTCAGAAAGTCCAGTACCCAGGCGCTCAGGGCGGAGCTCAGACCCAGCTCGATCAGCTTGTCCACCAGTCTGGTGGGGACTATGGTGTTGAACGCTGAGCTGTAGTCAATTAACAACAGTCTCACATAGCCCCCCTTCTGACGGTCAAGGTGAGAGAGGGTGCTGTGCAGTACCTGGGAGACCGCGTCGTCAGTGGACCTGTTTGTCCTGTATGCAAATTGCATAGGGTCCATATCACTGGGGAGGGAGGCACAAATGTGGTCCTTGACCAGCCTCTCGAAACATTTCATGACCACAGAGGTGAGTGCCACCGGTCTGTAGTCATTGAGACATGTTGGGGAGGGTTTCTTCGGTACAGGGATGATGGTAGACATCTTGAAGCAGGCAGGGACCACTTACTCCGCCAGGGATTGATTAAATATGGCGGTGAACACAGGGGCTAGCTGGTTAGCACAGGACTTAAGTATGCGTCCTGTTATTCCATCTGGGCCAGCAGCCTTTCTGGTGTTCACCTGCATAAATGCTCTTCTCACACTGTGTTCCGTCAATGAGAGAGCGTCCCGCCCCCCGCGGATGCCCCCCCCCCCCCCTCCACAACAGCCGGCGCGCCAGTGACGTCACTAGCCGTTGAGCTAGCGGCGCCGCTGTTTGCACCAAACCGTGCGTAGAAGGTGTTGAGCTGGTCCACGAGGGAGGCGTCGTCGCTCCCCATTGAGGGGGCGCTGACTTTGTAGTCAGTTATCGTCCTCAGTCCCTGCCATAAGCCTCTTGTGTCATTCTGTGCCATTTGTGGCTCCATCTTGTCAGCATATGTCTTTTATGCAATTATGCAAAGCGAACTGGTCTCTACATCAACCAGAAAAAGACCCAGGTGATGTGCATCAATCCAACAGCACCTCCAACCACCATCGATGGAGAGGCGTTGGAATGTGTAGAAGACTTTACATACCTCGGAAGCCTCATAAGCAGTGAAAGTGGAACGCAAAAAGACATCAAGACGCGTCTCAACAAAGCAAGAGGTGCTTTCAGCCAACTTCGCAACATCTGGAAGTCTAAACAATTTAGCCTTAAGACCAAACTCAGGCTCTACAACAGCAATGTTAAGTCTGTCCTGCTATATGGCTCTGAGTGCTGGATAGTAACAAAACAGGATATGAGAAAGGTTGACGTCTTCCACAATAGCTGCTTACGTAGGATCTGCAACATCTTTTGGCCAAATAGAATCTCGAATGAGGAACTTTATAAGAAGACAGGCAGCTTACATATGTCCCTTGAGATAAGGAGACGGAGGTTAAGATGGCTCGGTCATGTATTGAGGATGCCCAATGAAAGGTTACCCAAAGTTGCCTTGAGATGGACCCCAGTTGGGACGAGAAAGAGGGGTAGACCAAAGAACACCTGGCAAAGGACAGTGATGATGGAATTGAAGGAGATGGGTCTTTCCTGGGACGAAGCGCAGGCCAAAGCATGAGACAGGATTCAGTGGCAGTGTATGATTGCGGCCTTATGCCCCAACCGGGACGAAGAGGATAAGTAAGTAAGCATAGGCTACGTTCTTATTTGAACAAGTGTTGAAAGCCCATTATCTGGTTATTGATAAGCATAGTCTTACATTGCTAACACATCTTATCAATACTGCCATTATGTAAAGGATGTCTTAACTAGCTGGGTTGCCTCTGCGCTGGCACACCAGTCAAAGTAGGAAGGATCAGAGGAAAGCCCTTTAACCGTTCATTTAGTCTTGCTTCAATTCCATTTCTTTTTTTTGTGATCAAATTTTCTTTATTTTCTTTTTTCTCCCACATGAAACAAGACACAATACAGTAACAATAATAATAAACAAGACTTCACAGGACAACAACAGCAATAATAATAATAACAATAATGACAATAAAATAGAAATAATAAAAATTATAAAAACAGTGCCGCCCTCAGCTGCAAATAAAAGAAGGAGGAGGAGCTGGGAAGGTCATAAAATTCTCTCAAGTTTTGAAACGCATGACGGCCGGTTTTATTATAAACACGAGTGTGGACTCCCTTCCTTTCTCACTGAGGGCTAGATCCACAAAGAATGGATTGCACTTTCTAATTGCACCCTTACTTACATTCACTGCGCAGGTGATTGATTGAATGAACATTTTATTAACAGATTGCAGAATGGGTACAATACAGTACGGCTCAATGCACACAATTGTTAAGGGGATGCAGACCAGAGAAAGACTTTCGTCTTGTTTACTGTACATCAGGGTCCCCCATTTTCAATTAATAATGAATTGTAAGTAAGGGTGCAATTAGCACCGTGCAATCCATTCTTTGTGGATCTAGCCCTGAGGGTTGTTAATGGGTTTATGCCCAACAAGTAATTGTTGGTTATGAAATATTGGAGAGTCGAGGTGCCATGGGCACTTGATAGTACAAGATCTCTGTGTGTTATGCCATGTCTGAATCTCATGGGAGATGATGGGACCAAATCGTAATTGACATTTTCTAATCGAGGTGTTGGAGTATATTATATCTTTTTTTTTATCTACTTTTTCTCCCATTTTCTATTTTTCTCCCATCCCAATTTTTTTCTTCGTATCGTCCAATTCTACCCTCCCCTGTCTCGAACGGTGTTAGGCCATGCCTCCCACAAGCCGGCTGCAATGTGGACTAAGCCTTACATCACGTGTCCCCTCCGGTACTCGAGGAAGCAGCAGTCGCATCTTTTCACCTGCACTGCGCGATCTCTCAGCGTCGGGGGTCTGCGTTTGGAGGGCACGCCGCCCCCGTCGCTTCCTGATTCTGCTGCGCAGGCGCACCAACCGACCTGTAGGAGTCGCTGTCCACAACGTCCGATCCCCACCCATCAGCTTCCCACCCCCTAATACTGCCAATTGTATTAGTATGAACGACCAGCCAAGCTGATAGCAATGCGGAGAGCTGGGCTCGAACCCAGCGTCTCCTGCATTGGTGGTGAGCACCTTGCCCACTGCACCACCTAGCCGCCCGAGTATATTATATCTTGTAGTCTTTGTGGATAGACTGTTGCCTCCTCCAAGGCACGCCACGACACAGCAATCTCGGGATCAAACCAGTTAATCAGGGGCCTCAGTGAGAAGGACCAGAAATATTATTTTAAATCCGGGATTGCTAGACCCCAGTCCTGTTTCCTACACTGAGTGGTGGTTCTTTTGATTCGCGGTCGCTTGTTGTCGCTTGTTGAACATAGATATTGTAGACTGTATTTTGCGCCAGTAGTCGATTGGGGGGGTATGGGAGCATTGAGCTAACAAAGTTTATTCTGGGTAGTACGTTCATTTTGATAATGGATGCTCGGGCTTGTAGCAAGTTGGGGAGACTCTACCATCTATTGAGATCCTGAAGTATTTTGTTGTACGTGCCTGTATAATTGTGTCTAACAGTCTGACTCAGGGTGGGGAAAATCTCGATACCGATGGGGATGTCCGCCGGGAGGTCCACAGCTCTGGCCAACTCATTAAGGGGTAGACATGCAGATTTGGGCCAGTTAATTTTAAAGCCAGATACTTCACCAAATTCGTCAATTATCTTATGTAAGTTTGTGGCCGACTTGGAGGGGTCCTGCATAAAGATCAGTAAATCGTCCACATAAAGAGCAATTTTGTGAGGGGTATAATCATTGTTATAGGGACAATTTCTTCAGTTTGTCTTATAAATGTTACGATTAGGCATTATAATAGTGGACAGAGACGAACCCAGGCGCAGACCAGCAGAGGAGAGATGAAGACAAAAGTTGGATCTTGAAAAGTGAGCAATGCTCCTTTAATGTTGACGAGTAGCTTAACAAGCTGGTTGGAGAAGATAACCCAGGGGTAGGACCTGGGACTGGGATCTCCTCTGCAGTGGGACCCTGCGTAGGTCCCCGAACTGGAGGCTCCTCGGCGGCGAGACCCGTCGTAGGACCTGGTGTAGGACCCCCGAATGGGGTCCTTCCGGCAGTGCGATCGGGCGTCGCTCTCCGGGCAGACGACACCCCCGTGACGTGGGACCGAAGGTAGTCCCAGAGCGAGGGATCGCTTCCAGGAACCTCCTCGGGAGGAGGAGACCCTGACCAGGGCGGTGAAGGGGACCTGTAGTCTCTGGAACCCCGTCTCCCCCTGGGGCTGTGGCGTCGGGATCCGCGTCCCTTCCCGGACGTTCCCCTGTGGACCAGGCGACTTCCCTCCCAAGGGTCTGGAGTCGGAGCGACAGCGGGGATGGCACCCATGATCGTGGCACCCAGCACCATCAGCGCAGCTGGGTTGGCAGCTCTGTCTCTCCTCTTATCTGCTGGGTTGTGGTGTGGTCGCATCATTCTGTTATGATTAGGCATTATAATAGTGGACAGAGACGAACCCAGGCGCAGACCAGCAGAGGAGAGACGAAGACAAAAGTTGGATCTTGAAAAGTGAGCAATGCTCCTTTAATGTTGGAACGAGTAGCTTAACAAACAAAGAGAGAGGGCAAGTCTCCAAGCGTGCTACTTGCCCTACAAAACATAAATACTTATAACTAATTCTATCCTCCATGACAAGGAGCAATAGATACTTCGACAAGACAGTTTAAGCTACTTACAAACAATGTTCAGTGAACGGCTAACAAACGAGCACAAAGACAGGAACCAGGAACATAGTGTAATGACGCAACATGGAAGACAGGAACTCACAGGCATATATACAGACACTGATTGACACAGGAGGATAATTGGGTGATTAGACTCAGCTGGGGAAAACAGAGTGACACAGAACATTACAAGGTTGAAATCTATATACACACAAAATAACAACACTAACCAGATCACAAAACCAACACAGATAGGAGAGACATTAGACCAGGGAGTGTAACATCACAGACAAGACAGACATCAAATGTACAGACAACAAATTGATAAGAATCACATGGAACACATTAATAAATAAGGACATGAGCTGCACCACCTGAATTAGTCCACAGGATGGCGCAGCAACCTGGGGAACGTTACAATAAATTGAGCGAATGGTTCTAGGTAAAGCGCCAAAAGCCCGGGACTGAAAGGACAACCCTGTCTAGAAGACCTCGAAACTGAGAAGAGAGGGGAGCAGATCTTGCAAATCATTATTATTGCTGATGGAGTAGCATAAAGTACTTTAATCATATGAATAAAATCCTTTCCCAGTCCCATTGCCTCCGGTACCGCCCACAGGTATGACCACTCCAGTCTATCGAAGGCCTTCATGGCATCCAAAGATAGGACTGTGGCTAGTGTTGACCCTGATCTCACCTGGTCGGGGACTGACCTTTAGATTAATCTGTCTAGTTTAGTTAGGATGTCTATTTTCTCCCATGTCTGCTTTTCTGCAGACATGGGAGAACCTTTTGGCCTCTGTCTCTGTCTCGACCGGTCCTGTGGAACGGCTTCGTGACGCCTTCTGTCTGGCCTGCAGTGCTGAACCTTCTGAGTGGCTCCTCCTGCCCCCACGGGGCGTGTGGCCCTGGGCTGTTGGCTCGTATCTCACCCTGTGTCCATGCGCTTGCAGTGGTTCCATCTATTGCTCTATTTCACAATTTTCTTGTATACTGTGGTTCTGCTGTCGCCATGTGTGCATGTGCTCACTGCATGTATCTGTTGCTCCATCTCCGCCCACTACAAACATGGGAACTCTCTAATCGCTGTCCCCCCCCCCCATCTCTCTGAGTGCTTGTCTCGTTGTGCTGACCAAGGTGGTGGATGTCTCGGGGTCTTGGCCAAGATTGCAGTGACTGCTCTACATGCACCACGAGGCCATGGATCAGCTTCTTACCGTCTTCTGTCCGTGGTCTGTCAACATGGTTTGTGGTCTGTCAACGTGGTTTCATTGCTGGGTTAAGTACTTCTATTCTATTCACATAATATGCTTACTTCATATATCTATTCTATTCACATATATGCTTACCACTTGTATCTATTGCTTTACAATCAAATAGATCCGCTATCAGCTCTATCTTCAATCTTTCAAAATGTTCAGTTGCTATCGCTATCAGCTCTATCTTAAATTTTTCAAAATGTTCAGTTGCTATTGCATGCACTCATCTGTGTTTCACTACACACATGAGTGCATGCTTACCAACTGTCCGTCTGCAACACTACTATCACCGACATCTAAGAAGGGAGATCCCCCCTTGAATGGCCCTTCTAAGGTTTCTCTCCTCCACACTGCCTGTGGTGCATTTTTTCCTATTGCTAGGTTTTACTGAGGTTTTCCTTACCTTCGCGTGGGGTATGTCTGGGAGTGTTTGCATTCATTCATTCATTTATTTTGCATTTATTTAAAATTTGTTGGACCTTATGGTGTTCTTGTTTTGTTCTTGACTTATTGTTATGTTTCTTCTTGACTTGTTTAAAGAAGACGTGTCCGGCACATGGGGACATTGACGTGTGTTGTCGGGCCTTACAAATACATTTGATTTGATTTGTTCTTTAGGCTACACTGGCACACCTACTTCCAGTGAATGATGCTAAGCTAGGCTAACGGTGCGGCTGTTAACTAAGCCTAATGCATGCACAGAGAAGAAATGGTATGTATCTGTTTGTCTAACTCCAGGGTAGATGGCAAATAAGCGAATTTCCCAAAAAGGTGGCGTGTTCCTTTAACACTATCAGTGCCGGCCTTGTTTACCTTTTTACCCCCTTGAATGCCATCATCCACTTCAATGTTAGCGTTAAAAACGCATAATCTATGTTTTAAATTATGGCTATGTGTCTTATCTGCCCGTCGCTTATCAATGACTTGTTTGCAGTCAACATTGTCGAAACGGATTGTTTTTTAATCAGTTCATATCCTTTTATAGCATTTCGAAAAGCTACCGTTCTCTCGAAAATTTCCGGAAAATTTTAAGATTCCCCCATAAACGGCATTTATTGGAATATTCTCGAATACACTAGACACGTTGTCATTTGTCGACCTATTTATGAATCGTTTTCAAATAAACGCTAGATTATCGATAGTATATGTGTACTTATGCATGCTATATAAGCGGGCTGAAAAATCTATTCTCTCATTTCCTCAAGATCACACACACACACACATACACACACACGGCCGTCGGCACATGCTGATATCTCAGTGAATACAGCTCTGATTATCCTAAAACTGGTAACATAGACTCCTTACCTTAGATCAGATGTTCTCCAAAAAGATTATTCCAATTCCTGATCGCCATTCCAAATATCAATCGCGTTTATTGATTGATTATTGGCTGCTGTAAATATATATTCCACGCAGCTTTCCAACTCGCGATAACTTCCCTCATCATCAGACGGCTTGCCAGCACAGTGGAGTCAGTAGGCTTCCCCCACAGGGATCCAGCAGTATAATCGAATGACCTGCAGTTACACAGGGATAGACGATAGGGGGCGGTATTTTCCCATCGGGGCTCCTAGAGGGGCTGCTGTACCAACGGGAGACCCGGTTGATGAAATATGAATTCAGATCGCTAATAAAAAAATAAAACGACAAATCGTGTCGTCGGCACTCAATGGGGGGCATGATAAGACGACAATACACGTCGTCGGCATTTAAAGTGTTAAGGAGGTCATTAAAAAGTGCATTACAGTAATAAGTCGACTTGAAATAAACGCATAGATCAGTTTTTCAGCATCCTTTTGATTTATAAATGGTCACACTTTAGCTATGTTTCTATGGTTTCTAAGACTTGTAAAACAGGCCTATATGTTGTCATCATCTTCACCATCACGGAATTGATCGAGCATAATGGATATCTTTTAAATATGAATCGTGCCAGCGGAGTTAACTGACTTGTGTTTTGTCTTTAAAGATCCACGGATTTAGGGTTGAAGTAATAACTTTCATATATTTTCTTGATAGCACATGCTCACATAATCGTATTGCCTAATTTCAGAATAGCCACCGCAAGCCAGAAACACTTAGAGGAAGCTCGAAACGGGCAACAGCATTACACACAACAGAGAGAGAAAACACTGCTTTAAGGAAAACAGCTTCTCCCAGACTTTCGACAGGATTTTAAAGCAAAGGCTACGTCAGTGTTGGGAAAGTTCACTTTCTACATGAACTAGTTCAGTTCACAGTTCACAAATTTTAAAATGAACTAGTTCAGTTCATAGTTCAAAATTCAAAATTTTGAACTAAAGTTCATGGTTTCAAAAATGAACTAATTTATAGTTTATAGTTATTTTTTCAATACGTTGCTGCAAGCTATTATTTTTCAAATTTATTGCCACAACCCATAATAGGACCACAGAATACTGGCATTTCCATAACGTTTTGCTGCCGCCCATTCAGTCCACACTATAGCAGCTGCAGCTTTCATCTCTACAGTATATTTTCAAAAACATGAGGAAAAACCTGCTGCTTGAATGGTCTTTATTAAGTATAATAATCTAAATGTAGCAGGGTGGATTATCCCTGCTTCGTGGGAACGGGTGTGCACAGCCACTGGGTAGCGAGACACAGTAGATCTCTGTCTGACTGCACCTCCGTCTTTGGGTCTGGAGCATCAACTGGAGGCTGGCAGTGGGAGTGAATGGGGCCCGGGATTTACCAACCTGGTCTGGGCCCTCATTCATCAACGTGTCTTACGCACAGATATGTGCTTAACCTGTGCGTACGACCATTTCTAAGCAAAGAGTGGGATTCATCAATTTCAACTTGAACTTGACTTTGTGCTTATGTGTACGCACAGCTCGGAGCACACTTAGCTGATGCCCAGTGGTAGAATATATTATTACAACAAGGAAATGAGCTTCTGTGCATTCGTTTCAACACTGGCATGTTCTGTATGAACCGTAATTCATTATAGTTCATTGTAAAATAGCAACAGTAGTGTAATTATGGTCAAAACCCTATAAATAGCATTTGGAATAATAGATCTTTCTCTCAGAATGAATGCAGCATGGTTTATATAGCGTTATCGGAATATACGGGGTGTACTGACTGACTGCGCTCCGCGTAGCTCAACTCGTTATTATTTTGCGCACAGACCGCAGAAACACGGGAACGTTTTGATTATATTTAAAAGGCTTTACGTTAAACGAAACAAGTGGAATTTCGAAGCTGTAAGCAGAATACAAGTCATATGAACACCCACGATATAGTGTTCTTCCCCCTTTTTACTGTATAAGAAAGAATAAAAAACGCATTGCAATGACACCAGATAGTGGACAGACTATGTAAATATGATGATGGGATTCAAGTTCGCGTTTTTGTTGATCATAGGCATGCTGTCAGAGTATGATATCTTAATCAAACATTCTAGAACATTTGTCTCACAGATCATGTCATAATAGAACATAGGCTATGGCATGGTCCATCGTGATATTGTTGTAGACTGTTATTACTGTACCGGTACCACCCATTGTGACAACAGCCTTGTGAGTCCCGCACACAAACATGATGGAATTCAAGTTCATGTATTGAAAGGCAGGCTACATCATACATGCAGTGAGATTCATTGTTCTTGTATATGCTCTCGTATTATTGTTTATATAGGCTACCCAATACTGACATCAAAATAGATTGTAGTATGCCTCTAGAAATCATATGCAGCAGGTAGAAAATTGACGGAAGATCCATCGCGATTTGGAATAGAATTGAGGAGAACTTTAATCCCTGGGTATTAATCAAACAACACGGGAAAAGGCAGTCATATTCCAGCACGGTCTTTATTAGTGTTTGCGCTGCCCAGGCAGCAATGGTTAATAGATATCATATCCGACATCACCGTAAGTGTACACGTCTGTCAGCCTGTCTCATAACACGCTTCCCTCGGCTTAGTCCATTTTTCCACATTTCATGGGGGTATTCCATTACCGTATATGGTTAATCGGGGCGGTTCTGGTATGCAAATACTTAAAACAGTGCACAAGCTCAAACGTAGGATCAAAGTCATATTCATCATGACAGGTGTGCGTAGAACCTGCGTACGCACGTGTGGTGAATCCCATTTTTTCTGTGCGTGCACTGATTCTACATTCTGTGCTTACGTGTGGAAATAGAACATTTTCTACGCCACGTTGATGAATGAGGGCCCTGGTCTGGTACTCTGGTCTTCCTCTCCCTTCCAGGGCGGTCAGCAGTACTCCCCAACACGCTCTCACTTCCCCCAATTACTCCTTTAACCCTCCCACACCTAGTGACTGAATTGTAAATAAATAACTTGGTTCCCCCCGCAAGCAGTACCCTCCCTCAGTGACACTAGAAACCTTACAGTAAGAAGGGAAAGGTGGAATAGGAAGGGGTTAATTGCAGCAACGTTACCCACACCAAAATGGCTAATACTGGGCACAGGAATGGACACGCACACAGAACCCCATTTAAGCCTTTATGTTAGTTGGTACTATTCGGTTACAAGGATTTAATAAGAATGGTCAAATAGAATGAAGTCCTACTATTACTCTGTTTGTAACTCAAGACCTTATAGACTCTTATTTACACCCACCTCTGGGTCAGTACCAGGGATAATATATTCCAATGTGCTCGACTCATCACCCACGTCTGGGTTAGTACCATGTATAATACCTCTAAGGCTTTACTTATGATGCACCAGGTCTGTAACCTCCCCACAGGGAAAGGGTTGATTAAATGGGAATTATTATTAAAGAACCAACACGTTATCACACTCAAAGGAAATACAAAATGTGGGCCCACTGTACCAAAACAAGAGTCCTATACTAATGCCGGCATAGAATGTATATGGGGTACCCCTATGAACTGTAGTTAGCAACCATTAGCTTCGCCCGTAGGCCGCATTACACTGTGTACTGTGCAATAAGATCCGGCGCGCTGGCGCTCTGCTGTACTCAACCAAGATGGCGTCCTCGCCGCGCCCCCACCGTTCGGGGCAGCAAGATGGCGCCGAACGCCCTCGTCACGGGCACTAGCAAGCGGGGCTGGAGCAGAGGAAGCAGTAGCGGACTGTGAGCGTGTGCTGGATGATGGCGCCTCTGCTGGAGGGGAAGAACTCCCGTGCTGGGCTGAAGACCGCCGGTGCAGAGCAGACATCCACGCCGGCGAAGACTGGTTGTTGACGGCCGGTGCTGGATAGACGCGCAGCCATACACTTGCCCTACCTTACACTGAAGCTACTCTCTGGGTCCCAAACAGCCCTCCTGCTAGCCGTGATATATAATGACGCAGGGTGTCTCTAAACACCGGTCCTCTTCAGGCCACGCTGGCGGGGCACCTCACTAGAGGGAATATCTTTAACTTAAGCCACACTTGGCTATACCGCACTTCTTCTGGGATAACTCGTTGTATCACTAGGGTTATTCAGTGGGGAAAACATGCAACGCTCCACTACGGTTACTCTTCTAGGATAACCCGTAATATACTCAAGTTCAATACGTTCGGCCGTGTGCTCCACAACGGGGGCTCTGTCGAGACACGTCTGATCACATCAAAGTCCAACTCGAAGAGGCTCGTTCTCTTCCTTCCGTCTCCATTCACCTGCTTCCTCCCCCGTCGCTCTCGTACGCTCACTGCCTGCCACCGCCCCCTGCTGGTCGCCAACTAGCCACACAGGGAAAACTGGATGGGTGAATATGATCCAGTGATACTGCTTATAATCCATATTCCAGCCGGTAGAAAAGGAGAAGCCTGCGTCATTGTCCGAGAGAATATTAATGGAAACTAGTTAGTATGTCTTGGTGCACCAGGGGAGATAAAAGGCAAGTCAGCACTTCTGAATAATAGCCATATTTTCAGGGTGCTACATAAATATACTTAAAGTACCAAAAGTGAAAGTAGTCATTGTGCAAACATATAACATATAAACATGTGCCGACATAACTCTGTACTAACACAACACGAGGTAGGAACCAGGCTGAGGTATGAAACTAAGGTTGTATACCTCAAAGTTCAATATTCAAAGCTCATACACCGACGTCGTAGAGTCTGACTCTGAGCGAGTGCAGCACCTTCTGAAAGTGCGAGTGCTGCTGCTCTACTACCAGACTCTCCGAAGCTCCGCCCAGAGCGGTTGCCAGATTGTGTGGTTTTCAGCATTATTTTAAAGCCTGTTTACGGTGTGTTTTAACTGGGTTTTTGGCTGAAAGGCATATGAAATCTGGCACACGTTTGAACGCCGTTATAATATAGTGCTGAGAATGAACGTGTTCTCAATTACGTTCATTTAGGGGGGAAAACATCCGTTCAGTTCACGTTCGCCCAAAATACGAACGCGTTCGCGAACGATCGTTCATTGAACGCATTCAGGTACATCACTGGGCTACGTGTCTTTTTGTTCTCCACCGACAAGATACAGCATTTGTTTTCTTGAAAAGTATAGATATTACTACGCTAACATAATCAACATAATCACGCTGCTGTTATACAGCAACTTGGACAGTAGTTGAATGAGAACCTGCGAGGCGGCAGCTATGTGGCGTTTGGCGCAGAGAGAAACATCAGTGGCCAATCAGATCGCAGAACCCAAACGCGGAACTGCAAGTGTGTTGGTAAAAGTCTACACACGGGGTGCTCCAGTAGCACACCATGTTACCGCGCTCGCGCGGGACTCCGTGCTGCGTCACGGATCTGGTTGACTCCGAGTTCGATTCCCGGACTCGCCGTCATTTGCCGAATGTCTCCCCCTGCTCTCACTCCCGTTTCACCCTGCAACTGTCGGTCATGCTTGACCAGGAAAGCGATAAACGCTAAAAAAAAAAAAAAAAAAAAAAAAAAAAAGTCTACACACGTACAGGACAGAACTCTTGCAGACAACATTAATTTGCTCTGGTTGCAAAATATTGCTTGGTTCTTCTGAGAGGAAATCGCTGTATCTGACACTTCACCTTCCATGTTCCACAACAACACACACACACACACACACACACATTGTGTGGTAAAAAACATGTGAAAGATCTGTAGACTGCAGAATTATTCTAGCCCCAGTTGATTAGCTATCTTTCATTGGCTCCTGGCAGGCAAATGTTAAAGCTAGCACGAATGTAGTGGTCCGTTATGTGCATGTGTGAGTTATCCTAGTAGAAATTTCAATGTAGTGACCCCATTTTTTGGAAACTTGACCCGGCTGTATAAATAAACCTGTGACCTTTAGGATAATCACCTTGTGAATCTTTAGAATCAGAAACTAGAGACATAGACCATTCAGAGGATGTATGGTTTGCCAACTTTGACTTACTTGACTTAAGCCTTTGCACTCCCTGCGGAGCATAGGCCACTAACGATTTCTTTCCATGTTGCGCGTTTTTTGGCCTCCCGAACGATGTTGTGCCATCCCAGTCCAGCCTCTTTCATTTCCCCTTCCCAAGAACGGCGCCAGGTGTTTCGAGGCCTGCCGCGTTTCCTCTTTCCAGGTGGGTTCCATCGTAGGGCTTGCCGGGTGATGTTTGTGTCTTCCTTTCTCAGGGTATGGCCTATCCACATCCACTTTCTCTTCTTTATTTCTTCTGGCGGGGGTAGTTGCTTTGTGCGCTCCCACAGGTCCAGATTTGTAATGACATTTGGCCATCTCATTCTTAGAATGCGGCGGAGGCAGGAATTTATGAAAGACTGTACTTTCTGCTTCAGCCCTACGGTTGTCTTCCAGGTCTCCGAGCCATACAGGAGGACTGATTTAACATTGGAGTTAAAGATCCTCAGCTTTGTGTTGGTTTTTATTTCGTGAGACCTCCATACTCGACCAAGTAGGTTGTATGCCGTTCTTGCTTTTCCGATTCGCACTCTGATGTCTTCTTCTGTGCCACCCGCTGTATCTACTACGCTCCCAAGGTAGGTGAAGGAGTTAGTTTTTTCGATGGCCTCTCCCTCTTGTTCAGTGGTTCCCAAACTGTGGTGCGCGCACCCCTTGTGGTGCGCGAGCGCCCTCTAGGTGGTGCGTGACATGAAAAGGCTAATGGTGGATTTTTCTTTTTTAGATTTTTTTTTTTACAATAAAATTTCATAAAAATCTTAGTCAAACCTTTAGTATTATGGATATTAAACATGCTGGCAGAGTACATGCATCCATGTTATCGTGAACATTTTAATTAAATAAAGAAATTCCCTATCCATAGTCGCCGTGGGAAGAGATAAAATAAAAAATAAAATCTGTGCACGGAGACCAGCAACAATTTTTTCTAACAGAAACCCATTGGGGGGTGCGTCAGCTAGGTCGGGAGGTGACAGGGGGTGCACAGCCAAAAAAGTTTGGGAACCGCTGCTCTAGTTCAATGTTTTGCTGGCACTTTGTGTTGATCTTCATAATCTTGGTTTTCACCCTATTGATCTTCATTCCTAGAGTTGAGGCTGTTTCCTTTAGTTTGTTGATCTTTTGTTGCATTTGCTGGTGACTGTGTGATAAGAGAGCTAGGTCATCTGCAAAATCGTGGTCTTCAAGCTGGTGCATCAGTGTCCACTGGATGCCGTTTCTGGCTCCTTCGGTTGTCTTCTTCATGGTCCAATCAATGGCCAGCAGGAACAAGAAGGGGGACATCAGGCAGCCATGTCTCACTCCGGTCTTTATCTCGAACGGGTTTGAGGGCTCCCCTCTGTGCAGTACCCTACTTGTCATCCCGTCATATGATCCTCTGATGATGTTGATGTACTTCGGTGGGATTCCATAGTGCTCCATCAGGTGCCACAGACTGTTCCTATCTAGACTGTCAAAGGCCTGTTCGAAATCGATGAAGTTGATGTATAAGGAGCTGTTCCATTCCAGGGACTGTTCGATGATCATCCTCAGATGGTCTCTGAGGAGCATGTCAACGGCAGTCTTCATCCTATCTAGAATTGAAGACTTTGCTGGTGGTCGAAAGTAGCGTGATCCCCCGGTAGTTCTTGCATAGTACAAGGTCCCCTTTCTTTGGTATCTTCACTATGTAGCCTTCTTTCCAATCTTTGGGTATCCTTTCTTCTTGCCAAATTTTCCTCATGAGGGGATGGAGTGCTTTGATGCTTGTAGTGATGTCAGTCTTGAATGCTTCACTCGGAATGGTGTCTGGTCCTGCTGCTTTCTCATCTCTCAATTGTGATATTGCTTTTCTAGTTTCTTCTTTTGTTGGGGGGGGTCATTTTCCGTGGGAGTGTGTCTGTTGCTGCTTGTATATCTGCTGGGATGCTCGCTGGTGCTCTGTTGAGCAGCTCTGTGAAATGTTCTACCCATCTCCTTGTTTGTTCTTCCTTTGTGGATAGTGTGTTTCCTGCCTTGTCTTTTATGGGCTTCTCTGATCTCATCCTTCTCCCCGAGAGCTTCCTGGTGATGTTGTATACCTCTCTCATGTTTCTCTGTCCCGCTGCTTCTTCTGCTTGTGTAGCAAGCTCTTCATAGTAGCATCTCTTGTCCGCCCTGACCTTTTTCTTTATTTCTTTATGGATCCTGTTGTATTCCTTTGTGTGCTTCTCCTTGGCTGCTCTCGTCCTGGCATTGTTGAGGTGGTCCTTTGCCTTTTTCCTCTCCTCCATGCTGTCCAATGTTCTTTGGGTGATCCACATTTTGTTTTCTTTCTTTCTTCTTCCCAGACTTTCCTCGCAGGTTGTTTGCCACATGTTTTTGATCTTCTTCCAGCTTTTGTCGATTTCTTCGTCCCCACTGCCCATTTCAGCCAGGGCCTGGAACTTGTTCCTCAGTGTGATCTGGAAGTGCTTCTGGTGTAGTTTTTCTTCCAGTTTTTTGGTGTCATACTTTGTTATTCTGTTTCCTGGGGTCCCCCTTTTCAGCTTCAGTTGTACCTTTGCTATGACTAAGTGGTGGTCTGATCCCACATCTGCACCTCTCTTTGTTCGCACATCGAGCAGAGATCGTCTGAACTGCTTCCTGATGCATATGTGATCGATTTGGTTGCATGTTTTCTGATCAGGGGACACCCATGTGGTCCTTGCTGTCCCATGACTGGTACGTATCCGTTGTTTTCTTTTCCCACTTTGGCGTTCATGTCGCCCATCAGTATAACCACCTCCCTTTCCGTTGCTTTGAGTAGTGTGTTCTGTAGTTTTCTATAGAACTCCTCCTTTGACTCTTCTGTGGCATCATTGGTGGTATTTTGGGGTATTTTATGGTACTTTGGGGTATTTTGGGGTACTTTGGGGTATTTTCTGGTACTTTGGGGTATACTTTGGGGGTATTTTAGAGTCTTTTGGGGTATTTTGGGGGTATTTTCTGGTACTTTGGGGTATACTTTGGGGGTATTTTAGGGTATTTTGGGGTATTTTGGGGTACTTTGGGGTATTTTCTAGTACTTTGGGGTATACTTTGGGGTATTTTGGGGTATTTTCTGGTATTTTCTGGTACTTTGGGGTATACCTTGGGGTATTTCAGGGTATTTTGGGGTATTTTGGGGTACTTTGAGGTATTTTGGGGTATTTTAGGGTACTTTGGGGTATTTTGGGGTATTTTCTGGTACTTTGGGGTATTTTGGGGTATACTTTGGGGTACTTTAGGGTATTTTCTGGTACTTGGGGTGATTAGTAGGACCCTCGTTGGTTGGTGCGTATGCCACAATGATCCTGAGTGTGATTCTTGGATGAGACGTTCTGAACTTTGCTGTGATTAGTCTAGAGGAGACTGGTTCCCATCCAATGAGAGCCTTCTCCGCCTGTGTTGAGAGCATGATGCCTACCCCCTGCGTGTGTAGGGCGCCTTCTTCTTCATGTCCGGAGTACAGTATCTGTTTTCCGGATGCTAATCTGCTCTCTCCTGAACCTATCCATCTTGTTTCATTTAAACCTAGGATGTGTAAGCCATAGCTTTGCATCTCCTTCGCAATGTTGGCAGCTTTCCCTGCTTCGTACATGGTGCGCACGTTCTATGTTCCAATCTTTGTAGGTTTCCTGGTTGGGAGGACATTCGATCTCCTAGCTTCCCAGAGGCTTTGGCTAGCAGACGTCATATTTTCCATTTCGGATCCACCACCCGGAGACCTTGCGCTCAAGTTATCTGTCAGTGTTTTGGTAATCAAAAGTTAACCTCTGAGCGGGGGATTGGCCTACCCAGAGGTGCTTTTTTGTCAGGGTAGTGCTCCCTTAGCCCTTTGCCCTCTCAGGCCCACCGGGCAGTGGTTGAACCATTCTTCGTCTGTTCCCTCACCTGAGACCAGTTTGCCATGGGTGACCCTACCAGGAGCACTAGGTTCCAGACAACATAGCTCTCAGGATCCTAAGGACACGCAAACCTCTCCACCACGATAAGGTGATGGTTCCAGGAGATGGTTTGCCAAGGTACATTGATAATAAGTGGGCTTTTCTGAGCCATTTTCAGAAAATCTCCAGCTGTCAAAAGTGATTGATATCAAATAAAAATATGGATGTTCAAGGTCTTGGTATTTGTGGATTTCTTTTATACACCCCCCCCCCCCCCCCCCCCCCAATTCTCGAGTGATCACAAATGGTTCAGTTTTGCACCAAATCTGTGTAACTAATGGTGAATCCAAAGATTGCTGCAGCAATTTACCGTATGAGACATAATTGAGCATATGAATCGTAATAATTCAGCCATCACATAATGTCTCAAGCTCCTCTCAGAATTGTTATAATCTGAATAGGCTGAGGCGAGATTCAAAACATAATGTTTATATAAACATTGCTAGAGAATATTGACATGCACAGTGTTGAGCTGTATCTCAATGATGCCTTAGGCTTTCTGATGGTGTATTAGGGTCTTGAGTCCCTAATACCCTCCCCCCCATCCCTAAAACAAAAAAATCTTAGTATTTAAGAGGTTAATCCCGGACTTTAATGTGAAGAATTTTAAATAGGCTTTGTTTATGAGCTTTCCGTGTATGTATGGTGTGATATGTTGTTGTGAGGGTGTGAACCAACCAAGAAGTGAACCATGTTTGTCTGTCACATGGATCTTTGTTCAAATATCTGTGCACCATTGTCACCTATATAATCTTTTTTTTTTAATCTACTTTTTTTCCCCATTTTCTATTTTTCTCCCATCCCAATTTCATATTATCCAATTCTACCCTCCCCTGTCTCGAACGTTTTTAGACCATGCCTCCCACTGGTCGGCTGCAATGTGGACGAAGCCTTGCATCACGTGTCCCCTCCGGTACACGAGGAGTCAGCCGTCGCATCTTCTCACCTGCACAGCGCAATCTCTCAGTGGCGACGAGTAACGTGTGGGAGGCTCACGCTGCCCCCGATACTTCCTGATTCTGCTGTACAGGCGCACCAACCGACCTGTAGGAGTCGCTGTCCACAATGTCCGATCCCCACCCACCGGCTTTCCCACCCCCTAATACTGCCAATTGTATTAGTATGAACGACCAGCCAAGCCGGAAGCAACGCAGAGAGCTGGGCTTGAACCCAGCATCTCCTGCGTTAGTGGCGAGCGCCTTGCCCACTGCGCCACTTAGCCGCCCTCCCTATATACATTCTTATTGTATTTGTTTCTGACAATTAGTATGACTTGTGATCTGATTTTCATTCTCATTTCAATATAGACCTTACAGTATATGCATAACATGTTCTTAACATGGACCTTTTTTCTGTACTTAAGTGTTACCTGCAATAATCCGAAATGATAGAAACAAGTATGGAGGTGGTGTCTGCATGTACATACATAAGGACACCAAATTCAATCGTAACAATGGCCAATTACTTAAACATTTTCTTCACAAACATAGCCACAACACTGGTAAATAAACGACCCTCCCACTCAGGGCATTTTGGGGTAGAACACATCCTAGCCTACTACAATAACCTAGGGGTCCGTAAAGACGATTTCAAACTAGAAATGGTAACAACAGCTGAGGTACTCAAAAAAACTGAGCGCCCTCCTACCAAACAAGGCCACTGGCCATGACAATATCCCCTCCAAATTCCTCAGAGACTCAGCAGCCGCCATCACCCCAGTCATCACCAGTGATGGGAATAACGGCGTTATAAATAACGGTGTTACTAACGGCGTTAGTTTTTTCAGTTCCAATCTTAATAACGCTGTTACCGTTACTGCCAAAAAATGCGGCGCGTTACTATGATTGAATCTGTTTTTTTTCATCAGACAGATCTCTGCGCCGAGAAGCAATACTTTTTTTCCTTGGTTAGTGGACAGTGCACGATTGGCTGAGGTTGAGTAAAATGTCATGGTAAGCCAATCAGAGGTAGAGGTGGGCGGGTGTTTGAAAGCATCCAGGGTCTGACACACAGCGACAGTTCAGTCAACGTGAGACCGCGGTCCGTGTACATTTTGATAGTTGGTTTGGCGAGCCCAAATAATCCAAAACTAATCCAACGAACAACACAAGCGAGCAGTCAACGACAGACCATGAGCGTTTTTTGTTCACTCTTCTGTTAGTTGTGTTGCAGTGCAGGGCACTACACAGTAGTGGAGGCTGCAGCCTTATCAACAGTGCTGCACTTCCTGGTTTAATAGCACAGTCTTCAGGTGCTCACTGCTCAGAGATATATATATCTGTATGTCATGCATGTCTTAAATGTCATGATTAGATTAGTTTAGATGATTAGATTAGATTCTTATATCTGTATGTTGTGTATGTCATAAATGTCATGAATTGAAAATGAGGGACCCTGATGTAAACAAGACGAAAGTCTTTCTCTGGTCTGCACCCCCTTAACAATTGTGTGTATTGAGCTGTACTGCACTGTACCCATTCTGCAATCTGTTAATTAAAATGTTCAATCAATCAGTATATATTTGTTATTTATTTTTGGTATAGTGCTTATCAAGCATAATTTAATGTTTCCCAGTTGTCGCCTGTTGAGGGGCAATACATATCAAAAGTTCCAAAACATCTATTGTGTTTGTATTTGTATAATCCTCTTAAAACATAGTAATTATAATATCTACATAGGCCTACATGGCATTTGATTGGAGGCTAGTCTCACTTTGTCCCACAGCAACATTAAAATAGTTTAGATTTGTGTATGTTGTTTATGTAAAAAATGTACTTGAAAGTAACGCAATAGTTACTTTCTGAAGTAACTAGTTACTTTTATAATTTGTAACTGAGTAAGTAATTTAGTTACTTTTTGGAAGAAGTAACTAGTAACTGTAACTAGTTACTTTTTAAAAGTAACTTGCCCAACACTGGTCATCACACACATAATAAACCTCTCCATAAAACAGGGACACATATACCCAAAGACTACAAAATTGCGAGAGTAACCCCCCTGCACAAAAAAGGCAGCAAATTGGACCCAGGCAACTACCGCCCTGTTTCTATTCTTACCTCCATCTCGAAAGTCATGGAAAAAATAGTATATGAACAGGTCGAAGTATCTCGCGGAAAAAATCGAATCTACAAATTCCAATCTGGCTTCAGAACATCCCACTCCACTGACACATGCCTTCTCTATTTGAACGACCACATCAAACAAGAGATGGTCGCGGGCAAATACTGCAGCATGGTCATGCTGGACCTACAAAAGGCCTTCGACACTGTCAATCACACCATTCTGATTGACAAGCTAAAAGCAATTGGTTTCGATAGTCTATCAGTGAGCTGGATGCAATCCTACCTTGAGGGGAGAGAGCAGATGGTGGAGGTAAACGGTACCCTATCCCCCCCCCTCACAGTAAGCTGTGGTGTTCCACAAGGAAGCATACTAGGTCCGCTACTGTTCCTAATTTATGCAAATTACATGTCGTCAGCTTGTGACTGCAACTTGTTCCTGTTTGCAGACGACTCAGCCCTGCTAGTCTCTGACAAGAACAAGTTACAGGTTGAAAAAACCCTCAGCTCGGAACTAGGCAAAATCTACATATGGCTCGCTGATAACAAACTATCATTACACATGGGCAAAACAGAGTCCATTCTCTTCGGTTCAAATAACAAACTCAGCAAGACCGACGGCTTCTCAGTTACAGTGGGTGACAATATTGTCACAAGGAAAGAAGATATTACCTACCTGGGTTCAATCCTAGAGGCAAATCTTTCCTGTGACAAAATGGCATCCAATGTAATCAAAAAAAGTCAACCAACGAACTCGATTCTTGTACCGGATCTCCTCACTGGTAAACAAGAATACCCTGAAGACTCTGGCAGGAGCACTCATTCAAGGGTACTACGACTATGCTTGCACCTCATGGTACCAAAGCACCTCAAAGGCGCTAAAAACAAAATTACAAACATCTCAAAACAAACTGGTCAGACTACTGCTTGACCTTACTCCTAGAACCCACCTCACCCCTGCCCACTTTGACAACCTAGGATGGCTTAGAGTAGACGACAGAGTACAGAAACTTGCAATGGGCCTGGTCTACAAGATACACTACACGACCAAGGTACCCATGTACATGTCAAAATACTTCCCAAAGGTCAGAGTCACTTTTGACAATCCATATCTACCTCTCCCTCGTATCTGTTTGCGCCTGGGCCCTCTGCTAACACATCCTTAACAGAATGAACCGACCATGTTTGGACCCAGCGAACAGAACGAGGGAGGCCCTGAGCACCCTGGCTACCCTAGCCATGAGTGATGTCCGAGCCTTCTCATTGAGGGAGAAGGGGGCTGCCCAGCAGCTAATCCACTCAGTCATGGATTGGAACCCTGAGCCGGCCCCACAGCTGGACATTTACCTAAGGACCTGGTTGGAGTGCCTATTCCCAGTTTCAGTCTCCAGCCAGGCCTCTACTGCCAGTCCAGTCTCCAGCCTAGCCTCTACTGCTGGTAAGGTCTCCACCACCAGCATGGCCTCTACTGCTAGCATAGCTCAGGCAGCTAGCACTAGCCCGATAGCTAACCCTGCCCATGTGTCTAGCCTAGCCCTTGTAGCTTCGACAGCTACCCTGTTAGTCCCTACTGCTACCAAGTCACGGAGAACTAGAAAGTCTAGGAAGGCTAGCACTAGCCCGATAGCTAACCCTGCCCCTGTGGTTAGCCTAGCCCTTGTAGCTTCGACAGCTACCCCGTTAGCTCCTACTGCCAGCATAGCCTCACCTGCTAGGGTACCTACTGCTAGCACCTCAGCCCTGCCTGTTAGCCCTATAGCTGACCCTGCCCCTGTGGTTAGCCTAGCCCTTGTAGCTTCGTCAGCTAGCCTGTTCCCTACTGCTAGTTCGGTCCCTACTGCTAGCGTAGCTTCGTCAGCTAGCCTGTTCCCTACTGCTAGTTCAGCCCCTACTGCTAGCGTAGCTTCGTCAGCTAGCCTGTTCCACACTGCTACTACAGTTCCTACTGCTAGCGTAGCTTCGTCAGCTAGCCTGTTCCCCACTGCTAGGACTGCCCCTTCAGCTAGCAAGGTCAGTTTCCCTGGAGTCGCCCTGTCGGCTAAACTCTTGGTTTCCACGGCTAGCCCAGCCCCTACTGCTACTACAGTTCCTACTGCTAGCGTAGCTTCATCAGAGAGCCTGTTACCCACTGCTAGGACTGCCCCTTCAGCTAGCAAGGTCAGTGTCCCTGGAGCCGCCCTGTCGGCTAATCTCTTGGTTTCCACAGCTAGTCCAGCCCCGTCTGCTAGCTTAGCCCCTGCAGCTAGCCAGGCTTCCACAGCTAGTACAGCCCCGTCTGATAGCTTAGCCTCTGCAGCTCACCAGGCCTCAACAGCTAGTACAGCCCTGTCTGATAGCTTAGCCTCTGCAGCTAACCGGGCCTCAACAGCTAGGACTGCCCCGTCAGCTAGCTCGTTCCCTATGGCCCCAGTTTTTCTGGTCTCGGTTCCTTGGTCTGGCCCTCCAGCCAGTGTTAACTATCCTGCTAGAACTGCCCCTTCAGTTATCAGGATGGGTTATTTCCGTGTTACTCCGACTAACACCTCAGTCTCGTCTGCTAGAGCCCCTGCTGCTAGCACCTCAGTCTTGTCCGCTAGAGCCCCTGCTGCTAGCCTCTTAGTCTTGTCTGCTAGAGCCCCTGCTGCTAGCACCTCAGTCTCATCTGCTAGAGCCCCCGCTGCTAGCCCCTCAGTCTCGTCCGCTAGAGCCCCTTCTGCTAGCCTCCTAGTCCTGTCCGCTAGAGCTCTTGCTAATAGCGTTTCAGTCTCGTCTGCTAGAGCCCCTGCTGCTAGCCTCTTAGTCCTGTCTGCTAGAACCCCTGCTACTAGCACCTCAGTCTCGTCTGCTAGGGCCCCTCCTGCTAGCACTAGCCAGGTAGCTAACCCGGTCTCTACTGCCAGTTTAGCCCCTGCTAGAGCGGCTCTTGCTGCCCCTGTCCCTCCTCCAGCTCCCGGGGAGGTCCTGACGTCTGGTCCCGGCTCATCTGGTCCCGGCTCCTCATCTGGTCCCGTCTCCTCATCTGGTCCCGACTCCTCATCTGGTCCCGTCTCCTCGTCTGGTCCCGTCTCCTCGTCTGGTCCCGTCTCCTCGTCTGGTCCCGGCTCGTCGTCTAGTCCCGGCTCGTCATCCGGTCCTGGCTCATCATCTGGTCCCGGCTCCTCGTCTGGTCCCGGCTCCTCGTCTGGTCCCGGCTCCTCGTCTGGTCCCGGCTCCTCATCTGGTCCCGTCTCCTCGTCTGGTCCCGTCTCCTCGTCTGGTCCCGGCTCGTCATCTGGTCCCGGCTCGTCATCTGGTCCCGGCTCGTCATCTGGTCCCGACTTCTCTTCTGGTCCCGACTCCTCTTCTGGTCCAGTCCGACGCCGTGGTCTGCGCCGTGGTCTACGCCGTGGTATACGCCGTGTTCTGCGCCGTGGTCTTCGGCTGCAGGGAACCCCGTCTGGGGTTCTGCGTCCGGCCCCAAGTCCGGCGTCTGGTGGGTCCCCCGTCCGGGGCCCTGCTCCGGGCCTGTCACCCTCGCCCCTTTGCCCTCAACCCCCTCATCGGCCCTCTGTCCCTGCTTCCAGTTCCCCTCGTCCCCCTCATCGGCCCTCTGTCCCCGTTTCGAGCCCCCCTCACCGTGTCCCTGTCCCTGTTCCCATCTCTAGCCCCCCTCTCCTGGCTTCTGTCCCCGTCTCCGGTCCTCCTGATCCCGTGCCCCGTTCTCCCCTCTCCGGCCCCGTTCCTCTGCCCCGTTTCTCCTGTGCCCCTCCTGGGTTTCTGTCGCCGCTCCCCTGCCCCGGTGTCGCTCGTCCCGGCCTTGTCCGTCCTGACTTTTTCCCCCGGACTCTCCCTGTGTTCTCCCGGCCCCCTGTCCTGCCCGTTCCCAGACGGTCCCTTTTGACGTCTGGGAGCCGTCCCTGGAGGGGGGGGGGGGTACTGTGAGGGTTCGCCTGTCCCTGGACCCTTGCGAGGACTTTTCTCCTCTACTCTTCACCAGCCCCCACCTTTGGACATTCTTGTACTCTTGGCGTTTGTATTGTCTCCTGTGTGTTTTAACTGTGTTCTGTCTTTAGTCTCGTTCCCTTTGTAATTGTTTTATTTGTCCCTTGTATGGTGTTCTCTCTGTAATTGTAATTTTGATTCTAGTCTAGTTTATTCCCCAGTGTGTGTTTGGCCTTTTGTTTTCCTTACCCCTGTGTGTTAGTTCAGCTTTCCCCATCAGGTGTGTCTCGTTCCCAATTACCCTCTTGTGTCAATCAGTGTGTGTATATCTGCCTCGTTTGCCATTCTCTCTTTGTCGGTTCATTGTTTGGATTCCCTACTAGTGTTTGCTGTCTAGTTCCTGTGATCCTGTTACTCCTTCCAGTATTTTTGTAGTAAGTGTTCCTAGTGTTTATTTTGTTTGTTCCTCCCTTCGTTGTTTTTCGTGGAGTGTTCATTTTGTTTGTTAGGGTTTTAATTTGTAGTCAGTTGTTCATGTTTTTCCTAGCCTGCCTTGCAGTGTTTTGTTTGTGCCTTTTGGACTTGCTCTCTTTATGAGATTATTATTTGTTATTCGTATTTAGCCCTCTGCCAGTTCTTCAGCTGTGCTATTCTTTGTTTTTGTATTTTTGCTTCTGCCTTTGGACGTATTTTTGTAAATATCTTTGTTGCTGCCCTCTGTTTAAATTGGATTATTTTGTTACACTTCACCCCTGGCTCGAAGTGTTCAAGATTAAAGGAGCAGTGCTCACTTTTGACAATCCATATCTACCTCTCCCTCGTATCTGTTTGCGCCTGGGCCCTCTGCTAACACATCCTTAACAGTTGCTTGTACAGTTGTACAGTGTCCCCCACCCACCCCTCCTACCCAACCTCCCCCCACTCCTACCCAACCTCCCCCCCACCCACCCAACCACCTCCAATGTACAGTACCCCCCCCCCCCCCCTACCCAACCTCCTCCAATGTACAGTTTCTACGTCAAATGTATATACTTCTTTTCTGGACTCTTTTCGTATCACAAACTGTACTGTATTTGCAAATCTGGTATGTCATAAATGTATAGATGTAGCAGTACTGTCTATCTGTATGTCATATATGTTACGATGAATTGAAAATGGGGGACCCTGATGTAAACAAGACTAAAGTCTTTCTCTGGTCTACATCCCCTTAACAATTGTATGTATTGAGCTGTACTGTACCCATTCTGCAATCTGTTAATAAAGTTTTCAATCAATCAATCAATTGAAAATGGGGGACCCTGATGTAAACAAGACGAAAGTCTTTCTCTGGTCTGCATCCCCTTAACAATTGTGTGTATTGAGCTGTACTGTATACCCATTCTGCAATCTGTTAATACAATTTTCAATCAATCAATCAATCAATCAATCAATCAATCCAAACCTCACGCTTGATATCCAGGGCTTGTGCTTTGTGACTGTGTCCTTTCTGTTGTTTATCTGTGTTTTAAAACAGTTTTATATTACATTTTCATTGTATTCTTATCTTTGCAACTTTGAATGTGTGTTGCAAATCTCTGAGTCATAATTTGCACCTTTAATACAAGGAACCCAAACTGGCCCACATACTTCATAAACAAATCCCCCTGCCCCATCTCGTTCCCACTAGTTTTCTTTTAATTCTCTCTTATGTTGCTCTTTGTCTTTGAGTCAGTTGGCCTTTGGCTTCATGTTATGAGCCTGGAAAACAAAGGCAGATCGAGAGAAAAAAAAGTTTCTGCTCTCAGTTTTTCCAAGTGCAGTTGATATCGGTGCGACCGTCAGGAAGTGTTAGTTTGGAACTTGGAAGAGAGGACAGCTAGGCGGTTTCGGTGGTAAAGTTCCCGTAGTCAGGGACAGGAAACACCTAGCCTTCCGACATCAAATCCCCCATCAACTGAAACGCTGCATACAGTAGGCTACAGAATGATAAAGGAATAGTCTAGAAGTGAAAAGAAAGAACACAGGAGAATGATACAAGAGAGAGCGCACAGAAGGTAGCTGCGTCAAATCGTATTAGCATATATTTATGCATTTTAAACTCTCAAATAATTTAATCAGTTTGGTTGTTTTGTTTTGATTTAGTCACGTGCCAATGAGCAACATTGTCCTGACCTATACAGTGGATGACTCTAATCTTTAGGTTTATAAATTGGCTTGAGCCAAAATATTAATAATTTTTTTTATAAATTGGCTGAATAACTATGGCTGAGCCAAAATACTTTACATTTTTATAAATGGGCTTCTGAATAAGTAGGCTGAGCCAAAATCCTTTACATTTGTACATTTGTAGGTCTAGATGTCAATTGTGCTGCGGGCAGATTGGAAGTTTAGTAATAAGACTGAGTTGATGAACTAGACTGAACCATGTCTTTCGGTGGGAATTTTTTTTAGCCAACCCTTCGATCTTCCTATATCGTCAGTCACTATCACCATCGTCATGATATGTCTCTCAAACAGGCCGATTAGGTGTAGATAGAGAGACGCTCCTCCCTGCTGTGGCAGCGGCCGTCACTGCTGTCACTGCGCGTTCCATCCTTCAGCTGCACGCACCATCCGCTCCATGGGGACTAGAGCGCGGACCTGGAGCGCACGGATACAGAGTCGTGGATAACCGTATGAGGAGCCCAACTTTTTTTTCAACACGATTTCCAGACGCGCCAACTTTTCTAATTAAGAGGAATCTAAATTCATCAGTTTTTCAATGGACTAGTAATGAGCGTGTAGATTAATACTCGAGTGAACTTTTTTTTTTTAATGTGGGAACTGTTAAACGCATCCATCGGATGATGGCTCAGGCAATCTCCGTCATACCACTCCTGACCATCATTTTGGAAATCAATTGGGCAATTGGTGAGATAATGATGTTATCAGTGATAGTATCTTATTATCGTTTATACATTATTTGGTTATATGTAGCCTATCCCAACAGAAACGATTAACTTAAGTTGAAAAATAGATTTAGATAGTTGGTCTATAGGTTATTTATTTATGTATTGTAAGTTATTTCATGGTGTGTTCTATTATGACTTTGGAATTGTGTTATTATCCATGTTGTTATTTCAAGACCTTAATGAATAATTTGAGGACCATGAAATTATTGACAAAATAATGACATTATTGAATGACAAAAAAATTATAAAAACAAGCCACAATAGATAAAAAAAAAAATACAGCTATAGTGCCAGGATTCACTGTTCTCTTGAGCATAGAGGGAGACAAGGAGGAGGACATTTCATTTTAAACGTCATGCTTATAACTTACTATATCAAAAATCAAGGACTGGCATATACATTGTCTGATTTATTCTGATTTAAACATTGTAATTTTTTTAGACACCTTTTACTCAATAGACACAATGTTATTTGAATGGCTCCTTTAGATCCTTGGTTGGGTGAAATATTCGCCTTTCCATTTACTTTGTTTGGGGGCCTGACGGGGAGGTGGTGTGCTCCAGGGCCGTATCCTCTGGAACAGGAACCCCACCTAGGCCGTACAGCCGTGCTGTGCTATTGAGTCTTCCCCAGCTTCCTGTTTTGACACAGCAACTCCGCCATTTTCTGCAGGAGTGGAAAAATGGCCCTGAGTAGCCACCAGAGCCAAATACGAAACATCCAACCACAACTCTAAGATTTTGGACTCAGGGACTGTTAGAAGCGCCACCTCTTCTTTGACTGTGGCAGACCTTTTTATTGACCTTTTCAGTATGTAACATTGTTGAATCTTGGTACTCCAAACATTGACATGAAAACAAGAAGCCTAAACCTGGTCACAGACTACACCAACATCAATTCATGACCATTACAATGCTCTATACATCAGGCTGTGTGTGTGTGTTTGGAAAACAACAGCGATCAGACCATTGAACTTATTCAGGAAATTTG